>NC_084592.1:14632500-14947500 GCF_033807715.1 Cololabis saira | reverse complement strand
GGTGATGTCCTGATGTTCCTGATGCGACAGCTGGAATGCAAACTATGGTTCGCTCTGCCCTTGCGGGAGAATGTGGTAAAGCCTGTAGTCGACAGGCGTGCCTTCTTCCCCCCCTTGCTTACAGGTTACCACGGCGAAGGCCCGCCCCCTTTCTAACTGGACGCACCGATCTGTTTTTACGTTTCACTTCATTCATCCTCCTTTCACTTTTCCCCGCCCTTCAGTCAAAGATTAATTTGCTGTACATGAACATCCAAACAAGTCATCCATCCATCACCGCGGCCCTTTCACCTCCCTCTCTCCTCCTTCCCGTGCGTCCTTGGGCAAACGTCTCCACTCGGGGTCAGATATCAGCGTTTCACCGACAACAAAGCTCCTCAGAAGGAGTGATGGGGGGGCGTTCATGTGTCACGTTTAAGTGAAATGTCTTCAAGCGAGACGTCTATCGCTGCCCGCTCTAATGAAAAGATGAAGAAGCAAACGTTTCACTGAAGTTTGTCATATTGTTTGCAGTAAAAGCCGAAAAGACCCCCCCCACCCAACCTCACCCCCAACCCCTCCTCCTCCCAGAGTCCATCCCACCAGGTTAGAAAAACAAGTGAGTGTTCACCTCTCCCAGCAACCTTTGCACACCGCCTGCATTCCAGCCCTGAAACCCAGTACCTGACAATTGATAAACAACTGACTCACTTGTTTTTCTGGGGAACCCGATGACTCGCGCCAAGCCCCTCGCGGGGCCGAGCTCGCGGAGGCAGGGAGACGGAGAGAGGGACGAGTCGCTTGTGAAAGCACAAACACTAATTAAACTCTTGTGTTTCACCGCCAGGAACGCAGCCTCCTGACTCGCGGCCATCCTGGCGCTCGGTGTTTTTTATTTCTTTTCGAGCAACAGCAACTTCTGACATGCCCCTGCCAGGTCATCCTCCTCTGTAAATAATCCCTGCCCTTTAGAGATGCACGATTAAAAAAAAAAAAAAGCCCCTGCTGCAGCGGTCAACACAAAATTAGGTGAAAGGTGACGTTTGGATCCCAGCTGCTCCTTCCGACTCGTGGCGAGGATTTCACTGCTTATTCATGCACACGTATCCCAGGCTGCACGTTACGAAATGAATTCAGTGATAAAACTTTGCCTTTGGCTGTTTGAGCTGCTTCCACAGAGGCATCACAAGTGGAGCTGAGTAGAGACTACTGACGCAGCACTGAAGTGCATCTCATCGTAACGCAGCATCACAATATATGATGTACACATCATCATCCTCGTTGCCTCGAGTGCTCCCGTTCTCCAGCGTCAGACGGATAAAACACCTCCTCAGCATCACGCCGCCTTGAGATCTTACAGTCATGGGTGTGACGAGGAGGTGACTAATCCTATCTAAACATGGCAGCCCACACCCATAAGCAACGTTAATAACCAGTTTACTTCTCTGAGCTGCCTGCAGCCCGTGTTTACACATCGCCGTTCCATCGATGCTGCGCTACATTAGCAATGCATCAGCACATTTACGACACAATAGTTTTTTCTTTTTCTTTTCTGATGTACCGTGGAGATGGTTGAGTCACGTTGGCATGGCTTTGGAAGAGTTGTGAAAAAAAAAGTAGAGCTGTGCGTCAGCTTTTAACTCGTAGTGTGAAGGATGGATCAGCTCCACCTGACAAGACAGGAACTAAATCTGGATCAAAATGTTGTTAAATTTACTCAAATTCTACTAAAAGGTCCGGGAAATGGATGTATGTCTTATGCTAGGCCTAAACCTTGTGAAGGAAAATGTATGAATGTGAGGGAATACTTTGAAAACTCACCTTTCACAGCAGCAGCAGTAGTCTCCTTGAACCCCATGCTGGCGTAGGGGCTGGTGTTGAAGCCATTCAGTCCCCCCTTGCAGCCGCACGCCGGCTTGAACCTCAAGAGTTCGTCGCAGCCCCCCAACCGGCACCCCCCAAGGTTCCCCTCCATGAGGTTTAAGGCAATGTAGTTAAGTCCGTTCTGATAACCGGCCGACGTCTCCCGGCACATGGGACTGCCGTTTTCCTCGCTGGGCCCCTCGGAGCCACGTACGGTGTGGGACACGTTTTCCACGGAGGCGGAGCTGTGCCGCTTGGTGTCGTGGGCGAACGACGGGCACACGGGCGTGACGGTGGTGGTGGAGGAGAAGGTCTCGGAGCTGTGGCGCCGACGCCCTTGAGGGTCGGCGCGGATGACTTTGGCCCCTCTGTGGGGATCCTTGACCGCGAGCGATAGCGAGGGACCCCCCAGAAGGAAGGAGTCCTGCGGCGCGGGGGGACCCACGTCCACTATGCTGCTCTCGAGATTGAGTCTCTTCATGCAAGCTGTGGGGCTGGTGGGGAGGGGGCTGGCGTCGGTGGTGCAAAGGACCGGTAACGGCGCCGGAGGACCGAAGGTCATTTCAGCGTAATCATCTTTGACCGGAGCAGCCTGGCACGCTGCGGTCCCCTGGTTTTGGAGGGGATAGTCCTCGAGGACCCCCCTCTCTTCCTTTGGTCCCTCTTTTCTCTTCTCCTCCTCCGCCACCTCCGCCCTCTGCGAGTCCTGCTGGGCACTCGCCAAAACCTCAGGTGCTGGGGGGGAACCCCCGGCTTGGCCAACGTCAACGTTAGCGTAGTCCGAGAGGGACAGGGACCCCCTCTCCGTGCCCGTTAGGCTCCCCGAGGACTCTGGGCTCTCGGACACCGTGGACGCCGGGGTGAGGGCAGCGCTGCTGAAATCTATGTTGATGTACTCCCCGGGGCTCCGCGGCTCCGAGGGAAGGGGGTGTTCGCTCATGCAAGGTAGCGTTCGGAGCGACTCCAGCGCCAGGCGGGTGGGCCGACACACCCGGCTGCGATGCACCAGACCCCCGTCCACCCGGGCCAGTCTGAGAGGAGACAGCACCGAGGACGGCGTCCCCGGTGTCCCTGGGGAGCTGCCGGTCACGGACTCCCCCGGAGACAGGGGGCAGTAGTTGGACTCCTCCTCTATCCGCTGTCTCGGTAAACTCATCAACACGTACTGGTCCGTGTCGGTGGACCCGGCGAGCTGCAGCGGCCCTTTGAGGGACCTCGGTAGGGAGCTGTACGTATAAGGCTGTCTGTGCTGGAGGTGGGGGTCTCCCGAAGGGCTGAGGATGTATTCTGGGGGGGTGAGGGACACCAGGGTGTCCACCGGAGACATGTACAGGTACTCGCCATTGTTGGGCTTTCCGTCGGTGCTCTCCACCGACATCTTGTTCCCACACCACATGGGCATGTAGCCGCTGTCCTCTAGGGAGATGCTCCCGGGGGAGTCGGTGCGGGGGGCCGGCCCCGCTGAGAAACCGTGCGAACGAGGGTTGATGATCTGCTTGGGAGCCGACACGCACATGGGGCTCATGGGCATGTACGGGTCATCCTTGGACCCCAAGGGCGTCTGGGGGGCCACGCCGGGCATCATAGGCATGTAGCCACTGTCGCCGTGGAGACTGTTGGAGCTGGTGTGAACGTCCCTGTAGTCGTCCAGTCCGCCCACTTTAGGGGAGGCGGTGCGACACCGTAGAGAGGACTGGCTCCCGCTGGTGTAGGTGGCCCTCATGAGGGTGTACTCGTCCAGGGAGGCCGAGGACACCTGGGGGGGGCGCCTCTGCTGGCGGGGCGTGGTGAGGGAGTACGTGCGCTTCCGGTAGACCTTGTCCAGCTCGGACAGGCGCCGGAAGCCGTTCTGCCTCTCCATCACCATGTAGCCGTCCAGCTCGCTGCCGTCCCTGGAGGGCGGGGTGTCGGCCCTCAGGGACTCGGGGGTGTTGCTGCGGAGGGTGAGGGGTAACCTGAGGTCAGCAGGGCTGGAGCCGTACTCCTCACACGACATGAAGCCCGCGTCGCTGGGGGAGCCTGAGAAAGACGCACTGCAGCTGGAAGGGCGGGGGGCGCCAATGTCGGGGCACCCCGGGGTGCCCGCTGGGGGGGGGGAGTGGGACAGGGACGTGGACATGGACTTGCTGTGCTGCAGGCTGGAGGACTGGAAGGTGAGCGAGGGCCGTGCGGTGATGGTGTGGGACCTGCTGAGCAGGGTGCGGGGGGGCCCCGGGCTCAGGGGGCTCAGGGGGCTCCCCGACACCGACGCGGGGCGCGTCATGGTGCCGTCCCCCTCGCTGGCCGTGCGTATCCGGCACGACGAGCACTTCCCCACGGTGGGGGAGGTGGCGGCCATGCTGTCGGTGCGGGAGCGGCGGGGCAGGCCGGTCTGGCTGGGGGGCAGGTGGGGCAGGTGGTGCAGGTGGCGGCGCGCCGGCACGGAGATGGGGTTGCTGCCGGACGACTGGCTCTTGCTGCGCGGCCGGAACTCCGACAGCTCCTTCATGGCCTTCATGGCCTCTAAGATGGTTTCATGGATATTTTGCGCCACTACTGCATCATCCGCCTGCATCCACAGCTCCCCGGGACCGATGGCGGCCGAGCGGCCCACCTCGATGAAGAAGAAGCTGTCGGAGTGGCCGCAGCGGCGAACGTTCATCAGCTGCAGCTGCGCGCACGCCGCGTCCTGGTTCAGCTTCACGAAGCTGATGCTGCGGCTGGAGAGGCACAGCCGGTACACGCCGGTCAGGTTCCGGCTCTGGCCCAGACCCCGGGACTTGAGGGTGACCTGCCACACCTCCCGGTAGCTGATTATTCCGTAGCTGGCCTCGTCGAGGCGGTCGAGCAGCGAGGACGCAGAGCCGGAGCCACCGGGCTGCGCGCACTGGAGCAGGTCGGTGAGCGCCAGGAACCAGCTCTCCTGCTCCTGCTCCTGCTCCGCCGCCACGGCGAAGTACTCGTCCTTGGTGTACAGCGCGATCAGGTACTTGTGCTTGGCGTCCACCCTCTTGTTGACGTTGAGGCAGCAGTCCAGGGGGATCACCCTCTTGGCGGAGGACTTGTTCCTCCATTTCTTCTCGCTCTCGTAGTACTCCAGACGCGCGGGCGCGCCGCCCTCGCCCGGCTCGCGCAGCACGAAGAAGCGCCGGTGTCCGTGCTTCTGCTTCTTCAGATATCCACATTTCTTCACGTTGGCCATTAATAATAAGGGCTCGGCGCTCGGCGGACTCGCCATGCCAACCCACCACCCCCCTCTTCAACCCCTATAGTTCCTATAACCCGCCAGACACAAACGAGTTGGTGCCGGAGTTGGAGAAGGAGCGGCTCAGACCTCCAGCGTCCGTCTCCCCTCGCAGCTCCACGATAAATAACACATGTCTGCCGGTTCGCCCCGACTGAAGAGAGGAAACAACGTGTGGCGATCTACACATCCAGCAAAAAAAAAAAAAAAAAAAAGGAAGGAGAAGGAGAAGGAGGAGGAGGAGGTGGGGTGAAAATACACACGCCGGCAGTGGGCGGTGCGCGCTCAGCTCATTGGGCTTATTGGTGGAAACTGGATGAATGCTGGAGTGAGATTCCCCCGTTCAAAGGAGAGAGAGAGAGAGAGAGAGAGAGAGATGCCGCGTTCCATTTGTCCTCGGAAGTGGGGATTTCCGAGTTCCCAGTCGGAATTTTCAACTGGAACGCCCCTCGAAGTGGGATTTCCCACTGGGAAAGTGGGAGAGTCTTCACCACCCCCGAGTTACCATTCCAAGATGACTGCCCCAGTTGTAAACAGTAGAAGAGAGCTCCGTAAAAATTCGTAGCACTTCATTCTAGTTTTGGTCACACTAGATCAGTCATAAACAAGTATTGTTCGGCATATATATGCTGCTATAGTGTACTTCACATTTTTCATGTGGTAGCCTATATGCGAACTACAAACTTGTTTTCCGACTTTGTAACTGGAACGCTGATAACTCGGCTGTGACGTAATTCCCAGTTCCGAGTTCCGACTTCCGAGGTAAATGGAACGCAGCAAGAGAGAGAGAGAGAGAGAAGGAAAGGCACCTCCTACTATCGCTCTGCCCTCTTCCGACTCATTTAAGCGTAGTCAGTCAGGACTGGAGCTTTATTTATAGCCTCCCTGGTCCCATGATCCATCATTTGGCTTCTGTGGAGAATTTTAGCAGGATATAGCCCTAAATAGCCTACCAATTGAAATGTTTCTGACCTATAAAGCCCCTCATTTGCGTCATTTAAGGCGTTTGGGGGGGATTATAAAACACTTACTAACCCAGATCTTGAGTTATTATGAGCACAACACGGAGAGATAAAGCATGAAAAGTGACTTTATCAACACCGAATGATCTCTAGCTTTATTCTGATGATCTAATCTTATTGTATGAAGTGTTTTTTTTTCCATACTCGTCCTCTGAAGCTGATCAACTCTTGAATTCAACATCCCTCTTTTTGCTGCCACCAAGTCAGAATACATTAAAACCGGATCCTCCGCCGCGTCTTTTTTTTTTCCAGCCTCTAAGTGATCATGATGAATAAAACGGTAGTAAAGATAAAGTGCTATGTGCCATATTGCATAACGCGGTTCCTGGCAGCTTTACTCATGTTTGCCTGGAGCACGAGAAAGCTGAGCCGCTCATGTACAGTCTGTGTGAGACTATATTTACTCTCCCAGACGGAGAAATCCAACGCGAAAGAGGCATAGACGGCAAAAAAACACACACACACGGCTTTTGAATCGTGACACAGATTCCCTCATTCACATATCAAGGATACATCTTTCCCCAGTGAGCGAATCGGATAAGTCCCATATATGGGCAAGCAAAACAAGTGATCATGATGACGCCAAAAATTCTCCTGATGTCGGTGCGTCATCGGCTGATATAACGTGCGTAAAGGCTGAACTGCGGCAGGGAGGCGGGCAGCCTGTGTTCCGGGGATGTGTGCGGGTTTGTGGTGGCCGTATAGCCTTCTGGGGGCTTCCAGGGGGCATAAAAATAAAAAAAATCATCTCTTCCTGCCCCAGCAGAGCGACGGTGGTGCGTTTTCACAAGCACGGCGCGTCCTGAATGCCAGGAATGCGGCGCAAACGCGAATCAGGAGGAAATTGCAGTGAGTGTGAGTGAGCCTCCGACTGTTTCCGGCTTTCACTTTTCAGGAAGTTATCAGAGGTGGACAGAGTACTCGACCCCAGTACTTGAGTAAGAGCAGTACTCGAGTTGAGGGGGGATGAGGGGAGGTGGCATCCCCCCCTGAAATAAAAACGGTCAAAATCATCCCCCCTGTAAAACTGCCATCCCCCCTTTCCATCCCTTATGTCATTTCATCAATGAATGTGGTTTTACTGCTATTTCAACATTTAGAGTCATCACCAGAAAAATAACTTATTTGACAATTTTCACCTGTTTCAAGTACATTTTCACTTGAAATAAGTAGAAAAATCTGCCAGTGGGACAAGATTTATCTCCTCATTACAAGCAAAAAAATCTTGTTCCACTGGCAGATTTTTCTACTTATTTCAAGTGAAATTTACTTGAAACAGGTGAAAATTGTTGTTTTTTCCAGTGATGAGTCTTGTTTTAAGTGTAATAAGACTACTTTTACTAAAATGAGACATTTTAACTAGAAATAGGACAAATATTCTTATTTTGAGTTTTGCAGTGATCCATGTTACTTATCCTGTGAAGGAGTCATATTGATAAGTTCAGAAAACTGTTTTTTATTGTTGTGTTTTGATGTATTTGATGTAAGCCCAGTGGATATTTAAAGCTTACAGGAGGCTGCATTTATCTGCTGCTATGTCATTCCTGCAGTATTTCTGCAGGTGTTTTGGTCACTGCTATTATTTGTAATATATTATATTATTTGTAATCAGCACAAATTATCTGTCCCCATATGATAAAATCCACCATCCCCCCTGATTTTTTTTTTACAACTCGAGTACCGAGTAAGAGTACAAATACTACTGGTCAAAATTTACTCCGTTACAAGTAAAAGTAGCTCAGTCAAAATATTACTCGAGTAAGAGTAGAAAAGTACTTGCTTTTAAAGGTACTTAAGTATCCAAAAGTAAATGCTTTTAAATTTACTTTAAGTAAAAGTAAGAGTAAGAGTAAATTTCTTATTTTCCACATCAGTAAATTACTATATTTTTTCTAAATTAATTTAAGGATCTTTTAACTCTTGTTTCTGAGAATTAACTCTTTGAAGTTAGCTCCGAGTCCGGCTCATTATCAGACTCGGACGACTCAGCGGATTGTCTTTCTTCTCCTGACGCAGGCGTAGCCGTTGTTGCGGCTCTGTCTTGACTTGTTGCGGCTCTGTCTTGACAAACGCAGGCTACTTTTGCGGTATCGTTTTGAGGAGGCTTGACGTATTTCCGCTTTACGTACATCCCAGTGGAGAGCGTGCACTGTGATAGGTCTCCTCCTTTGACAAAAACAGCTTGTGTCCAATAGGATTTTAGGGAAGAAGAAAAAAGAGCAGACCTGAAAGTAACGAGTACTTTTCAGCCTTCCTAGAAATTTACTCGAGTAAAAGTACAAATATTTGTCTTGGAAATGTATTCAAGTAAGAGTAATAAGTACCAAAGAAATCTAATACTCAAGTAAAGTACAAATCCTCTGGATATGTACTTAAGTACAGTACTCAAGTAAATTTACTCCGTTACTGTCCACCACTGGAAGTTATAGACCAAAGATTGCCTGCACATGCGGCATATGTCCCGTAATGATGACATTCAGGAAACGTCACCCCGCCACCTCACCCCCTTTTTTCTTCAGATCCCTGAGTGCTGGCTCAGCATCTGCGCGCCCTGTCCTTGCAGGGGACAAGGCCGATGGAAGAAAAAAAAAAAAGAAGAAGGCAGCAGCCTCAGATACACTTTTATTAAGGTGCTCATTTTTCTGCTAAATTAGATCTTAAGGTTACGAAACCATCGCAGTGTTGGGCATTTAGATTTTACGGGAAAGTGGGTTTAGACAGAGGGACGGCCCAGCTCCTGCAGAGGAAAGACACAGAGTCCCCAATAATCTTATTATGCATGTGATCCATGAGAAGTACACAGTAATTGTCCTTTATTTGTTGTTGTATAATGTTGTTGATGTGCCTCCACGTGGACGTTGTACTACATTTTTATGTGATTTTATTGGGTTCATTGTGATCAGGACACTAAAGTGCATCATTTGTTTAGGACTGTTTACCCCATGATGAAGCAGATAAGTAAGTGAAATATTCATTTTCTGACTTTGAACATGTTCATAGGAAAAGAGAAATAATAGAAATGACCCTATGAGGCGCTGCTATCCTCATTTAACCGCCATCATCCTCGTGCGATCCCTGATTCCACATTTGTACCACAGGCAGTGTCCAGTTATGTTCATTAAATCAACCAGTGTTTATCCCGGCCTTATTTAAGGTCTTACTGAAGGCACATTGATATAAATAGCCTCCGAGGAGTCGAGTCCCTCTCGGTGGGAGGTTCAGATGTCTCCCTGCAGGATAAAGAAGGTTCCCTCTCTCTCTTGATCTCCTCCACAGCCGACATCTGCAAGCCTCCAGAAACTTCTGGGGCGTCCCCGCCAGAAGTGGCTGGAGTGGATGACGGCTTCCCTCGTGAAATAACGTGACCCGACAAATCAGAAAGAGAGTGGGGGAGAGGGAGGGAGGGCAGGGGGAGAGAAAGTGACTGCTTCTTTTTGTGTAACCCATGAAGCATAAGAAATGTAAAGTAGCTGCCTGTGAATGAGGTATTTATCGGGAGAGCTTCTCGCGAACCCCGTCTGGTTGCGTCTGGGATACGTCCTTGCCCTCTTCTTAGTCAACCGCATGAATATTTATCTTCTTACAATTTACACAGCATGGCGCATTAATTTGCAAGTTAATTAAACAGCCAGTGGAACCTGATTTACACGGCTTTAAGTGGGCCCCCTCGTCCTCCCCGGCCATCAACCCATTTCATTTTTATAGGTTTTTATTTGTTTAAGGGCAGAGAGGCCGGTGAACTTCAAGGGTACACCTCCCGCAACATCTGGGCTGATCATGCTGGAACTTTAAATGCACATAAACAGTCACAAAGGGTTGAATAAACAGTAGGGTTACGCAATGTTGTCCACTCCGAGGCCACGGCTTTGACAAGCCTAATCTCGTTGAGGCCCTTTAGGCCGGCCTTCACACACAAACAGCCCTCCTCGGCCCGTTTGCTGAGTCACACAAGCACGTAACCGTTTAAGTCCGCCGCTGACTGCTCTGTCACACTGAGCGACGATTAGTTTGATAAGCTTTCATAAAGTAGATTAAAAAAGCCAAACTGATGAGATAAGATTAAGGACAAGCTGTGGAGGGGATGGAGATTAGGATCAGTCATACGCCGCTCACTGAACCAACAGTGCAAACATGCATTGTTGGCGTCCAAATGTCACACACACTCCAGCGAGCTCCTCTGCGTCATCTCGTTAGACAAAAGGCTGCAGATTATAACCGAAGCCCGGGGTGTCTGATCCATACCGCCGTGGTGGTGATGTTTTGGTGTTTTTGACCTGAACATAATCCCAGAGTTATTTATCTATTATTTCAAGAAAAAACTGAAAAATCGCTGCCATTGTCGTTGGATTGCACGTCTGAGATCGTTCAAGGCTTCAGTGGTCTGTTAGGATTCCTGAAAGCATGAATTCAGCTGTATTTAAAAAGCGCCAAATCATGATGAACGTCATCTCAAAGCACTTTAGCGACACAGTTCGACGCCTCCAGTTAACGAAGCCAATAAAATAACAACAATAATCAGTGTTTCACTCAGGAAACCAACACTTTCCGTCAATTATTTGCACCAAATTACATTATTTCATCTCATTTACACATTTTATAAGAGTGTTCAGATGCTATTAACAAAAGATCATTATTGGATTTATTGCTTTGTTTTTAAATGGATTCATCAATCCTCAAACCCAGTTCCTTTAAAAGGTCAACGATTTGGAAAAGAAGGGGCAATGTCGTCATTTTAACCTCAATAAAAAAACAGTAGGAGCTGCTTTTGGGTCATTATGTGTTTTAATTACACAACAATGAAGGTTTAAAAAAAAAAAGAAGAAAAATCACGTCAGAAGGAATTTTCCTGCCCATGTTTTTACTCTTCCTATTGTCACAACAACATGCCGATGCCAGAGACGCACAACTGCCCAGCGTGGAGAAGAATAACAGCCGGTGACATCACTCTGTTTACATGTCAAGCTGGAGAGGCTCGCACCCATCTCCAGCCCCGGCCTTGGTACCGGGTGACGACTGCGGAGGTATAGATCCCTGCACCCGGCCGCGTGTTGTCACCGGTAATGGACTCGATGATTTAATCGATGCGCCAAAGTGGAATTGAAATGTCTTTCCTGGTTAATTTCGTGCCGATTGATCACAGGCAGGCTGACGCGGCGGAAAGAGCCACTGCTGATGGAGACCTCTGCGTTATTGGACATGTCTGCGGGCGTTCGTACTGCGTCACCGCTCACATGTTTACAGCCTCGGCTACTAAAGCGCACCGGTTCATTGGAATGGATTCGTTCTGTTACATGTTAATCATCTATCGGATAAAAGAAATGCACCAACGTGTCAAATACGACTTTATTCTAATGTGTTTTGATTCCTACGCTCAACGGTTTGGCACTTTACAATGAAGTTGTCTTGGAAACTATTTTTATAAATTGCCGTTCAGTCATCAGTCGTGTTTTGTAATCAAGGTCGTGCATTTTTGACGTGATGAGTGTTTTTCTTTTACGACGCTCTCGGCCCATCAAGCTGTCCTCGTCACACTGCTTTGCAGAAACTCAAACTACTTGGATTTTCTCATTTCGTTCATTCATTATTCATGGCGCTCGTTAAAAATAAAGATAGAGGGGAAACGTATCAGACGCACGCAGCTGTCGCGCGCTCATGTGACCAAACATGTTTGTGCCGGCTGAAGACCTGCAGACAGCAGATTTATTCATGAACATGTCTCCTCCAAGCGAGTCACTCGCGGCCTCGCGGAGAGACATCACAACCGCCCGCCGTCTGAAATCATCGCCGACACTGGCCTTGATTAAGCAGATATGAAAGCTTATGATATTGGGGTTCCATAATGTCATCATTAGTCATTTGTCATAATTATGCTTCATCAGGAGTCACGTGGTTGGACATAAGTGACAGTGATGAAGGAGGCACCTCTTTGCCTCGTCGTCGGAGCCGAGAGCAGCCGCGATGGTGACAGATGGCGCACATTAAACATAAAGATCGAGTCTGTCTGTTCGTATAGAATATTTCAACTTCTTTTAACCGTAAAAGGTTTTCAACAGAAAGACACGTCTCCTGGCAGGGTTTGTGGCGTCTCTGCATCCTGGTACTCCGGAGGCCGATGCGTCCGTACGATTAGTGAAGCCAGATTAAAGGAAATCGTGTAGGTGTACATTATTTACAAAGCAAAGCTGCAAGGTTTTAAAAAAGGGAACAGCGTGGGAGTGTGTAGGTAGTCTCCGGCTCCTGCTGCTTTGCTTGTGTGAGCGTGTGCACGTTTGTGAGCACGGCGTATTGATCGCTGATGTGACTTACCCTAAACTGACCTGCTGATTTAATATTAATCCTCATCCGTTCTCATTGTTCTCTCTTCTCATCTTTCTCTCTTTCATTTCATGCAAAACTGTTCAAATTCAAACTCCTCAAAAAAAAGATTAAAGAGATTAAGAAGATTAAAATGCATATATATGCTTTAAGTTTGACCAAATTTGGTGTTAACCATTAATATACATGCAGACAAGGTAAAAGTAAAAAAAAAAAAAAAAAAACGAATTCAAACTCCATCCATCCATCCATCGTCCGCCACTTATCCGTTCCCGGGTCGCGGGGGCAGCAGCCTCAGCAGGGATGCCCAGACTTCCTTCACCCCAGACACTTCCTCCAGCTCTTCCGGGGGGAGTCCGAGGCGTTCCCAGGCCAGCCGAGAGACATAGTCTCTCCAGCGTGTCCTGGGTCTTCCCTGGGGTCTCCTCCCGGTGGGACATGTCTGGAACACCTCCCTAGGGAGGTGGGACATGCCTGGAACACCTCACGAGGGAGGCGTCCAGGAGGATCCGGTACAGATGCCCAAGCCACCTCAGCTGACTCCTCTCAATGTGAAGGAGCAGCGGCTCGACTCCGAGCTCCTCCCGGGTGACCGAACTCCTCACCCTATCTGTAAGGGAGCGTCCCGCCACCGCGATCTTCTCCTTTCGGTCACTACCCAAAGTTCATGACCATAGGTGAGGGTAGGGGGTAGATTGACCGGTAAATCGAGAGCTTCGCCACGACGGTCCGGTACACCGACCGCATAACTGCGGACGCTGCACCAATCCGTCTGTCAATCTCACGCTCCATTGTTCCCTCACTCGTGAACAAGACCCCGAGATACTTGAACTCCTCCACCTGAAGCAGGACTTCTCCACCCACCCGGAGAAGGCATGCCACCCTTTCCTGGTGGAGAACCATGCACTCGGTTTTGGAGGTGCTGATTCTCATCCCTGCCACGTCGCACTCGGCCTCAAACCGCCCCAGCACATTCTGGAGGTCCCGGTCCGATGAAGCCAACAGGACAACGTCATCTGCAAAAAGCAGAGATGAAATCCTGTGTTTCCCAAACCGGATCCCCTCCCGCCCCTGGCTGCGCCTAGAAATCCTGTCCATAAAAATTATGAACAGAACCGGTGACATTCAAACTCCTGCAGACGAAGTCAACGTTTTGGGAGTTTGGGTTTCCTCGAGGGGCGATGCAGCCGAGTGAAATGCCACCTGCAACCTGAACTTGAATGAAACCCACGTTGAGGCACCACTGAGTTTTGTTCGGGGGTCTGAGGTTTGAACACTTCAGATCCCCGAACAAAATCGACTGTTGAATAACTTTGAGAATGCTGCGACGAAGGATCCAGTTTCATGAACCCGTTTATGGACGTCTCTTAAAACCGCCTCAGCATGCCTCCGTCTGAGTGGCACGGCGCTCCTCTGCGAGGCCTGGGATGGATTTAACGGCGTTTCCAGAGGTCCCGATCAATCTACATCAGCCGCAGCAACGTGTGTTTCCACAACAGCTGGAATCGCTGACTCGTCCTCTCGTCTGTGTGGTTTCTGTTTCATGTGTGCAGTTTCCTGTATATCGATCATTTAAAGCCGAGTTTTTAATCATCCAAACTAAACGGTTCCTGGTGTTGCTGTCTGTTGTAATTTAACATAACATTGTTGTTTTCTTTATTGGGGAAGATGATTGCATGATTTAATCTCCAAGACGCAGATGATCAGTTCAGTTGCTGTTTTATTTAATATTTACGCATCTCCAGCTCTTGTGATGAGGTTTGATAATACAAACCGAAAACACGGTGATGCCGGGAGGAAGGAAGACCTGCAGGCGACAGCCCCCACTGCACTTTGTGACAACTACCCTTCTGACGTGTCGTAACAGCAAACATATTTACCTGGCGGTGCATCGTAGTGGAAAACCACCCACACCGTGCCGGCGCGGCCGCTGCTCGTGGCAACGACGGCAGGGCACAACACGACCAGCGTCACCAGTGTGGAAAAACACCATTTAACAGCAGCTGCACTTCCCAGATAATCAACACACGGGAAGGTCAGCTGTCGTCATCCTCAGCAATGCTGAGCGAGTGTTGGAATACGTGTGAGAGGCTGTTGCTTCAGCTCCGGTCCACATTACTGATCACGGCGATGGAGGTGGGGAGTAGGAATGGGCGATATTTTACCGTTCACGATATACCGTCAAAAAAATTCCACACGGTAAGAATTTGTCATCTCCGGTAAAAACGATAAATTCCCATTGATGACGTTTTTGTGTAACAAACATGGCGGAAGGCGGATCTGAGAGCGAGGAGCTCGTTGTTAAACGAGGCTCCAGCTCCATTTTCTGGAACTGGTTTGGATTTATAAAGAGAGACGAGGAGCAAACATCATCTATTATGTGCAGAGTCTGCAAAAACAGAAGGAAATGGTTGTTACATTTTGATATAATGTTTGACTATTACGAAAAAAAATTGCAATAGTATCTAATTTGTGGCATGTTCCAACCACAGGTTAATTTGCACATTTTATTTATATTAGAAGAGGTCATCACTGATTGGATTTTATTTTCAGTGAAATTTTATTTATTTGTCCTGTTTCTTTATTTATCAGGTTGTATTTTTTTCTACTTTGTGATTTTATAAGCTAAGAAAACTTGAAGGACAAATGTACTTTTGCTGTTTCACTGTTATCCCACTGTTTAAGCCATACAGTTTGAATAAATGTTGAATCTGTTCTTACATTTCAAACTTGTTTCATTTGAGTCAGTACAGTTTTGCAGTACAGGTGTACTCATTTAATTGGTTTTTATTAATTCAATTTAATTGGTGTAGTTTAGTAGCATTTAGTATTCTTTTAGAGCAGTGTTTTGGGGGCTCCAAAGACTGAATGTGGTGATAGATTTATAGTTACAAAGGTGTGGAATTGTTTTTTTTTTTAATCGTCATTTTTATTGTTATTGGGATAAATGCCAGAAATTATCGTGATACATTTTTTACTCCATACCGCCCATCCCTGGTGGGGAAGGATGGAAGCTCCCGTCAGGTTCTGTTGAAGGACATTTCTTTCTTCAAAACATTCAAGAACAAGTCCCACCAGAGGTGGAAGGACTGGTGTTACTCCGCCGCCACGGCCCCGTCGACCCTCGGGGGGTGACTGCAGGTCAGAGCGGCTTATTGGCACCCGAACAAACGTTAGTCGTTGGTCCATCCGAAGGCCTCCTGCAACGGTCCACAGCGGCGGTTGCAGGATTGACGACAGCTGTACGAGCTGCTTTGCCTGGCTTTGCCTGGCTTTGCCTGGCTTTGGCCCGGTGACCCCCCCATGCCAAGTCAGAACCGGCTACAGCATCTGTTAATACAGTTAAAAATCATCTTTAAGATAAAGTTCACGAAGCTCTGCTAGGTTTTTTATCCACTAAAAACTAAAGGACATGTCGCCATCTGACATTTAAATGCATCTATTGCTGCTATAAAGCGGAACATTTTACCACCAGGGTCAATACACCCTTTTTGTGTTTGTAAACAATGATGACGTAGACCGCATGCTCGCACATTTCTGTAACAGAGGTATGGCGGAGAAAACCAGTTTTTCAAGTTATGCAAGGGGATTATCAACTAAAGATTGTGAACATAACCTTAACAAGTTGACTTTTGACAAATGGTATCCAATTTCTAGATCCGTGATCTGTTAATGATTGGCCAGATATAAAAACCTATTTAACTGAGAAACCGAGCATGTACACACCAGAGAGAATTTACAAGCTCCCGTCACAGGATGCTTATGAGTTATGAGTTATAAACACGTTCTCTGCGGACGTGTACACAAACACAGATGACACAAAACCAGGACTACAAAACCATCGACACCTCGTGTTACTCCTCTCAAAGCAAGACGAGATGCAGGTTTTCTTTTACAGGTTTAGTCTTTGGTTCATCTTCTTAAACCTCCCAAAACCGTGAAAACTAAAACATATAATACACAGTATTGGAGTGACAAAAGCTGACACAAATCACACCATAATGAATGAATGAACAAAATGATAAAGAAAACAAACCTCGTTGGCTGCATACATGAATGAGAGAAAGTAAAGTCCTTGGTGACTTAAGTCCTTGTCCTTAACATTCCTGAAGTTGTGAATATCCTTAATGAATGAATGAATGAATGCTAATGTCCTCCGGTTTAGCTGGCCACCTTAGGGTCATACGTCACACACACGCACCTACTTCCGCGGTGATATACTGTATAATTTTTGTATACTGACCACAGGTCAGTATACAAAAATAACCAAATAAAATTCATTATAAAAATATCAAAACCCTTTGCATGAAAACCCTTAATTAACACGTAATGAATGCTTGCATCTGTTACACCTCGCCTGCAAATATAAAACACAAAGACGTTTGTTTAGCCTCACCAACACCAGCCAAATCTAACGGCAGCTTATCAAAGCTTAGCTGCCGTAGATCATTATTCTACATCATACAGACGATCACTAACGTAAACAAGCCTTGCCTGTAAAATCAAAGAGTAGATAGATAACCTTACCTGGCACGCCCGCCGATAGGGAGGGGACAAGTGGGTCTGTTGTCCCGGGCCCAGGGTAAGGGGGGGGCATAACTGGGCCCTCATTAATTTTTTTTTTCTCTTATGGAATCATTTTTCAAAATTTTTCAAATTATGCCTATTTGTGGAAAAAATCTGTAGTATTTGAGTTACATAAAAGCTTGTTATTTGTTTTCTTCCTAATTGTCCTTGAAATAGTGGTCAAGAACCCCCAACACCCTCAACACAAAAATGGTTTGGGTGCTGATCAAAATTTGATGTTATCATTTAATTTGAAGTTCAGTACGCTCAATATGTCCGGTCAGCACAAGTCCGGTGCTCAGAAAAGAAAACAGAGAGAGAAAAGCTACACAAATATCTTAAAAAGGGTGGTGACGGTGAAGCTGGAATTACTAAAGTCAGCGTAGAGCAAGGTAAGAAACAGCGCAGCCAACGTTTACCAACCTTGTAACTTAACCTAACTGGCTAGCTCTAATGTTAACGTCCATTAGCTCGTATAAAAACCTGAAGAGCAGAGGGAGATGAGAGGAAGAGGGAGAAGGAGAGATCCGGGTGCAGGGGGGCCCATCTTAGATTATTTTGTCCGGGGCCCCGGCAAGACTGTCAGCTGGCCTGTTACCTGGTATAAAGTGTCCAGTCCACACGTTTGATCGCCTACAGCCACAGACGGTTGCTATGAAACGGTCGTGATCCTGTCAGAGTCCTTTAAAACTTTAGTCCGCTGGTGGAATAGCGATTCTTACAACCGTATAAGTTGTGTATGTCTGGTTGTTGCAACCAGACATGTTGATGCTGGGAACAGCTTGTTAAATGCCTGTTAACCAGTTGCTACCTCGTCTTTCAGTCACAACTGCTGGAGAACAACACTTTACACGATGCATTACACGACATAGGGTAAAAAAGGGTCAATGGAGAGGAATCAGCCCCTAGTGGTCATTCCAGGAACTGCACTTCCAGATGTTTTCTCCCACGTTCAAGTGGATGTTTTCACCTGGATTTATACCATACCTGTCAAGTTTCCCGTTTTGGCCGGTAAACAACCGTATTTTACCGTCTTTCCCGCCGTCCTTCCGTATTAGTATTTTCCCATACATTTCCCGTTTTATAAGATAATCATTTTTACACAGTAAACTGAATTGTCACTGGCCTCACCTCGCGAGAACTGCCACCCAGGCTACAGCAGGTGGCAGTTCTCGCGAGGTTAGTGGCGAAAAACCAATCAGCGAGATGGATGGCTGTAACGAGAGAGACATTTCTGCCCAAAAAGCGAAGACTTCTGTGGCAGGGTGGAGGAGCTGCAGCAACTCAGGCTGACGGGACACAGGTGTGGCCCATCAGCCTCTGCACCCTGCCAGCCTTGATAAGGAGGACTGGGAGACTGCAGCGGGGTCAGACTGAAGCTGAAGCTGCTGAGTGAAGCTGTGCTTGTGCACGTGTGTCCTGGGTGTTTGGCAATAAAAGGGTTCTGCACTAAACTCCGTGTCCTCTCTATCCTGTCGGTCGGGCCCCGTGGCACTCGCCGTGCTACAACTTTGTATAAATATCTCTAAAAATGTGAAACCGAAGTTACTTTCCTTTCTCTTCTTCATTTTTTATTGTTTTATAAAAGTATCGGATTGGGACTCGGTATCGGCAAGTCCTCAAAATCAAAGGACTCGGACTCGGGGGCAAAAAAACCTGATCGGGACATCCCTATTTGTAACTGTGATTTTAGTGTCTCTGTCAAGGGAAGAACGATGTCCGTCAGCAGCACCAGCGCAGTGCCAGAGAGCCACATGAGTGAAAATGACTAATTAAAAGAAAATGTAAATGTTTCACTTGAAGACAATCAATGTGTATATAAACTGAAAATATTTCAAATAAATAAATGTGCTTTAATTCACTTTTATGTTTTTATTTAGGCTCTATTATAGGGATTACATACATAGGAATGTCCACAGCATTTCAGTGCCAACAAAGGTCGGCCTGTCAGATTCTGAGCACATAATTGTAGTTTGTAAGTGTTTGACAGGTAGTTATTTTAGACTTCTCATAAATCTGTCCTAAAATGTAATAATGGACCTCGGTTGGGGCTGGTGGGACAGCCGCGGAAAAATTCCTGTATTTTTAAATCCAAAACTTGAAGGGGTGTGATTTATACACGTTATCATTTAAGCATTAGGCAGCTTTTATCTTTTATAACATATAATATCAGTCAGGGAAAGTGTTTGTTGCATCGTGTGCAGCCAACAGGCGGTAACAGCTTTTCCTTCACGTAAATATTAGTCTTATCAGGCACTTAGCGACGTTGTTGCTCCGCATGTTTTTGAATATCTGACAAAGCTGAAGTTTCATCTGCAGAGCTGGTTTGGAAATCCCCCCCCCCACCCTGAGAAAACCACGCTGGGTCGACGTGTTTGTGATCCCTCCTCAACAGCGGCGGTCCTAGATTCCCTCTGATAGCCATCAGACATGAACAGGAAGTGAATTCCAGTCACCGGCGGTCACTTGACTCGTATTTGATGCGCTTTTATTCCAGAGGCGGCCTGTGATCTTGACGTGGACACAAGACGTGTGCATGAGCGTGAACAGCCTGCAGGTCTTCAACCATTCAAAAGGGTAACTGTTATATCTGCTCTCTGAAAGCAGGAACACAGTGTGCTGCATTTCCTCCCTCTGGTTTTGAGGCATAAGCCTGTTACTAATAAAATATTAGTCGTAAAACACAGAACGCTGCAAGGTTACGACATCACCGCGCATAGCTGACGACCCCCCCCCCCGCGTGTCAGTCATAAAGTAAATTAAGACTGGACGTGTTTGTCGCGATCATGCATCTTGCTTTAAAAAGACATAACTGCACCCTAATAAAATAAAGTCATCACTTGTGCGCGGTGATCTCATCTCACATGATGCAGAGTCCAGAGCTCTGCGGGGTTCTGGACGACCGCTGAAGGCTTAAAGGTCGACAGCACTCCATCAGCAGGGCTTGTTGACTTGCCGGACGCCCCCGGACGACCCCGGCACCCCCCACCACCACCCATCGTCAGATCAGAGGTTTTCTGTGTCCAATCGTTTCCACAGCTGTCAGAAACCAGGCGTCAGTTCATTCTTGTTGTGCTGCATTTAGACCGAACAGATACTCGTGCTCATTTACAGAAGGACATGTGGACCTGGATGAACGTTTCCAGTCTTACTGGCATTTCAGCGCGGGGTTGAACCCCGTGAAAGTGTCACTTCTGCTTTGGAACAGCCAAACCAACCCCATGGAGGCGATGATGCGGCCGCCTTTGCTTTCACTGTAAGACACAGTTAAACCACAAAAATCACCTTAACCCTTGTGCTGTCTTTGGGTCAAAATGACCCAATTCTTCTATCCTTCTTTCCTCCTGCCATGCTCTCTCCTTCCTTCTTCCTTTCCTATTTTCCTCCTTTTTTACCTTATACTCCTTTTTTTCCTACCTCCCTTTCATCATTCGTTCCTTTATTACCTTCTTTACTTTTCCTTCTTTCTTTCCTTTTCTCCATTCCTTCCTCCCTCCCTTCTTTCCTTTTCTCCCTTTTTTCCTTCCTTCCATCTTTTCTCCTTTCTTCCTTACTTCCTTCTTTCCTTCCTTCCTTACTCCCTTTCCTACTTCCTTCCTTCTTTCTTTCCTTTTCTCCATTCCTTCCTCCCTCCCTTGTTTCCTTTTCTCCCTTCTTTTCTCCCTTCCATCTTTTCTCCCTTCCTTACTCCCTTTCCTACTTCCTTCCTTCCTTCCTTCCTTCCTTCCTTCCTTCCTTCCTTCCTTCCTTCCTTCCTTCCTTCCTTCCTTCCTTCCTTCCTTCCTTCATTCCTTCTTTTCTCCCTTCCTTACTCCCTTTCCTACTTCCTTCCTTCCTTCCTTCCTTCCTTCCTTCCTTCCTTCCTTCCTTCCTTCCTTCCTTCCTTCCTTCCTTCCTTCCTTCCTTCCTTCCTTCCTTCCTTCCTTCATTCCTTCCTTCCTTCCTTCCTTCCTTCCTTCCATCTTTTCTCCTTTCTCCCTTCCTTCCATCTTTTCTCCCTTCCATCTTTTCTCCCTTCCATCTTTTCTCCCTTCCTTACTCCCTTTCCTACTTCCTTCCTTCTTTCCTTCTTTTCTCCTTACATCCTTTCTTCCTTCCTTCCTTCTTTCCTTCATTCCTTCTTTTCTCCCTTCACCCTCCCTTGACCCAAAGACAGCACAAGGGTTAAAACATGAAAAAGTTCACTTTTTATTAATATTATGTTCAAATAGAGGTTTAAAGCACAAAAGATGATTTCAGAGTTTACCAATAATTCACTAGGGCAGCATGAAACCCCGGCACCGCTCAGCAGCTGAGCGGTGACCGAACCTCGACCAGCGCTAACAGAGGCTCGCCCAAGCTCATTCTTGTTGTGCTGCATTTAGACCCAACGGATTCTCGTGCTCATTTACAGAAGGACATGTGGACCTGGATGAACGTTTCCAGTCTTACTGGCATTTCAGCGCGGGGTTGAACATTCTGCTTTGAAACAGCCAAACAAACCCCATGGAGGGAATGATGCCACCTTTGTTTTCACTGTAGGACACAGTTGGAGGTTAAACCACAAAAATCACCTTAAAACATGAAAAAAGTTCACTTTTTATTAATATCATGTTCAAATAGAGGTTTAAAGCACAAGAGACAGTTTCAGAGCTTACCAATAATTCACTAGGGCAGCATGAAACCCCGGCGCCGCTCAGCAGCTGAGCGGTGACCGAACCTCGACCAGCGCTAACAGAGGCTCGCCCAAGCTGTCTGAAATCCTGTCAAACATGATTTGGGCTCAAATGCAGTCACGTGACCCAAAAAGAGCTGCTTGTGAAGCCTCTTTTTCCTCGTGCAGTCAGCAACCGCATTGCCCAGGGAGCTGAAGGGAACACACCCACCTTATGTCAATCAAGACTCGCTGCTTCCCCGCCGAAATAGCTGTGGAGCTGGTTGCAGATGTTTATAGACGAATATCCCATTTCAGAGGTTTCATTAGTGGAATTAAACCTGGTAGCATGATGATTACAGATGAGGACGTGATAATGGCCAATGGCTGAGCCAGCTGTCAATCATGGACGGTGTTAATCATGGATCGCTATAAAGTTCATAGCACACAACAAATATTAACTAAATAGATGTAGGAATGGGCGATATTTTACCGTTCACGATATACCGTAAAATAATCCCCACGGTAAGAATTTGTCATCTCACGGTAAAAACGATAAATTCCCGTTGATGACGTTTTTGTGTAAAGCTGATTTATGGTTCTGTGTTAAATCGACGCACAACGTACGTGAAGGAAGGAAGGAAGGAAGGAAGGAAGGAAGGAAGGAAGGAAGGAAGGAAGGAAGGAAGGAAGGAAGGAAGGAAGGAAGGAAGGAAGGAAGGAAGGAAGGAAGGAAGGAAGGAAGGAAGGAAATGAGCCAGAAAGAAAGAAAGAAAGAAATGAGCCAGAAAGAAAGAAAGAAAGAAAGAAAGAAAGAAAGAAAGAAATGAGCCAGAAAGAAAGAAAGAAAGAAAGAAAGAAAGAAAGAAAGAAAGAAAGAAAGAAAGAAAGAAAGAAAGAAAGAAAGAAAGAAAGAAAGAAAGAAAGAAAGAAAGAAAGAAAGAAAGAAAGAAAGAAAGAAAGAAAGAAAGAAAGAAAGAAAGAAAGAAAGAAAGATAAATTCCCGTTGATACGTGTTTGTGTAACAAACATGGCGGATCTGAGTCATTCCAGTTTTACAGTACAGGTGTAACTCATTTAATTGGTTTTTATTAATTCAATTTAATTGGTGTAGTTTAGTAGCATTCAGTATTCTTTTAGAGCAGTGTTTTGGGGGCTCCAAAGACTGAATGTGGTGATAGATTTATAGTTACAAAGGTGGAGTTGAATTGGTGTTTTTTTATCGTTTTTTTTATCGTTATTGGGATAAATGCCAGAAATTATCGTGATACATTTTTTAGTCCATACCGCCCATCCCTAAATAAATGATACATTTATGACATGTATGTACTCTCAAATAAGTGTTTTCAAATGCACAAACAAAAAAAAACAACTCAACTTGGGTATTAACGATGAAAATATTTGAACATGAGAGTCAGTGGGGATCGACTCGCCTTTGGAGTCGCCGCCTCCATCCACCAGCCTCCATCCTCCATCCTCCATCCTCCAACCTCCATCCCCTCACCCAACCAATCAGTCAGCCGTCGTAGCTACAGATAATCCACCCCCCCACCCCCCAAGTAGATTAAAGCCAGGTAAAATAAAGTCAAGTAAATCTTACAATCCAATTAGAATAATCATGGTCCCATTAGGAAAAATAAAGTCCACTTATGAATCCTCACCTTCACTGAGTGAACGGCTGGCGACTACGGTGGACGGGCCAGGGAGGGGGGAACAGTTCCTGGAGGCTGAAGACTCTCCAGGACAACCACCGCCGCTCTCAACCCCACCAGTCTTCGCTGAGAGTGTGCAAGCACTGCAAAGCGATTAGTCGCCATCAGAGGTGGGTAGAGTAGCCAAAAATTAAACTCAAGTAAAAGTACTGTTACTTCAGAATAATATGACTCAAGTAGAAGTAAAAAGTAGTCATCCAAATAATTACTTGAGTAAAAGTAAAAAAGTACTTGGTGAAAAAACTACTCAAGTACTGAGTAACTGTTGAGTAACGTCTGATTTATTTTTTTAACACAACCATTCAAACAGACAAAAGTACAAAATAATATTCTTTAGGCAAATTAAATCAATAAAATAATAAAATAAATTAAAATGAATAAAAAATAGCTTAAATTAATCTTAAAGTAAATTCAAGTACTTTAATAAATAATAAAATAAATAAAATAATAACAGAATTAAAAAAATAATTAAGCACAAGTAGCACAAAATGTCAAGCCTTTGTACTTTTCTTTTTTAACCAGGCAGAACTAGAACAAGCCCATGAACTCATAGAAACTCTGTGTGTGTTTGAGTCTGTGTAAATGTGACAAAACATGCAAAAACTAACATTTTTCCCAAAGAATCACCCAGTAATGTCATGAGTTTGACCCGTACGTGGATAAAAGGGATAAAAGAAAAGTAACAGCAATGTAGCCTAATGTAGCGGAGTAAGAGTAACAGTTTCTTCTTCACAAATCTACTCAAGTAAAAGTAAAAAGTATAGTGATTCAAAACTACTCCTAAAAGTACAACATTTCCCCAAACTTACTCAAGTAAATGTAACGGAGTAAATGTAACTCGTTACTACCCACCTCTGGTCGCCATGCTCAGGAAGCTCTCCGGCGAGTAGCGGAGGAAACGCGTGAGCGTCAGCAGAGAGGCAAGTTCAACCACACGGCTCCCAGACTGAAAATGACTGAAGGCAACGAGACACAAGTTCTACATTGTGCTTTCTCCTACCTCGTAAAGCAGATAAATGGTTAGCACACATGCTGTTCATCTCTGCTGTTTCCCTCCCACTGCATTAGGAAAGCAGGTCAGGGGGGGCTCATTTTAATATTCACTGATCCTGAGAAACTAATGAGGGAAACTGGGTCGTGTTAAGAACAATAATAAGCAATATATTAAAGCTCAATACAGAAGAAAAGGCCCATTTGCTGTGAGTTAATAACAGTGTAATAATGATCTTAGATTGCACAGCCTGTCTGTACGCAGTCGGTGTCCATTTGCGTGTATTTGTGCAAGTAGGTGAACGTATGTACACAAATCTAGTCATTCCTGCACGGCATAAAACACAGCCGTCGGTTAATAGAGCTTTTTCATATCTAAACAGAGGTGTCAAAAGTATTCACATTCATTACTCAGGTAGAAGTATAGATACTAGAGTTTAAAAATACTCCTGTAGAAGTTGAAGTATCAACTCAAGTAAAATATAAAAGTACTGGTTTCAAAACTACTTAAAGTATAAAAGTAAAAGTAATGTAAGGGGGAAAAAAGCCATTAAGGACAAAAGCCATTGAAAATGAATGCATCTTAGTATAATGCAAATATATTAAAGAACCATATATGTGTACTATTGAGCATTAACATATGTTTCAGAGAGCAGGAGATATGATGACTAGTTGCCTATAAGTATTGTAATGGTGCAAAAAGTCAAACTTTAGAGGCATGTTATCATTTATCCTAACCTTTATTGGAATGTACATCCAAGTTTAGTTGCAGGAATCTGAGGGAACGGATGTAAGAACAAAAAACTGGACAAGAACATCTGAAACAACCACAACCAAATTCACTCTATCCGGATGGAGCAATTTAACTGGATAGTTTTTTTTAAAGGCCGAAATGAAATAGAGTAATGAGGCTGTTTTTAAAATGTAAGGAGTAAAAAGTACAGATAATTGTGTGAAAATGTAAGGAGTAAAAGTAAAAAGTCGTCTGAAAAATAATTACTCCAGTGAAGTATAGATAACCAAAATTTCTACTTAAGTAAGGTAACAAAGTATTTGTACTTCGTTACTTGAACTGAACAAAAGTAAAGTAAAAGCCACTAAACCTCCACACTTAAGAGTTCAGAAGTTACTCTGGGCGACTTTAAAAGCAACAAAAACTGTTTGAATGAATTCATCTGAGGATATAAAGTACAGCATTGCTTATAAATTGCTTTCCAGTGTCTCCAGCGTGCGAGCATGTGCAACGTGATAAATCTCTGCACGTCTGTGGTTCCAGTTTCAGTGAGAACAGAAAATAGAGGGAGTCGGGTCACAAAGTTAAATTATGCATGTTGTGTAATTAGCCAATCAAGTGTTAAAATTAGATGTTGATGGCTCGTTAATACCAATGAGGAGATACTCCCTCAGGTCAGCCGGAGCGTTCCCAACAAGAAGGAAATAGCCGACACACACATACACACACATACACACACATACACACACACACACACACACACACACACACACACACACACACACACACACACACACACACACACACACACACACACACACTCACACGAAAACACAATTAGATTTGCTTTGTGCACAGATAGTTTCAGTCCCACTTCCCAAAAACAAACTGGGTTACATGTGGATGTGGTTGTTTGTGGTTTCATTCAGATGTTTATTTGCTTTCTAATGATGCCATTAGTGGGTTACATTAGCTGATCTGATGCATTGGTTCTATTATGTTCTCATCACATTTTGGATTGCGATTGCTAATACACCCAGCAATTGTAAACCCATTCACCGGCATCCCCATTAAGGTTGGATTAATGTATTAAAGAGAGAGAGAGAGAAGAAAAATCCCCATGTTTTTGTTTAAGGCAAAGACTGAACCAAAGGAAAGACCTTTCCCTAAACGAGGAGTCGCGAATGTTTAACGGCACAGCTGGATAAAAAACGAGAAAAAGCCTTTTTCTGGCCATAAAAAGCGTCTTTAGCGTCTTTTTTTTGTCCTGAAGGCCCTCCTGCACAGAAACGGGTGGAGCTGATTTCTCTGCCTTTAAGAGATTGATATTTTAAAATCATAAGGACCTCACGCTCGCTTCCACTTTCAATGCTAATAACTCTCCTGCTCCACCTTCTGAGGAGACTGTATCTGAATTATTGCGTCTCTCGTGAAACGTGACCACCATGAATTATTCAGGGGGGTCTTTTTTCATTATTAATTACAATTAATTATGACCAATATACACCTTTCATACAAGGACTGAAGCTCGAGAGCTTTATATGATAATTACAAAGTAATAAACTGAGACAAAGACAGATGTTTGACCGCACGACGATAGATAAATGGAAAAGCTTTACATCTCTTTTATGTTACGCAGACGAGAAGGAATAAAAAAAAGAGAGACAAATAAAAACAGCATTTTCCAGTGGATTTAGGAACCTGTCTCTAATATAGTAGCTGATGAAGATAAAGGATGAAGAGACACATGCAGAGCAGTCAAATTCTCTGTGAAGCAAGCTGCTTCTGCTCCATTAGGAGATCTACAATCAAGTTAAAACATTTACAAATCACCTCAAAAAGACTCAGCAGCTCAATGCTGGAGTCATTTTCCAGAAATCCTGTTTGAATCATTGTCAACTGCAGATTTTAGTGAATCCTGTGAGTATAAAACGGTTGCATTTTTGCATTCGTCCCAAAATAAAAAGGAAACTTTTCTTTTTCTTCTTGCAGACACTGAACCCCAGATGTTTCATGTATTTTTCTCACCCTCTTCATGTCATTTGTTGATATTGATCTCTTCTTTAGTTTCAGATTTGCGACACATTGCATGAAAAGTTGGAATGGAGGCAGAAAATCTCTGCTTTGGCAACAAATGTCAGAGAAAAACCCCGGAAATGTTTAAAAATAATCTTTCTCACATAATGATCCGAAGCAGTTTGCGCATTTCTCCCTGCATGTCGACGATATAATCAAACAATTTAAGGAGTTTCAAGCCCGAGCTGAACGCTTGGCGATCTCTGATCCCTCAAACAGCAGAAGTGAAAATTCAGAATCAGTTTTTTTTCTTTTGCAAAGAAATGGACACCATGTTCTCTCGGCAGACATGAAAACTATTCAGCAACAAGCCCAAAAGACTGCATCGGTGTCCTTGGCGAATGTCACATGACGCGATGGCAGCATTAATCAAATGTTTTAAAACTACAGAATGCTGCCTTGAACAACAAGAATGTCGACGGATTTTTCAGCGAAACAATGCAAAGGACGTTCTTGACACGTAACAAAGGCGCGGCTGAGGTAGGAGAGGGTCTCGGGCATTGTGTCGCCGCTCCTGCAGAACTGACTCCTTCGGTGAATGGAGGCAGAGTTGTGAAAGGAGGAACGTGACGACGAGCCGCACTCATGCATACCTGAACGGATGAATGGGACCAGATAACAACTAAAACTGTATATCGCTTGCGTTCCTCAAGGCCAGAACGCCTTTTAAGTATTGAGAGGAGACGAGGTATTATAACAAACGTGTAAAAGCTTTACTTTTCCAGGTGTTTTGGGGAGGTTTTGTAGGCTTGAAATACAAAAATGGTTATATATATCGAGAAATAAAATGACGTTATGCTGAAGAAACAATGAAATATCTCAGGTTTGTATTTGTGATTGCACATCATCTTCTAAATCCTGAATAAAGATGGAAACGTATTTGCCAGAAATACACTTTTGTTGATAAATGCATCATTCTGGTTTGCGTTGCCGTTAACGTGCAGGTAGATAAACTATGAACAAACACAAGACAGGAAGTTAGATCGGATAAATTAGATGTAGCTAAGATTTATAACAATCATCTAAATGCACTTTTGCTACATGTGCAAGCGTACGACCACATACGAACACGTGCACTGAGGCCGATGGAAACATCAGCCGTAAAACCACATGTGAGACACATATTGATAAATACAGTCGTCCGGTGCGCCGTTCATCCAAACTGTTTGAAAAATGAGAATATTTGCCTTTTATGCAGCATTACAATTATTCATATGAACCCCCCCCCCCCCTCCTTGGTCGCGCACAATTAAAGAGGAAGTGATAGTTATTATTCACCATCAGTGGCTGCACACACACACAAGCACACAACAATCTGACCACGCCGTCGCATGAATATGTAATGAAGTTTACTCTGAAATTAGGGAAAAGGAGTTTTAAATCATTCTGCACATTCCTCCCTCATTTTTTCCACTTTCGTCCCTCATTCCTGCATCTCCTATTGCCCCCCCGCCCCCCATCTTTCACTCAGAATCCTGCTGCTCTTAAATATTTAACATTTCACAATGAGCTGCATCCATCTCCGTTTCTTCTGCAGCGGGAACAGACTGGCTCGCCCGAACGCAGACCGGCGTCCACATGGAGGAATAAGCCATCTCCACCTGTTATCTACATCCCTGCCGGGGGGGCTCGGGGGGGCCATTTCTGCCGGCACGTGACGGGTGGGGACGACAGAAGACCACCCGTGGTCCGCCTGCGAAGACCACACGTGTCGGGAGTAGCTAAATAAAGAGGTAATGCAGGTTGTATTGTAATGAGGTTGATCTTGTGGCCATGGAGATGTAAGTTGTTGTTGTTGTTGGGGGTGGGGTGTGTGTGTGTGTGTGTGTGTGTGTGTGTGTGTGTGTGTGTGTGTGTGTGTGTGTGTGTGTGTGTGTGTGTGTGTGTGTGTGTGTGTGTGTGTGTGTGTGTGTGTGTGTGTGTGTGTGTGTGTATGTGTGTGTGTGCGTGCGTGTGTGTGTGTGTGTGTTTGTGTGTGTATGTGCAAACAACATGCATCACATCAGTCGTGTGCAGTCTGATACGCTACAACATTAACAAAATCCAAGATTATACGTCTATTTATATGCAAATCAGTGGAACTGAATGTTTTAAAGATTTATGAAAAGAATAATTGCACTAGTCAGACTGAAATCATATTTTTAAAAGCCAAGAAAACATCCCAGTCCGAATGAAATCAAACTATCTCATAGTTGGACTCATGCAGACAGACATCGCAGCTAAAATCGGTCAAATCATGGCACGTCAAAGCCAGACGGGACGGAAACCGGCCTCTGTGCTCTGCAGGCACCGCTCCCACCTCGAGGTTTGTGGAGGAAGCTGGTACAAAGTGATACGGAGAAGAAAATAAGAACTAAAGCATCCAGGACATATGTTTATGTCCATCCAGTTTCAATTGTTGCCAGCTGAACTAAAGTGGTCGATGGAAAGACCCAGTGATAGCAAGCTGAAGGCAGGCACTATCACCACTGATACCCCTTTTCCACCAAACCGGTTCCAGAGCTGGTTCTGGGTCAGTGCTGGTGCTGGTTCACAACTCGTTCAACTTGTGAACCAGATGAGAACCGGTTTGCTTTTCCACAGCTCGGGTGCTAAGGGGAGCCACGTCGTTACGTCACTCTAAATGTCCCCTACGTCGCTGCGTTTGCATTGGCGCGAAAGTTGAAGCAACAACAACGTATTTGCTCTAATAGGACTTGGTCCACGTAGCTCCTCCGTGGACACATCTGTAAAAGACAGGTTGTCTCCTCCTCAGACCACTGCTGCTTTGCTGCATCCAGATTTATTCGTGGTTTATTTGAAAATGTCTCCGTCTCGCAGTCTTGCTATTGCCGTTGGTTTTAATAACTCCACCCCCTCCGCTTACGTAAGCAGTTCTTTCCTCTAGACCAGGGGTCAGCAACCCAAAATGTTGAAAAAACCATATTGGACCAAAAACATAAAAAACAAATATGTCTGGAGCCGCAAAAAATTAAAAGTCTTGTATAAGCCTTAGAATGAAGGAAAATGGCGAAAGGTCGAGAAAAAAGTAGAAATGTTGAGAAAAAAGCCGAAATGTCGAGATTAATGTTGAAGTACAATTTCGAGAAAAGTCAAAATGTTGAGAAAAAAGTCTAAATGTTGAGAAAAAAGTCGAAATTTCTAGAAAAAAGTCGAAATTTCGAGAAAAAAGTCGAAATGTCGAGAAAAAAGTCAAAATGTCAAGATTAATGTTGAAGTACAATTTCGAGAAAAAAGTCAAAATGTCGAGAAAAAGGTCAAAATGTCGAGATTAAAAATGAAAAAAGAAAAAAAAATGAAAAAAAGAGAAAATAAAGAGGAAAAAAAAGAAAAAATAAAGAGAAAAAAAAAGAAAAAAAAGGAAAAAATAAGGTCAAACATTTTTGAAAAAGCTCCAGGGTTAGGGTTAGAGCCACTAGGGCCGCGGGTTGCTGACCCTTGCTCTAGACCAGCAAAGAGTTGGCGCTACCTTGGAACCGTTTTTGCTGGCCCGGAGCCAGTTCTTTAACCGTGGAAACAGAAAGCCTGGTTCCAAACTCAGCAATGGCCCAGAACCAGCCCTGGAACCGGTTTGGTGGAAAAGGGGTAAGAGTGGTCTGACTTACGCTGGTCGTCAAATTGACTCCCTTTGCATGCGTGTGCTGTATATCTGGACAAAGAAAGGAATCCAGTTAGATGGCCAAATCTCTGGTCGTATCTCATAAATGTCAGATTTGCAGATTTGAAGAGCTCATATGGTGGACAAATGGATAAAATTTGATCTGATGGTGTTACTAGATAAAAAGTCAATTGTCTCCCGACTCCTCTGTACCGAATTTCACGGTAATTAAAGAGTTAGACATTTAAATGAAGGCAGGGTTGGGACCAGACTCCACTGCTGCTGAAGGAAAACAATAATAATTGTTGCCAACGCTGCAAGTGATCATATCAGTGGCTTCCATCCGTTCCAGTCAGTGGCGGAAATGCAAAACACGAGTTTCTAGATGCGCTGGCGTTGGTAAGGAAGCAAGATTACCAGATGGCTGATGGGGACTTTGGCCGGGTCCCCTCAGACAAGTGTGATGAGTTAGAGGTGGGGAGCCGGGAGGCCTGAGAGGCAGCAATACGTATTAAAGAAAAGGAATCTGAGAACCAGGATGTTGGAAAGCCTGGAAGATTCAGAGAGGAAATACTGTCGCCCACACACTCACAATTTATGCATACATATCCAGAGTAACTAATGTACTGAACGGAGGCCTTCTGAACTGGAGAGGAGACTGTGGTCTTGCACGTCTCGGACTCGTGCAGCGTGGGGAAAGAGCTTCCACATGCAATAAATTGAGTAGTTGATGATCTGAGCGCTCATGCGTGACAGTATTCAAATAGGAGGATTTGCTGCTACCGTCCGCGGTTTCACTTGTCTTCATCAGCAGTAGTGCCTTTTCTTCAGTTACACGCTGTTAACCTTTAATAAACACAGACTAGAAACATCACTCGTCTGTCAGCGTCAATTCAGTCAATGTTTCAGTGGAGGGGAGGCCCGCGCCGCCTCACGCCGACGAGCGGCGAGACAGCAGCGAACTGCTCCGTGAAATAAAACCAATTTAATTTTCCAATTACGATTAAAGGCTCAGGTTCATCTCTCCAACACAGACAACACATGGAGATGTTAAATGTCATAAATCTGGCCTCTGAAGTTGTTCACATTAACGCCTGCAGATCATTATTTCATCGTAAACGAGACAAACAGAAACAACCGGACGAGACAAAGTGATCACATTTAAACTAACACGTCATCAGCCAACTGCATTAGTAATTTCACATTATTTAAATTGAACTGTCATTAAATAGCCTTCTAATTGTCTTTCTCTTTGGTAAAAGATTTGACAAAGTGTAAATTGAAAACAACAGAGCAAGTTTAGTACCAAAATAATTATACGTACCACAATCTTTGACAATGTATTTTTCTAACGAACCATTGCAAATCAAGACCGATTCAAACTAATTAATAAACGCAGAAAACTGTGTTTGTGTATTTATCGTCTTTGAATAAATAAAGCAAAATAACATCTGCAAGTGTCAATGAAGTGATATAATTCTACTTAGCGACCACAGACACCGTCTACGTACAGGACCTACGTCGTAGTTGGTATTTATACTTGTAAGTTGTCTGTTTCACCCTGTAATTAAACCCTCAAACACACAGCGGTGGTGCAGGCTGTCCTCTGCAGAAGCTTCACTCAGACGAGGCAACCAAATGCTAACCGCCTGACTGCCGGGTTGAGTCTCATGCGGAGACAAGATCTGTTCCAGAGGAACTGATCTGAACTGAACTGGTCTGATTGATTGACCGTCAACTCAGCCAATGGCTGGCCATCATCACTTCCTCAGCCTTAATCATCATGCTCTCGCGCCCACTGGTGCAATCAGCAGTTTGTACTAACCCAGCATTAGCTAAACATGGCAAATTTTTTATTTGGCCATTGTGTCAACATGTGAAACAGGATGGTTTCGCTGTAAATTTCCGTCGGTAGCTCTGCCGCTATTTTGGTGGAGATTGACTGAAGGAACTGGTAGCTTCAGCTAATTTCGATTGACATAAAGCGAGGGTGTTCCTGTCCACTTCCCGGGCAATGTGACTTTGCGTTCTAGGAAGAAAAAGAGGCGTTAAAACTGCTCTTCACATACCGATAGGCACGCCCGCCGATAGGGGGGGACAAACGGGTCTGTTGTCCTGGGCCCAGGGTAAGGGGGGGGGGGGAGCCCAGAACTGAAAAAAAAAAAAAAAAAATAATAATATTTTTTTAAATTTTTTTTATTCTCATTAAATTATGGAATATTTTTTTCAAAATGTTTCAAAATATGCCTATTTGTGGAAAGAATATGTAGTATTTGAGTTACATAAAAGCTTGTTATTTGTTTTCTTCCTAATTGTCCTTGTGGTCAAGAACCCCCAACACAAAAATGGTTTGGCCGCTGATCAAAATTTGATGTTATCATTTAATTCAACCATTAGAATGGTCAAAATGTCCAGTCAGCACAAGTCCGGTGCTCAGAAAAGAAGAGAAAAGAGAAGAAGAGAAGAAGAGAAGAAGAAAATAGAGGCCTCAGAGATTCTCTACACAAATATTTTTAAAAGGTGGTGAAGCTGGAATTAATAAAGTCAGCGTAGAGCAAGGTAAGAAACAGTGCAGCCAACGTTTACCAACCTTGTAACTTAACCTAACTGGCTAGCTCTAATGTTAACGTCCATTAGCTTGTATAAAAACCTGAAGAGCACAGGGAGAGGAGAGGAAGAGGAGAAGGAGAGATCCGGGCGCAGGGGGGCCCATCTTAGATTATTTTGTCCGGGGCCCCGGCAGGACTGTCAGCTGGCCTGCCGATAGGTTACGTGACTCAATGGTCCATCCATTGTTTTAACGTGGCAACATGCTAAACATCTAACGGTGTTGGAGCTGATAAACGCTGAGCAAAAGGAATTTTTGAACGTGACGAGGAAGTACTTGAAATACGTGAAAGGAAATTGACCAGTTGGAACAAACCTTTATTGGAGTGTCCATCTCATTTGTGAGGACGTCCTCGTTGAGCCACAGTGAGGTGACAGCATACGGTTCCCCGCCATGGTGGAAATACATCGCCCATTCAACGTAGCAGCATGAACCAAGCTTTATACCCAATTACACTTTTCTCATAGACTCGTTTTCAAAAAGGACCAACGAGACTCTGACCAGGGTGAGTGATATTAACTAGCGACACCATAACCACTTGTAAGAAAGATCCATTGATCCATTGATTTTAGGTTGTCAGACGAGTCACTGATGGAGACTGATGGAGATGTTTATGGGGTGAAAGTTCAAAGGCCGTCCACGTCTTGCTAGAGAGGGGCTGCAGTTACTAGCCACTGGATGTCTTGCCACTCAGTGATGGTTCAGACACATGTCACTGAATTATAAATGGTCAGAAGCCCACATTCGTGCACCAGCAGAATGCAGAAAGCCTCACACCCTCTCCAGATGCTGTCACCAGAGGGCCCTTCGACGCGACTCCGCGTTTAATCTAAAGCCTCTTGAGATGCCGAGGGGACGGCCACGCTCCCGTAATACTGTTGAGCCAGCATGTGTCGCCATGGTGTAAGCACATTTTCTGACGCACTCAGACCCCTGTTGGAAAAACAACTTTAGTCCCATGAGCCCCCCACCCCCACCCGTGCAACAGCATTTGAGTCTGCGAGGGTGTGTGTGCACATTGCACGGGTTTCATGTTGATGCAGGTGTTACTCTTGCCTTCACAAAGGCTAATGGAGGGGCCCATTAAGAGCACAACAATCCTAATCGTACTGTAAATACTTGGTCTCCTGGTGTAATGATAGCTTTGTTCAATAATTCAGCAGCTGCTGAGAAGACAACAATCCGGCCCACTGAAAGAGCAAGCGGCATCGTGGACAATGTCATCAGATAACCGGAGGCACAACATGAACATAGCATAAAACGGATGATATACCGCATGTGTAGCTGAATGGCATGCAGATTGTATAATTAACTGAGGAAACAAAGCATAAAACATGGTAAATGATTATTAACTTAAGTGTAATACGATGCTATGGATGTTTGCAGGGGAAATGAAAATAGAAGGAACAGAACAATATTTTAGACAGCTAATTCATCCTGTGCAATGAGCTGAGAGCAACTACCTAACCCATCTGACATTAAAACTGATAGCAGTCGTAATATGTTGCGCCGTACTTGACGACATACAGTTTAGTAATTAGTGATAATTTCTATTATGATGTATCAAAACCAGAAAAACTGAAAATACAACAAAAGACAAACTCAGAATGAATGTTTGTGTCAAAAAAGTGAACAGAGTCATCAGTTAGATTAGAAATACTTGAATATAAATACCGTCCATTTATCTTCACGGGCATAGGTGTTAATGTTCTCACATCACCCACAATCCTCTTCTCACACACTTAAAAAAACAAAACATCATTGGTGTGAAAGCTGCAGTTTCCTCATTGTTTGACACCAAAAACCTGAATTACCAAAAGAATAAAAATGTGTACATTCCTGTGCTCTTCTTCCTGCCGCTGCCACAATAAGATGAAATAAAACAAACAAGATTCCTTCATTATGAATCCACTGTTGAACTCTGGGTAAATAAGATGTGCTGTAAAAACACTCAGTGGTCCACAAGCTCAGTGTAGTTTTCTCCATGTTTGAGTTTGTCTCTAAAGTTCCCTTTTAATCCAGCTTCCAGTACCAGTAGTGGATTCATGGATACCAGCCATGGGTCCATGAATACCAGACATGAGTCCATGAATACCAGCCATGGGACCATGAGTACCAGCCATGGGTCCATGAATACCAGCCATGAGACCATGAATACCAGCCATGAGTCCATCAATACCAGCCATGGGTCCATGAATACCAGCCATGGGTCCATGAACACCAGTAGTGGATCCATGATTACCAGCCAGGGGAGGGGGGGGGGGGCATGAATACCAGCCATGGGACTATGAATACCATCCATGGATCCATGAATACCAGCAATGGGACCATGAATACCAGCCATGGGACCATGAATACTAGCCATGGGTCCATGAATACCAGACATGAGTCCATGAATACCAGCCATGGGACCATGAGTACCAGCCATGGGTCCATGAATACCAGCCATGAGACCATGAATACCAGCCATGAGTCCATCAATACCAGCCATGGGTCCATGAATACCAGCCATGGGTCCATGAACACCAGTAGTGGATCCATGATTACCAGCCAGGGGAGGGGGGGGGGGGGGGGGGGGGGGCATGAATACCAGCCATGGGACTATGAATACCATCCATGGATCCATGATTACCAGCCATGGGACCATGAATACCAGCCATGGATCCATGATTACCAGCCATGGGACCATGAATACCAGCCATGGATCCATGATTACCAGCCATGGGACCATGAATACCAGCCATGGGTCCATGAATACCAGCCATGGGTCCATGATTACCAGCCATGAGTCATTGAATACCAGCCATGGGACCATGAATACCAGCCATGGGACCATGAATACCAGCCATGGATCCATGAATACCAGCCATAGGTCCATGAATACCAGCCATGGGTCCATGAATACCAGCCATGGGACCATGAATACCAGCCATGGATCCATGAATACCAGCCATGGGACCATGAATACTAGCCATGGGTCCATGAATACCAGCCATGGGACCATGAATACCAGCCATGGGACCATGAATACCAGCCATGAGTCATTGAATACCAGCCATGGGTCCATGAATACCAGCCATGGGACCATGAATACCAGCCATGAGTCCATGAATACCAGCCATGGGACCATGAATACCAGCCATGGATCCATGAATACCAGCCATGGATCCATGAATACCAGCCATGGATCCATGAATACCAGCCATGGGTCCATGAATACCATCCATGGATCCATGAATACCAGCCATGGGTCCATGAATACCATCCATGGATCCATGAATACCAGCCATGGGTCCATGAATACCAGCCATGAGTCCATGAATACCAGCCATGGGACCATGAATACCAGCCATGGATCCATGAATACCAGCCATGGATCCATGAATACCAGCCATGGATCCATGAATACCAGCCATGGGTCCATGAATACCATCCATGGATCCATGAATACCAGCCATGGGTCCATGAATACCATCCATGGATCCATGAATACCAGCCATGGGTCCATGAATACCAGTTCTGGACCAGACTGACCTGAACTTCTCAAAAGCTTTTGCCTCAGCCTACACCTTTTCAGTTTTTTGTTATGCTCTCATTGTTATTTGTATTTTTATAGAGTCTAATGACCAAAATGAATAAACTAAAATAACCTGATCTAAACTTCTAACTACCAGCCTTTTTAGATTACATTATCCCAAACGTTACACTTCCTCCTTTTACCGCTCAAATTCTGAGATCACAGTGGCAGTAACAGATTTGAAGGAACTTTGTTTATTTTCTTGGTAAACATGGACCCACCATCGGTGGACCCAGCATGCATTGGTTTGCACTGAAGCCAGTTTGAAAGCTCATAGTTTGCAGCAGCTTTTCTGTTTGGAACCAGCAGAGCAGAACTGCAACAGTATTGACCTTCTCAGCGAGAAAGCGAGTGAAATGCAAACTGTTGTTTGTGAGAGATGAATCGAAGTCCTTGCTGCCAGCCTGGGCTGCACGCTCTCCTTCTGACATCTCTGTTTCTTCAGGTTTCATCGGCAGATGGACAGGAGATGGCTCCATCTTTAGCTCTGACCAACAACTTCACCTTGTTATTAAAAAAAAAAGACTTGAGTGAGCGTGATTATTGACGTGAATGCTCTAGATTCTGCTTTCTCCACTTTTTTCTGCAAATAAGCTCAAATATATGTATTATTTATACAAAAGAGGAAAACAAAATGTTCTTTCCTCTTCAACTGTCCTTGATGTGATGAAAAAGTACTGGAAAAAAAAACACACTGCAATTTCTGCAGTATATTTGGCGTCATGTTCTCTTTTTTTATTCCCCACATGGGCTTACTTCTGAAGTATTTCCAGCGGTGCAAGATCACGCAGAGAATATGCTGCTTTGTAATGCCTGAAAGAGCAGCTGCATACAGGGTCTGGACCTGATTCTCCACATATTTTTATGGAGTAGTTACGTATGAAAACGATTGCAGTCAGATATGAGGGAGCCATTCTCACAGCGTTTCACTAAACTTTCTCTTCTGTGTGTTTATCGGTCTTAGAAGATGGAAATGTCAACTTTTGCTCATTCAGGATACCGACCAACCCAATCCCTTGTTTTAAGTCACTGTTTACTTCTACATTTAGACATGTAATAGATGTTTTTTGATCCAATGCAACTTCTAAGAGTTCAGCTTCAGTTGAACCCTTGCATTTACTACAAAGTCTATAGCACAGGTTGGACTTGTTCATGTTTTCAGAAGAGGAGTGTGGCCGGAGATTGAGAAAAGCAGGGCTCGAAGACAAACATCAGCTTCTTAAATGTGGTTCTGGCAGCCATGGCTGGCGAACTAAGGTCAGTTAGTAGTTGCATATAATGAAATTGGCCCTTTTTGGTTGAACAAATACTGGAAAATCCATCTGGGTCTTCCGTGCTGATAGTTTTGCTCTGCAATACTTTTATAAGTGAGTCCACATCTGTTTGTCTGCTACAGTATATCCCCCCAAGGGCCGCTGGGAAGGATTTGGTCCATCATCATAAATGTCACCCGGCGTCTGCAGACATCAGTTGAAACAACAAAAAACACAGTAGGACTGACCATACTTCATGTTAATGAAGCATGCACCTGCGCTGTACTCGGCTGACCCACCGGTAAGCCCCGCCCCTCCAACGCCCACGAGCCAATGGCCGTCGAGTATCAGTCCCACAGGGGCCGGAGCTCGGACACGTGTGGCTCTCAGCTCCAAAAGCCTGGACTCATCTGTTTTATGGTGTTCATGCCCACAAAAAAAGAAAAAAAAAACTGAATTCATTGTTCTTTTTCTTCATTTTCCAAGCTTTGGCTGGAGCTTTTTTGTCTGTTTGTTTGTTTTCTTTTGTTCATTTTTTCCCTTGTTTCATGTGATTAGACTCTGTCTAATATAAGCCGAGCTAAACATCTCCTGGCCACCCCGGCATTAAACAGACACACATGAGAGCAGCGTTCATCTTTCAGTCTAACTACAAAGAAAGCGAGTGGGAGGAATCTCAAACTGTTGTTTGAAGAAAGACAATTCGTCAAGGCCGTCTGCTGTTCTCTGCGATTTGATCTCTTTTGAAAATATGACTACTTTTTTTCCCACTTTTAAACAGACAATCCTTAGTCTTCCCTGTTAAGGACAAGTAGTGGCACTGAAGTGTCTTGCCTAAGGAAATATTGACTTTTAAAAGGAGTGGCAATCGCCAAAGTTGCAGGAAAATGCCGGACAGAGCTGTTTACCGATAAATAAAAAGGACCGTGGTAACAGAAGAGATGAGAGTTGCAGAGATCCAGCATAGAAGGATGAATTGAAAAGACAGATTGAGAGTTGTACTGGAATACCTCCCACAAATTCACTCCCACTCTTCTTCTTGTGCCCACGCACTCTCTGTTACAGTGACGTCCACTCTTCCTTTTTACTCCTCCGCTCAGCTGTGGAGGCGTTCTGTTCGCCTCTCATTCATGCCATGCCACGCTATTTCCAAGCTCCGGAGTGGACACCTTTGCATTGAGTTAAACCGTCTGAGGAGGAAGAGGAGGCAGAGGAGGCAGAGGAAGAGGAGGAGGAAGCGCCATGTTTGGATCCATCCAAACACATCAGACTTCCGATCATGCCGAGATCGTGACGGGGCCTCGCACCAGCGCCAAGCTCTGCCGAGGGGAATTACATTTCCGATCATCACGCTGAGGCACAAGTGTGTTTGCTGCGCTATGCAACTTACCTGATTTCATGAGTCACTGTGAGATCAGCAGAATATTATTCCAGACCGAATCTGAGGGACGTCACAGAGCCGAGAGTCTGATCTCTTTGTGCCCGATGAGATATAACATAGTGAAGCTTGTAGCTAAGTGGCACATTTGTTTCGGTTTGGGGTGATGTGTTCAGGGGAGCGCTCAAAGATTATATGAAAACATAGTCAGAACCATCTCTGGTGGTTATGTGTGTGTGTTTTACGCTGCATTTAGATTGTTAAACAAGGGGAGTTTTTCTTGCCACTGTTTGGCTTAAGGTTTTTCTCCCACTAGGGGAGTTTTTACCTGCCATTGTTTATGTTATGTTTATGTAATAATTGCTCGGGGGTCATGTTCTGAGTCTCTGGAAAGCACTTAGAGACAACTTCTGTTGTAATAGACGCTATGTAAATAAAATTGACTTGACTTTGGATTGGACCGGTGTTTGAACACATGACAGCTTCAACTCTGATTGTGTTTGCTAAAAAGATGAGAGTTGCTGAAATCTAGTGGAGAGACATGAATCTAAAAGACACACTGAGAGTTGTGCAAAAAATATGAGTCATTTTTGCTACTGAGAACATAGAGAACGCCCCCTCGGAGCGGGAGAGGAAGCCCGGAACCACCGTCTGTGCCCCCGGGCCTTCCTGGCCCGGACCCGTCGGGAGGCTGCCCTCGGCGCCGGGCCGACCAGCGGGAACGGTCGGGGCGCCGTCTTCGGCGACGGGCCGACGGGCCCCGCCAGTGCTGCCGCAGCGAACCTCAGGCGTGGGCCGCTCCGGGGGTCCCGCCGCCTCGGGAGCCGTCGCTTGGCGGCCCGCAGCTTCTGCCTCCCGGCCTCTCAGCTGCGGCGCCGCCAGCCCCTCCCGCGCTGCTGCGGCGAACCTCAAGCGTGGCGCAGGGGTGGGTCGCTCCGCGGCCACGTGCGCTTCCAGCCTCGCCAGCTGCTGCTCGCCCTGGTCACGGAGCAGGGCGGCCAGGTCCGCCATGGCATGGGCGAGCGCCTCCAGGGCCCGCTCCGTGCCTCCCTTCTCCATCCCGTCGGGCCCCACGTTGGGCGCCAGTGTAGCACGGCGAGTGCTACGGGGCTCGACCGACAGGATAGAGAGGACACGGAGTTTAGTGCAGAACCCTTTATTCAATCCACCAGAACCTCACACCCAGGACATACGTGCACAAGCACCACGACCAGCAGCAGCTTCCCAGTCCTCCTTGCAGCTTCTCTGTCTCTCCCTTATAAGGCTGGCAGGGTGGAGAGGCTGACGGGCCACACCTGTGTCCCGTCAGCCTGAGTGGCTGCAGCTCCTCCACCCTGCCACACTTGCAAACTGCATCGTGAGCTGCAGGTGAAGCAAAAGGAGCAGGTTTAATTCTTAAAACGCCTCGTTTGTGTAATAGCATCTGAAAATAGTGGTAATTTCAGCAAATACGACAAAAATACACTTCGTAACTGCAACTTTAAGGTCTTTAAGGCAAAGACAGAGAAATGTGTTTGTTTTCATTAAGTGGCAAGAAGAAGAGCAAAGGTCGCTGGGATATATTTATCCCATGACAAACTCTTATCCCTACCATGACTTTTCCTCTAACCTATGGCGTCCATCACAATTATTTGGCCTGCAAACTGTAAATTAAACAGATTAAATCAAAGTAAACCATCAGTTCAGACTGCTGAAGGATAGAGGCGGTAACTCGGTTCTGATGTTTTGATTTAACGTATTTGTCTTTATTCTTGAGCCTTCAGCTCCGACCAATCATAGAACACTTGGGCCAAGCCAGCCTGTTTTCAGGAAGAACATCTCCTCGTGACTCCCAGTTTTTGTTATTCTGAAGTAAATGAAGGCTTTTAGATTTATGCTGGGTAATATTTCCAAGATTTACCAAGATCCATTTAAACCAGTTGTGTCAATACCTTGACCGTAAAGTTATTATTTAAAAACTTCTGTCCACCAGTAGCGCCTTAGATATAAAGCACCCTTAATCAAAACAGGAGGCTTTTCCACAATTTCAAGCTTCAAGTCCCACTAATGTTTTCTTCCACTAAGGTTTGGCTTCATTTAACCTTTACTAAATATGACGCAGCGTTTTTGTAATTGAGGCAAAAAAGAATGGTCCGGTATGAATATGAGAGGCATTGATAATGCTATCCATGAGAACAGTTATCCCTCTCTGGCACGACGACTACAAGGCACCGTTGAGACCTGGAGGGTTTAGCTTCTTCCCGAGGCTGCACCACGCTGAGTCTAGGAGGATCAGGCTTGTTGACACTTGAACTTTCTCCCGTAAAACCGGCTCAGGGCGAAAACAAGATGATCACAGGATTTCAAAGCTTCTGCTCCTGGCCCGTCTCCTGGAGCTAATGATGGAGCTCCAGATGGATGGAAACATCAGGTCGCGAGGAAAACAGTGTCCATGACGCAGCTTTGAGGTTTGCACAGATACCAAAGAATGTGTGAGGATGTCGGTGGAAAAACAAGCCAACTCCCACAGGTGGCCAGTCTTCAAAGACGATCTTTTTTTTTTAAGTTACGGGGAATGTTTGAATCTGTGGATGCAAATAGATTCATCAGAGGTCTGTGTCGTCGCCTGAAGGGGCTGCGCTTCAGCCAAAATCCTGAACGTACATGCACACGCTCCAAAAACCTCCTTAAGTAACTCCATCAGCGTTTAATGTTCTCGAGCTCACTAACAACCAAAGACAACCTGACGACTGGTGATGCAACCTTTGAATGAAATCCACTGTTATGTCACAAAACAAGTATTTGTATTCAAAGACGACCTCACTGCCGCCGTTTCCAATCAAAACTGTCGTGTTTACACTGATTACAGAACCTTGAAGAAGATGGAACGATACTCGCATGCACGGGTCTGTTAATTCTCATTAAATTATGGAATCATTTTTCAAAATGTTTCAAAATAAGCCTATTTGTGGAAAGAATATGTAGTATTTGAGTTACATAAAAGCTTGTTATCTGTTTTCTTCCTAATTGTCCTTGTGGTCAAGAACCCCCGACACTAAAATGGTTTGGCCGCTGATCAAAATTTGATGTTATCATTTAATTCAACCATTAGAAGGGTCAAAATGTCCGGTCAGCACAAGTCCGGTGCTCAGAAAAGAAGAGAAAAGAAGAGAAAAGAGAAGAAGAGAAGAAGAAAATAGAGGCCTCAGAGATTCTCTACACAAATATTTTAAAAAGGGTGGTGACGGTGAAGCTGGAATTAATAAAGTCAGCGTAGAGCAAGGTAAGAAACAGCGCAGCCAACGTTTACCAACCTTGTAACTTAACCTAACTGGCTAGCTCTAATGTTAACATCCATTAGCTTGTATAAAAACCTGAAGAGCAGAGGGAGAGGAGAGGAAGAGGAGAAGGAGAGATCCGGGCGCAGGGGGGCCCATTTTAGATTATTCTGTCCGGGGCCCCGGCAGGACTGTCAGCTGGCCTGCTCGCATGCACACCCTCGCATGCACACCCGAACCCAAGCGGTGAGAGAGGAGAGTCAGGGATCGAGCATGAGCAAACAGAAGAACAGACAGACCAGCAGGGAAAGAAGGACAAGCAGGACTATTCATACGAACACGCTGAAGAGACGCAGGTGGAAACAATCGAGACTGAACAGACCAACAAAGGACGTCGCACATGAGGGGGGAAAGCCTTTCACAATAAAAGTAGATAACATAAACAAGCTAAAACAGGAGCATCAAAGCAAAAGAGTGCAGGAAAACTGAGAACAAAACATAAAACAACATCAAACCTCTCAAGACCAGGACGCATTTGATTGAGGTTGCCTGAGACCGAGTCCATTTGTCCATTTGTAGTTGCTGATATCATCACCTCATGCAGACTTTCAGCTGAGAAAAATACTATCGATTGCTGATCTGGACTTGATTATTCATGCTTTCATTCCCTCCCTGCTGGATTATTGTAACTCTGTTTTTACTTTAACAGCTCCAGACGGTTCACAACGCTGCAAAGACCTTTGACAGGAACTTCTGGAACAGCCCACGTCGGTCCGGTTCATCCTTCACTTCACTGGTTACTTCTCAAACTTGAGGCGGAGGATGTGGGGGCTCCTATTTGGACACGATTGACTCCAACATTTGAGAGCTTTACAGGACTGTCTCAGAAAATTAGAATATTGTGATAAAGTTCTTTATTTTCTGTAATGCAATTAAAAAAACTAAAATGTCATACATTCTGAGTTCATTACAAATCAACTGAAATATTGCAAGCCTTTTATTATTTTAATATAGTTGATTATGGCTTACAGTTTAAGATTAAGATTCCCAGAATATTCAAATTTTTTGAGATAGGATATTTGAGTTTTCCTAAGCTGTAAACCGTGATCAGCAATATTAAAATAATAAAAGGCTTGCAATATTTCAGTTGATTTGTAATGAATCCAGAATGTATGACATTTTTGTTTTTGTAATTGCATTACAGAAAATCACAATATTCTAATTTTCTGAGAAAGTCCTGTATGTCATCAGGCCGCTCAGTTCATCATGGACCTCTCAAGTTCCCACCCGTCTTGCCGCTCACTCCATTCCTCGGGTCAAAACCTCCCTAAGATGCGTTTTAAAACTTGGGGGCACCCATTCTTCCAGGCTGCAGTCCGATGTTGTGGCACCAGGCTCCACCCCTGTGTGTTGCTGCTTCTGTTGATTCTTTTAAAAAGCAGCTGAAGACACTTTTAATCAGACGGATTTTCAGCTGACTGCGTTGAATGATTTCTATTTTGAATTATTATCATCACATTTGATCTATTTTGCTATTTTTTAAACTGCCTGTACAAAAAGAAGAACCAAGCAAAAAGAGGACTACTGCATGGATGATGATTTATCAGCAGCAACAGGATGCTGAACCCGAGCTAACGCAGCTTCCGTCTCTTAAACAACCACGTCTGAGACATTAATCTGTTTCAGAAAGGTCAAATTATTGGTATCGAGCCATGAAAAGATCTAAGGAGATGCTGAAAGCACTAAAACTGGGTTAAGAACTGTCCGATGCATTATTAAAACTGGGTAGTGGAGAGAACCATCATCTCCCAGGAAGAAATGTGGGAAAAAACTCCTAAATGATCGTGTTTAATGATCTCTTCAGAGTTTGGTGAAATCAAATCGTAAAAAAAAAGAACATGTTTAATAGTGGAAGGAAGAAAAATTTCCACATAAACATTGAAGGAACTCAAAGGACTGGGCTGTGAGCTGTGAGGGATTTCAGAATAAAAGCCTTCGGTTTACTAGAGAGCATAAAGATTAATGGAAGAAGGTCATGTCGGGTCAGCTGACCTCCTGAAGGTCCTGAACCGACCAGGGGCCGGATTCACAAAACATTCTTAAGAAAAAACATCTTCTTAAGTGTCATTTTTTTCTTGAGTTCAGTCTTAAGAAGAAAAAAGAGAAGAAGTCATATTCTCCAAAAAAGTATTTTCTCAACCTTCTTCTTAAGTTTCTTCTTAAGAAAAAAATTAAGAAAAAATGGTATTCTTGAAATAAAAGTTCTCAAATTTGTTCTTGACTTTTTTCTTAACTTTAAGACAACCTTGACCTGTCTTAAAATTTCTTCTGTGAAAATGTAAGCCTCTAATATCACCTTTTTCAACACATTTTAGACAAGTTTAGACTAGTAGGTCATAGTTTGAGGATATACTTTGTAATTAATTACACAGAGAGCCTGTTAACTGTTTGTTAGCATGTTAGTTAGCCTGGTAGTTAATTATTATTAATTTTCCCCAATAGTCATTTTTTTCGCACATTAATCTCATCCACCATAACCTTGAAAAGTTCCTGCATCTTTTTCTCCTTCTCCATGTTTAGTGAGTGACTGACGGTTAAGACCAAACTACCTGTATAAATGTTGTTTGTCGGCCCGTGCAATGCTATGACATATTTTAAGAAGTTCTTAAGTAGGAAAAATAAGAAATTCATAAGAAATGACAGTTCTTAAGACGGTTCTTAAGAAAATATTGAGGAATTTCACTTAAGAACTTTCTTATGAACTTCTTAATTTTATATCTTAAGACATTTCTTAAACTCGTTCTTAAAAACATATTGGTGAATCCGGCACCAGGTTCCTCCATCAGTGGTCGTGTTCTCCAGGACGATGGTGTCGGGCGGTTGGAGCGGGTCAGGGAGCATCAGACATCAGAACGTCAGACTTTGGGCAGCAGACCGATTAATCCAACTCTGGATGGAAGTAAATGTTGTGACATTGCAGAAGCTTAGCAGAGCGATTCCACAGCGAAAGTGTGCAAGTGTGGGGATTGTTTTTTTTATTTCATCAGTAAAGCGTTATGAGATCTTTATCAGACGAGTGCTGCATAAATAAAGCCGGATGAGTTTTACTCCTTTGTTGCTCGTTCCGTAGCAGAGAAGAAGAATCAACGGCAGATTAGCGGCAGCGAACGACGTCACTGAGGGTCAAGGTGAGCAAGTGCTTAGAAAGAAGAGTCGTCATTTATACGTGGAGCGTTGTTGGCTCCCCCTGATAACGTCCGGTGTTTGGTTTTTTTCTCGATGAGGAAAATACAGCCTGGATGCAACTTCAGAGGGGTGCGGACCTTCATAGCTCCACCTCTCACCACTGAGGGGATGTTCAGCAGAGGTGTCAAGTAACAAAGTACAAATACTTCGTTACCTTACTTAAGTAGAAATTTTGGTTATCTATACTTCACTGGAGTAATTATTTTTAGACGACTTTTTACTTTTACTCATTACATTTTCACACAATTATCTGTACTTTTTACTCCTTACATTTTAAAAACAGCCTTGTTACTCTGTTTCATTTCGGCCTTTAAAAAAAAACTATCCAGTTAAATTGCTCCATCCGGATAGAGTGAATTTGGTTGTGGTTGTTTCAGATGTTCTTGTCCAGTTTTGTTCTTACATCCGTTCCCTCAGATTCCTGCAACTAAACTTGGATGTACATTCCAATAAAGGTTAGGATAAATGATAACATGCCTCTGAAGTTTCACTTTTTGCACCATTACAATACTTATAGGCAACTAGTCATCATATCTTCTGCTCTCTGAAACACATGTTAATGCTCAATAGTACACATATATGCTTCTTTAATATATTTGCATTATACTAAGATACATTCATTTTCAATGGCTTTTGTCCTTAATGGCTTTTTCCCCCCTTACATTACTTTTACTTTTATACTTTAAGTAGTTTTGAAACCAGTACTTTTATACTTTTACTTGAGTAAAAAACTTGAGTTGATACTTCAACTTCTACAGGAGTATTTTTAAACTCTAGTATCTATACTTCTACCTGAGTAATGAATGTGAATACTTTTGACACCTCTGATGTTCGGGCCGACGGTTTCCACAAACACCTCCAACCAATATCCACAGCAGGTTCCAGCCAATCGTGTGTTCAAACAACACATAAGCAGAAGTTTCATGGCTGCTGCAAGTTTACAGTCAGATAATGTGCCTCGTTTGGAGCCTGATGTGTTCGGGTTTATAGTTTTTTTATCCACCGAAAAACTTCAGTGATATTATTCCCTTTGGAATCCATACTACTCCCTGACGTCTAAGTATTATCCAAAAATAAACCGAAGACTTGATTAAAGGATCGACTGTGATGCTGGTTTAAAAGAAAAAGGGAAACTGCATGAAAAGTTTCACGGCGGCAACTGCTACTCTGCGTGACCCCTGGCGGGTTCTCTGTTGCAAGCTAATCTGTATTTGGCCCAGTTGAAGATGTCGAGGGGTGCGGTGGAGGAGGTGGTGGAGGTGGAGGCGGTGGAGGAGGAGGTGGAGGCTTCCAAACGTGATCTTCTCAAAGGAAAGGTCACGGCCGGGCAAACCTCCAACCACAATCCCGCGCTGCACCATAAACACCTTCTGGAAAAGCACAGCTCGTCAAAGTGCAGGAACACCGAGATCTGACGTTGATTCATAAATACATTTATATACAGGACTGTCTCAGAAAATTAGAATATTGTGATAAAGTCCTTTATTTTCTGTAATGCAAAAATGTCATACATTCTGGATTCATTACAAATCAACTGAAATATTGCAAGCCTTTTATTATTTTAATATTGCTGATCATGGTTTACAGCTTAAGAAAACTGAAATATCCTATCTCAAAAAATTAGAATATTCTGGGAATTTTAATCTTAAACTGTAAACCATAATCAGCAATATTACAATAATAAAAGGCTTGCAATATTTCAGTTGATTTGTAATGAATCCAGAATGTATAACATTTTTGTTTTTTTAATTGCATTACAGAAAATAAAGAACTTTATCACAATATTCTAATTTTCTGAGACAGTCCTGTAAATGTCATATTTCTGCTTCGGAGCCGGCAGTTAAATGCAGCCTGCAGACCTCAAACAAATAACACCTTTATCAAAGTGTCATCTGATCCAGTTGCAGTTTGTGTCTCTGCCATCCGTGTGACATCACCGACGGATTACCTCCACGGCACCAGCCCCGGCTCTCCGGAGGTGATGCTTACCCCTTAAGTTGCGTCTCTCAATTTAGCTGATGTTAGCAAACAAATATAGGATTAAATTACTTAAAGGGGTTAAACCTTTTAAAGCTCCTGAGCATGGCTAAGAAGTGACCTTAACCACATGCCTGGCATTAATGTTATCAGCGGGAATTCCAGCGATGCCATATTTGATTTCACCCACCGCCTCACGCTGGAAACACAAGTGCTGCATCAAAGCGAGTATTTCTAAAAGCTCAAGGGCCCTTAAAGCTGCGAAACCAGGCGGCGGAGATTAAATTAAAACAAACGACTCTGCTTTAAGTTAATTATAGATCTTTTAACTTGTGCCAGTTTGTTTAGAAATGCAGAAAAGCTAAAGCTCAGTTAATATTTATAAAACATGTTTGACAGTAAGTTACATTAAATCAGTGCGATTAGATAACTTTTTTTTTTTTTTTTTTTTTAGTTAATTGCTTGATTTAGTTACTTTTGGAACTTAAAATTAAGAACAGTTAATTAGAAGATGAGCGGATGTTTTACTTAGCTCATTTGATTAAGTCATTTAGGAAGATCGCTCCGAAAAAGCATTTCCGCTGAGTAAAACTGGGATAAAATTAGACGCGCTCACAACAGCGTTCCCGGGCTTTTTGTGACCGTTATCTGGCTGAGATCTGAGATCAGTCTGGCTCGACACGCAACCCCATTCGATAACGTCTAATAATATCCTAATCAAGTTTGAACTAAAATAGAAACGGCGGAAAAAAATGTGACTCAACACTTGAGTCAAATGTCTGTTTCCTTATTTTTTTTATGCTGGTTTTATTTCCGTGTGGATGATGTTCAGCGGCTTTTCTTGAGCATAACCTGGCGTAACATTTACACCCGTCACACCTGACCTTTCCCTCCGGCGCGGCCTCCCCGGTCCGGCTCTCCCACCTCAGTGACCTCACTCACCCCGGGCAGAGTCAAGGCCTTATCAGACATGTTTATGAAGACGAGCCGGGGGGTCAAGGGCTCTGTTTGCCTCTGGTGACGGGAGAGGAAACAAGGGATAGGATTCCAGCAATAAATGAAAGACGAGAGCAGACTTGAAAGGCAGGGTTATCTGGTCTTCCGTGGAACAAATCGATCCCTTTGTGTTTTTGTGGGGTGAAAGGGTTCGTTGGCCGCAGTCCCAGCAGCGGTGCTGAGGCGGTGGCAGCATCTCGCCGGGGGAAGCTGCACGTCCCAATATCCAGTCTGCTTGTGCAATGTCTTCCCTGCAAGAGGGTGGTATTAAAAAATAAAAAAAAAATATATATATATGAAAAATAAATAAATGAGAATGAAGAGCTGGGTGGAGCTGAATCAGCTGTGTGGAGGGACTGCCTTCCCTTCAAAGTGGGACGATGCCGCCCTCTTGTGGAGTTTACGGGTACTGCAGTATGGAGCCAAATCAAGGCCAAAAGTTTTGCTAATTTGAAAATAAAATTTGAACCTGAAAATTCTTTTTTACAGTTTAAATTTTTTTTTTCGGTATCAGATCTTTTTTTCAGTTTCAGAACTTTTTATTTCAGTTTCAAATCTTTTTTTCAGTTTCAGATCTTTTTTTTTCAGTTTCACATCTTTTTTTTCAGTTTCAAATCTTTTTTTTTCAGTTTCACATCTTTTTTTTTTCAGTTTCACTTCTTTTTTTTCAGTTTCAAATCTTTTTTTTTTCAGTTTCAAATCTTTTTTTTTCAGTTTCAGACTTTTGGCCCCGATGTAGCGTGGGGCGCGTGGCATCTGAAACTGAAAAAAAAGATTTGAAACTGAAATAAAAAGTTCTGAACCTGAAAAAAAGATCTGATACCGAAAAAAAAAAAAAAATTGAAACTGTAAAAATGAATTTTCAGGTTCAAATTTTATTTTCAAATTAGCAAAACTTTTGGCCTTGATTTGGCTCCATACTGCAGCACATATTTGCTGCAATGGGGGAAAGAAAACTAAAAGTAAAATTACACCTTTGATAAATGAATAAGAGTCTTGTATCTTTTATTGCAGGAATTACACGGCAGGAGATGGAGGATAAATATAAACTCTTGCTGAAGTTTGTTTTGCTGTGGGTTTTTTTTTTATAATCACTGTTTTGCTGTCGAATCCTGGTATTGCTATCTGTACTTTTGGAACATTTTATAACAACCATGACTAACTAATAAGCACAATTATGAAAAATAATAAGGATTTCAATTAATGTGGAAGTCATTCCAATACATTAACTTTGGACAGGAACTTTTTACAAGAGATGCTCCAGGATCAACTGAATCTCTAAATTTTGAATGTTAGGAAATAACAAATCAAAAAAACATTGACTTGAGCCCGTTAAAGCATTTGAACCTGTGAAGAACTGCATGTGCTTGCAGCACTGACAAAACAACCCTTCCCTCTTAATGACAAGTACATCTCGCCCTAAATGAAATGGGATTTTCTTTTTCTTCTTTTTTTTAAACGGGAGCAGCCAAATACACAAGCACAGCTGCAAGTACATGTTAGTACAGTGTATATACATGTGCATTTCTTTGGGCTCAAAGATGAAGAAAAATTTGGTAAATCCCTAGTTGCACTGGTGTCATTCACACTCTTCTAGGATAAAGGTGAAGAAAACCTTTTTTTTTGTCTATTTCTTCACATTCATTTGCAACAACAGGTTTGTAACTATACATGCTTGCAGACATCACAACACACACTTTTATACACACTTGCACACACACATGCACACCTGTCTATGCTATCTCAGTGCTGTCATCTACGTTAACATGGAAACACTGTTTTTGGATACATGGAATTACTGATAAACTCAAGTCCAACATATTCTCAGAGCTCTTATAAATAAAAATTGGCTTAATAACACACAAAGTAATACAGTAATAACCTGAGGAGAGTATGTTTAACTATGTTAAAAGGGAATGCATTGTATTTACAACAAAGTGACAGCATATATATATATATATATGTGTCTGCGACGTTAAGGTGGTTTGGCGAACGACAAACGTGTGTAAGCAGTGGTCAGTCCCGTCCGAAACATTAGTAGGTTTAAACAGGTTACAAGGTGAGAAACTCTATAATAATGTGTAGTTATACGTTTGAATGACGTGGTACTGGAAGTGAAAGAGATTAAAAGGAGAACATGGAGGAAAAGGCAAACAAGTGAAATATCAATAGCACCTGACTCCCAACAAACGGCCCGAGTTTACCAGTTTCAGGGGCGTGAACTCAGTGCAGCAGTAAACTGGGCGCCATTCAGAGACGTGGTTGTGTTTCTACACGGAGCAAAGAGAAAATAACAAACGGCCACTTGGTCTCTGTGTTTTGGTTTGTAACGTTCAGTCTCTGGCTGCTCAGCGTCCCTCTCCTCTCACACATGCCGTGCAGAAATAGCACCATCCTCCGAGAACAGGAAGTAAAGCCAAGTCCAGGACGCAGATGTTTTCTTGATGCACGCTGAACTGAGGGACGCAGGGGGGGCTTGGGGGGGGTTTATGTCCTCTTCATGCACACCTGACAGCGGCTTATGTGAGTTTGGAGGCTGCCCGCTTTCAGCGTGGTGGGGATGGGTTTCCTGGAGGGAAGAAGAAGAATCGCAGGTCAGAGCATCGGTGGAGTGAAACAAAAGAGGATGTTCTGTTGTTTGGTTTTTAAATCTTACGTAAACATCTCGTCGTCCTCGATGGTGGCGAGCCAGAAGCTGTAGGAGTTGGCGTAGTAGTTGCAGGTTCCTCGGCCGTGACACTCGAAGAAGGGAGCGCTGCGGAACTCCTCCAGGCAGGAGCCGGGGGAGGCCAGAGCCTGGCCCGAACCCTCGGCGCCGGCGCTGGTGTGCTGCAAACCAAACCAGGCAACGCAAACCAATCAGCAACGTGTCTGTGACATCCATAAGGCGTTACAGCTGAATTTGATCTAATTTAAAGGAGCATGAGGCAGGATTGAGGCAGGATTTATGAAAAAAATTCGTATACGTTTTAAGTTTTCTAGTAATAATGTCAGATGAAGCGTTCCAAACCAAAAAGAATGAGCGCTCTAGCGCAGGGGTCGGCAACCCGCGGCTCTAGAGCCGCATGCGGCTCTTTAGCGCCTCCCTAGTGGCTCCTGGAGCTTTTTCTAAAAATGTTTGACCTTTTTTCTTTTTTTTTCTTCCTTTTTTTCCGTTTTTCCTTTTTTTCTTCTCTTGTTCTTTTTTCTCTTTTTTTTCCTTATTTTCTCTTTTTTTTCTTCTTTTTTTTCTTTTTTCCTTTTTTTCTCTTTTATTCTTCCTTTTTCCTTTCCTTTTTAATTTCGTCATTTTGACTTTTTTCTCCAAATTTTGACTTTTTCCTTGAGATTTCGACTTTTTTCTCGACATTTCGACTTTTTTCTCATCATTTTGATTTTTTTCACAAAATTTGACTATTTCCTTGAAATTTCGACTTTTTTCTCGAAATTTTGACTTTTTTCTCAAAGTGCATAATGAAAAAAAAATATTCCCCCAGTTCTAACTAATATAGAAACATGCAGCATGTGTTGTCTTCATTTTAAGTCTTTTTTTGTTTTTGGTCCAATATGGCTCTTTCAACATTTTGGGTTGCCGACCCCTGCTCTAGCGTATCTCTCCGTTGCCTTGAACAGGCTGTGTGCTGCAAAATGTGCTGCAATTGTGACCGGAATTTCCCTTGCTGTCCTGCGGATGTGACGTCACATGACGCTGCATGCGCGTTCTCCCCGTTCTCCCGTGCCGGCTTCACTGTTGGCTGCAGTACCCCCGACGGCCTTCGTGGCGAAGGGTGGCGCTAGAGAGTCTCATTTCTTATTCTTGCCTCATGCTCCTTTAAGTTAAAAAATTATAACATTTCTTTTTTCTATGTTATTTTACAAGTTACACAAAGTAGAAAACTTTTAGCACACCGGATATGCAGAAAGGTGCGTCGGAGGAGGAAAGCTGCAGCCAATTAAAAAAAAAAACTCCCGCACACCTTCTCCTCACCGTACTCTTGTTTATTGGGCCAACGTTTCGGTCATAGACCTTTTTCAAGGCATCAAAACTAGTTACACAAGTTACACAAAAAAATAACACGCTCAGAACCACCGACGTGTCTCCATACTGTTTTTAAATGCTGCTAAATCTATTTTGCTACTATGTATGTTTTATGTTTGTTCCCTTGTTTGATTGTATTGTTTGACTGATTTGACTGATTTTGTTTTTATGTTTTCTGGGGGGGCTGCGGGTGGAAACTAGCATTTCTGCTAAAATCTGATGTATTTTCAGTGCTTATAATGTAGTGTTCATTTATATGCATTGTCCCATCTAAATAAACTGATTTGATTTTATTTTAGCTTCCGACTGCTGCTCTGGACGACTCTGAGAGAGACACGCCTGCACTGAGACCTTTGGTGTATTTTTTTTTTTTTGTCTTTTTTGGAAAAAAAAAAGAAAAAAAGGTAGAAAAAAAATAAATAAAAAGCTTTTGTGGTTTTAATGGTGCATGGAAATCAGAACTCCTGATGGAAAACGGAGAAGAAAAGCCAAAAAGAAATCAGAGCAAGAAGTCTGACTTAAGTCATAAACTTTGACTGCTGTTTCTTAATTAATTATCTAAAACTACTCCTTACCTTTGTACGTACAGATGTAGTGTTTCATTTGTTATTCACATTCACCCTAAAACCCCACACGAGCTTGATTAGCTAGTATTAGTGCTGAATGCTCGTGTACCACCTGTGTTTCATCTGTATTTACTTCGGCATCTATGTTTTACAAACCTGATACCCAGAAGTGCCTTTTAGGAAACATCTACCTTTGAATATCGGGTTAATCGGGTCTGATCGTCTAGATTTCACTCAGTGCGGTTACGTGCACATCTAATTCAAGCTATTGGCAACAATCCAGCTAAGGATTAAACTGGGGTTTCCCACAAATCCCAGTATACAGGGCTGTCACAGAAAATTAGAATATTGTGATAAAGTCCTTTATTTTCTGTAATGCAATAATGTCATACATTCTGGATTCATTACAAATCAACTGAAATATTGCAAGCCTTTTATTATTTTAATATTGCTGATCATGGCTTACAGCTTAAGAAAACTCAAATATCCTATCTCAAAAAATTTCAATATTCTGTGAATCTTAATCTTAAACTGTAATCCATAATCAGCAATATTAAAATAATAAAAGGCTTGCAATATTTCAGTTGATTCGTAATGAATCCAGAATGTATGACATTTTTGTTTTTTTAAATTGCATTACAGAAAATAACGAACTTTATCACAATATTCTAATTTTCTGAAACAGTCTTGTACATGCACAAGAAGAAAATCGATTATTGACTCTGCGACGCTAGGTGGCGCCACATGCACTTTTGCATTGGTGTACTGTGTTGATATTCTAGTTTTCGTGGTGTCGTCACTTCCAGAAGGGGGGGTCCCGGGGCGGTCAGTAGCTCGGCTAAGCGTGGGTTGGTATACATGCAGGAATAACTTGTATTAGGATGCATTATCTGGCACTAAAAGCTCGATCTCAAGAGCTTCAGTTTGGTTTGACTACAGCCCGGCTAAGGTGTATACATGGCAGTTAAAATTTAAATATCGGTCAGATTAAGGCAACAAGACGTCACAATTTTGACTAGCGACGATCAGCCTGTGTTCAAGTTTTCTTGGTAACAGTTAACGTGGCTGTCACAGCACTGTCGCTCTTCTGCTGCTCCGAAAATCTTGTTTCACGAGTCTCTGAGTGAAGCTCAACGTTGATTCATTTCTGGGTTTTTTTTTTGTTTTTTTTTTACCTTGTCTGCACACATATTAATGGTTAATACCATCATTTCTGTGTTTTTATCAGCTAAGACTGCGCTACGTGTGATGGATGTAGGCTAAAGTCGTGATGTGACATTACGCTATGTCCTACTTCAAACGTAATTATGCCGCCAACGAGGCAGAACATTTTTTTCAGACTGATCAGCTTTTGCTTTTTCAGAGATCATTGCTGATGTCTTCCCTGCTTGGCAGTTTATTAAACACAGTGTTCCAGACCAGGAAACAACCAGTCTGCTCTCATGGAGGTGCTCACCATGACGAAGGAGTAGCCGATCCACAGCGAGTCCCAGCCGTGAGGGCAGGCCGGGATCATGATGGTCTGGCTGTGCACGGCGATCACCATGGCCGGCGCCTCACACACGGAGCACCTGCAGAGACGGGGGAGACCAGGGGAGGAGGTGAGGAGGTGAGGAGGAGGTGAGGAGGTGAAGAGGTAGGGTTGCCACCTTTCAGAAATAGAAATAAGGGACGCCCTGATTTCAGCAGAGCAGGAGCCAAAAAAAAGCCCCAAAACTTCTAAACTGAATAAAAATGTGTTTATTTTATATGAAAAAACCAAATGCTTTTATTTAAAGTTTAAAGTGCTTTAATAGCATTGAACTTTCATGACTGTAGAGACAGACAACCATACTAGCAACTGAAATAGCCTCCTATGCTACGTACGTCCACATCCGCCAAGATGTATAATATAGCCTACAGGTGAAGAATATGGTGTAAAAGTTAATTTATTTCAATAATTCAACTAGAATATGGTGTAAAAGTTAATTTATTTCAATAATTCAACTAGAATATGGTGTAAAAGTTAATTTTATTTCAATAATTCAACTAGAATATGGTGTAAAAGTTAATTTTATTTCAATAATTCAACTAGAATATGGTGTAAAAGTTAATTTATTTCAATAATTCAACTAGAATATTGTGTAAAAGTTAATTTTATTTCAATAATTAAACTAGAATATGGTGTAAAAGTTAATTTATTTCAATAATTCAACTAGAATATGGTGTAAAGGTTAATTTATTTCAATAATTCAACTAGAATATGGTGTAAAAGTTAATTTATTTCAATAATTCAACTAGAATATGGTGTAAAAGTTAATTTTATTTCAATAATTAAACTAGAATATGGTGTAAAAGTTAATTTTATTTCAATAATTAAACTAGAATATGGTGTAAAAGTTAATTTATTTCAATAATTCAACTAGAATATGGTGTAAAAGTTAATTTATTTCAATAATTCAACTAGAATATGGTGTAAAAGTTAATTTATTTCAATAATTCAACTTAAAAGGTGAAACTAATATATTATCTAGCAAAGCAAGATATGTTAAACCTTTATTTGTTATAATTTTAATGATGGAATTGTTTATTGATTTCATAAAATATTCTCTAATTTATTTTTTATTTGGGGTTTTCATAAACTGTGAGCCATAATCATCAAAATTATAACAAATAAAGGCTTGAAATATTTCACTTTGAATATAGTGGGGAAATAATATATTTGTTTCACCTTTAGTTACATTTACTACGAATGACGTTTTGCAATATATTCAAATGTTCCGACCTTCACCTGTATATTAAGACATCAATAAATAAGAGCATAATATATGTCCGTATTGGTTCAATACGGAACGCAACTTTTAATTCCCAATTCCCAAGCCCTACCTGGAGGTGAAGCCCGAGTTCTCCCCGCTGTCTGGCACACACATATAAAGATCTGGGCACAGACGCAGCAGGTCCAGTTGTCCCGCCACAAAGATTTTGCTGGCCTTAATGTTTCCTGTGTTTTATCTTGTTCATTATTGATAAATTTAGTGTTGATGTGTGTGTGACAGACGTGTGTATGGGGCGTTAATGAAAATACGGGACAAATCGCATCCCGTATTAGTTCAATAAGGGACGCAACATTTTTTTCTGAAATAAAGGAGAATTCCGTATTTTACGGGACGGGTGGCAACCCTATGAGGAGGTGTCCCAGGGGCCCGAGGCGCCAGGCCGCAGCCGGAAACCCACCTGCTGATGAAGGGCTTGATGCTCTCCCCCGTGATGGGGGCCATGCTCATGGGCATGGGCTCCGGGGAAGTCAGCCAGTACGAGTAGTCGTTGCGGGAGGCGAAGTTGCACACGTTGTTGATGTTGCAGAATAGGAAGGGCATAGGGCTGAACTTCCTGAGACAGCTGCCGGCCGTACCTGAAACACAGCAAAGGGACTCGTAACTCATCACCCCTTTTCATGCTCGTCTCTTCCGTGGTGTCTCTCGCTTGTCGGCTCACCTAAGTCCTGTCCATGAGAGCGCTCGTTGCCCTGCACGTACAGCAGCGAGTAGCCGTCGTATATGAGCCGGGTCCCTTCGGGGCAGTAGGGAACCTCCACCGTCTGGCTGTGGCGCGTCACCAGGAAACCGTGCTCCATGGAGGAGGGGCCTGGTGGACCCACTTGACCTGGAACACCGTCGGGTCCCGGGGGGCCAGGATGTCCTCTCGGTCCTGAGGACATGGAGTAATCCGTTGCACCAGTTAGCCATTGTGTCTGTGACTACGTTTACATGCAGTCAAAATTCGGGTTAAGGTCAATATTCCGGTTACTGAAACATTCGGAATAATCTATTTCCATGCGTGGGCCAACAGGGTTATCCCTGTATACATGGTAATTAATCATTTGGGATATCTGGTCTGGCGTTCGTACAAATCCTGCTTCGCACAACTTTTTTCACTCACCTTTTTGTAAATCTCGCTATCGTGGTCCTTTCTACCGTCTACAAATGACAAAATGTTCATATCTTTCATTACATTTATGAAGTGATTAGTCTCCTCCTGGTCTTGCGTTTCGCCATGTTTATAGGTATTTCCTGGACTCAAAAGACCAAGGTTGCATCCGAAATCGCATACTTCCACCCTAATGAGTATGCAAAATGAGTGTGCGAGATTTTTAAGTGCGTCCGAAACATTAGAACGTACTCAATAGTATGTACTATTCATACTCATTCCGGAGATTTTTTTGAGTGTGGATTGATGGACACTAGCCGAGCAGAAACTTCCCACAATGCAATGCAGCGGCGTTTGGTTGCTAAGTGATACGTATATGTCATAAGTATAAGTATATATGTATTAAGTATAATAATATTATTACATAACATTAATATTATAATATTTGTATATAATAATATTATATAATATCATCTTGTTTCGGCCAGGATAAACAGGAAATAGCAGAGCGGTGCTGCTACTGCTGCTGTGGCCGTAGGGAGGAAGTGACGTGTGCGCTCTTAATAGTACGTCCGAATTAATGCACACTACTCATATTTACTCAAAAGTGTGCCAAATTTAAGTATACTTTTTAGTATATACTTTTTAGTACGGGATTTCGGACGCACCCAACGATTCCTTGCGAAAAGAACATGCGCAGAAAACAAATTCATGTTCCTTTTGATGGGGAAATCCCGTTAGGCTTTACATGACCAAATATTCGGGTTATAAAAGGAGTAACCCAGGGGTTATATTCGGGTTTTTAAAAACCAGAATATGAGTAAATTCCGGTTATTCAAAGGGGTTATTGGTGTGCATGGCCGTGCGCAACCGGGTTATTGTTAATATTCCAGTTAGAAAAGGGTTGACTGCATGTAAACGCAGTCAATGTCTCTCCTTTCTCTGTTCTTCATTCTATCTGTCTGTTTTCTCTTTTTCTGCTCTGCCCAGCTGGCCTCCGGCAGGAGAGTCCCCCCTTATGATCCACGTCCTGCTCAAGGTTTCTTCCTCTTAAAGGGGCGTTTTTCTTGCCACTGTTTGGCTTAAGGTTTTTCTCCCACTAGGGGAGTTTTTACCTGCCATTGTTTATGTAATAATTGCTCGGGGGTTTATGTTCTGGTCTCTGGAAAGATCCTAGAGACAAGTTCTGTTGTAATAGACGCTGTATAAATAAAATTGAATTGAATTGAATTGAATTAATCCACACGTTGAGCAGGTGAACGCACAACAAAGACAAAGACAAGCCTCGTCATCCCCGGCAGCTTTTACCTTCCGGCCCCGTCAGACCGGGCTCTCCTTTGGCTCCCGACTGACCGTGGTATCCAGGGAGACCTTCTTCACCTTTAGGCCCTGAAATACCGCTCACACCTGAGGGAAAACCATGATAGTCATTAAAAACGATTCACGAGGGTGAAAGTGTAAAGTAAGGTGTTGCAAAACCAAACCTCACCTTGTTGTCCCTTCAGTCCGGGGAACCCCGACGGGCCTTGAGGTCCCGTGAAACCTTGAGTTCCAGGGAAGCCGATATCTCCCTTGACCATCTGCCGGGGGCCGGGGGGACCAGGGGGACCGTCAGTGCCTGATAGGAACAGTTTCATCAGAACATACCGAGATATAAAAACACAATTTTCAGCGGCTTATGAATGCATTAATTACCTTTTTCTCCGGGGAATCCTCTGTCTCCAACTTCTCCTTTGAATCCACCGTCCCCGAAGTCTCCTTTTGGACCTAGAGTTGGCATGAGGGGATGGGATATTTTAATACTTCAACTACATCAAGCTGCTTTTATCACCCTTTTAAAGTTTAATATCTACATTCTGACAAGTGAAACTAACCAGAGACGTTTTTTCTAGTAAAATATCAGTTTGAATGTCATTTGAAGGAATATTTGATTATTTCGAGGAAGTATCGTGTAGCTCTCTTGTGTATCAGCAACAAGAGCTACAAGAGTTTTTTTGTGCTGGTCTGCACATCACTTACATGAAATAACCTGTAAAGTTCTGCAGCGGTTTTCAGACGGTGCTCATATGGACTCACCTGGGAAGCCAGGAACGCCCTGTAATCCTCGCTCTCCCTTCTGCCCGTCGATACCTGGAAGGCCGGATTGTCCCTGGCAACACACACACACAATAACAGAGGAACAAGCGTGTGAGCGCGCACGTAAACCTGTTCTGCAGCATTAAAAGACTCATCGGCAAAGCAAAGACGACGACATGAAGAGCCGTCTCACGACATACAGGCATCCCAGGAGCTCCGAAGTCGCCCTTTCGTCCCGTCTCCCCCTGGAAACCGGGGAGACCCTGGTCACCTTTGTCTCCCTTCAGACCGTCTCGACCCGACAGGCCACCCGGACCCGGTTCTCCTCGGACACCTGGGTTCAACACACAGGCAGGTTTAAAACCTTTCCCACTAGCTGAACTTCGTCCGTGATCGGAGCTCACGTCATGTACGGCACCGTACCTGCTTGGCCCGGAGGTCCCGTATCTCCCCTCTCTCCTTTGGGGCCTTCCATCGCGACACCTTGGAGACCTTGCTCTCCGGTCTCTCCCTGGACTCCCTGCTGGCCTGGAAGTCCCTTGTCCCCTTTGATCCCAGGGACACCTGGGTGGCCGGGGGTGCCGGGGAAACCAGGACTACCTTTGTCACCTGCAGGAGAAAACAGGAAGTCACATCATTTGATTTCATTTGATTTGAAGATTTTATTTCAAACATGCATGATACAAAAAGAGTAAAAGTAAAAAAATAGAATACAAATATATAGATCCACCAACATGCTCAAAACGGAGTAGGAATGAAGTAACCACTTATCGAGTCCTACCCCTGAATCTTACATACATTCTTACATCTAACATTCTTATATATAACAAGACGAGTTTCAATAACTGTTCAATACATTGATATAATACTCAATTAAAAGTCACTTTTGTACAGACTCACCCGGCACTTTAAAACCTCATTTTGTACATTTCTGGTCTACATTTTATTTTATTGTTTATACATTTTATTTTATCTCTTATATATTTGTTTTTATAATTGTATTGTGTTGCACCAATCACCATAACAAATTCCTCGTGTGAAAACTTGGCAATAAACCCTTTTCTGATTCTGATTCTGATTCTGATTATATGTATATATAAATATAGTCAAAATCAAAGCAAATCAAGGCAAACAAAAGAAAACAAAACAAACGCCCAGCATTAAGTTGTGCTACTATGTATCTATGTACTAATAGAAGTAATTATAATGCATGGTATTACATTATCATTACTTTACTATAATACTACAATATAATAGAGAACAATAGACAGCAATGGTATAACAATATACTTGAATAACTATATAAGAGTAGATATGCTCTATATACACTGGTTCATATATTTACCTCCAATTATATACATAAAAATTACTATAAATCTATATATCGACATATCTACATATAAATCGGTATATATTAATAGAGATATAGATATATAAATAATATATTTTTTTCAGGCTGTTCCACAGTGTCACTCCATAGGTCGACATACAGAAGCTCTTCAGTGTCTGTTGAGAACTTTAAAATTAAACTGACCCTGAGGTTGTAGCCTCCCTCTTTTAAAAAAAAATCATGAAACACTGTCTGCTGATTGATTGATTGATTGATTATTGATGGACAGATTCCTACCTTTGACACCGAGATCTCCAGGTGGCCCAGTGAAACCCTGACCAGATAAACCTACAGAGGAGAAAGCAGATCAGAGGTTTGACCTTGAACTCTCCGAGGACCCCTGGTGGTACATGAATGCATGCGCCTCATCCCGCGCATTCCTAACTCCTCGTTTACCGACCTGGGTCTCCTCTCTCCCCCGTAGATCCAGGAATACCGTCCACACCCGCCTCCCCCTTCTCTCCACGGGGTCCCGGGGGTCCCTGCAGGCCACCTTCACCTGCAGAACAAGGTTAATACCAGTTGTTCTCGGGTCAGAGTCACAACCTCACCCCACCGGTAGGGATGGCCGGTATGGACAAGAAAATGTATCATGATAATTTCTGGCATTTATCCCGATAACGATAAAAATGACGATAAAAAAAATACCAATTCAACTCCCCCTTTTTAACTATAAATCTATCACCACATTCAGTCTTTGGAGCCCCTGAAACACTGCTCTAAAAGAATACTAAATGCTACTAAACTACAAAATGAAACAAGTTTGAAATGTAAGAACAGATTCAACATTTATTCAAACTGTATGGCTTAAACAGTGGGATAACAGTGCAAACAGCAAAAGTACCATTGTCCTTCTGTTTTCTTAGCTTTTAAAATCACAAAGTAGAAAAAAATACAACCTGATAAATAAAGAAACAGGACAAATACTGTAAATAAAAGTTCACTGAAAATAAAATCCTATCAGTGATGATCTCTTCTAATATAAATAAAATGTGCAAATTAACCTGTGGTTGGAACATGCCACAAATTAGATACTATTGCAATTTTTTTTCGTAATAGTCAAACGTTATATCAAAATGTAACAACTCTTTCCTTCTGTTTTTGCAGACTCTGTTTATAATAGATGATGTTTGCTCCTCGTCACTCTTTTTAAATCCAAACCAGTTCCAGAGCTGGAGCTGGAGCCTCGTTTAACAACGAGCTCCTTCTGCCATGTTTGTTGCACAAAAACGTCATCAACGAGAATGTATCGCTTTTACCGCGAGATGACAAATTCTTACCGTGGGGAATTTTTTCGGCGGTATATCGTGAACGGCAAAATATCGCCCATTCCTACCCCCTGGCAACAGAAATCTGGGTTCCTGGGACAAGTCCCCAGTTTCTGAGATTCCCCCCGGCGTGAGCGGTTTGAGAAGCAGCAGGTTTTGCTTGCTGTTTCATGTCAGGTTCATGTTTTCAGTTATTTCTCAGACTGAACTCTTTTCACAAGATAAAGTCTGACAAACGAGAAATGAAGCAAACTTCGATCTAAATGTTTGGTTCACTTACCGGGACGGCCGTCATGACCGGCCTCTCCTGCAGACCCTGGAAGCCCAGGGCCGCCCTTCTCTCCCGGTCTGCCTGCCTGACCTGCACAACACGCACAAAGAGGCATAAGAGGAGACCCAAAAAACAAAGGAAATATACTAGTTCATGATTACAGTTCGTTGAAGTTGAGAGCTCTGACCTGGAAAGCCAATGCTTCCTTTGTCTCCCTTGGATCCTTCATGTCCGGGCTTTCCGGGCATTCCCCCGTAACCTTTCTCACCCTTCTCTCCAGGTGTCCCCGGGAATCCCGGCTGGCCGCTCAGACCCTGCACGAGTCGAAGACGGAGAAGTGAACCTTCAGACAGGCTCATAACTGTCTACGAGTAAACGTTTCTACTTCTAACTTTCAGGTTACCTTCTCCCCCGGAAATCCTGGAACCCCGATGCCCGGCTCTCCAGCCGTTCCCTGGTCTCCTTTGTCACCGCCCGTACCTTGGAATCCCGGATGACCTGGTGTGCCACTATCTCCTTTCGTACCTTTGGGGCCGACCGGACCTGCGGAAACACAAAGACAAGCGAGACAGATGTTACTTCCAGGGACGGATTGAATTTAGGTGGGGGATCCAAAGCTGCACCGGCGCTCCGGTCCAGATCAAACCTGGAGTGTTTTTCCCCCAGACACACTTTCACCACCGCCGAGTCTGCTTCTCTTTACTGAATGACTGAATGCTTAGGGCTGAGGATCGATTCAAATGGCAAGAATCGATTCAATTCCGATTCTTAAGATTCTTGATTGATTATCACGATTCGATTCAATCTGATATATACAGGACTATCTCAGAAAATTAGAATATTGTGATTTTCTGTAATGCAATTAAAGAAATACATACATTCTGGATTCATTACAACTCAACTGAAATATTGCAAGCCTTTTATTATTTTAATATTGCTGATCATGGCTTACAGCTTAAGAAAACTCAAATATCCTATCTCAAAAAATTAGAATATTCTGGAAATATTAATTTTAAACTGTAAGCCATAATCAGCAATATTAAAATAATAAAGGCTTGCAACATTTCAGTTGATTTGTAATTAATCCAGAATGTATGACATTTTTGTTTTTTTAATTGCATTACAGAAAATAAAGAACTTTATCACAATATTCAAATTTTCTGAGACAGTCCTGTATTTAGGTTTTTGTTATTAAAAATGTTTTTTTGAGCTGTTACCTGAATTACATGACTGTGTAGTTATGAAAGATATTAATACTAGTATTCACTAGTATTCAACTTGACGCCATGATCATTATTTGATAGTTTCACACCATGTTGGGAGGACCAAAACTGACATAATTAAAAACAAAAGGAGAAATATGTAGATTTGGTTTTTCCTTTTCCTTATACATGCATTCCTTGTTTTTACATTCCCTCGTCTCCTCTTTTTTTCAGGAAGAAGCAGGATCCTTCCCATTTATTGAGTTGGACCAGGAAGGACCGCCCTCCTCATTTGCATATTGAGGCAGAAATGCATAATGTAAAGTAAAAAGAGGCGATGAGGGAATGTAGAAACAAAGAATGCATGTATAAGGAAAAGGAAAAACAAAATATATATATTTCTGCTTTTATTTTTAATTATGGTAGTTTTGGTCCTCCATAACCACATGCATGCGTGAATTAAATGACGCAACTAGTTGGATTAAAATTCACCGGGCGAAAATGTAATAATAAAAAATAAAAAAACATCTTTAGGCATACGAATGGATTTTAAGGAATTAATATGAGGATCGATTTTTTTCAACACAGGCCTATTGTTTATGTATTGTTTATTGTTGGCTTTATCTCGAACAACAACAAATCACCATCAAATTAAAAGCGTCAAAATATCAAGAAAGCAAAACAATTTAACAGTCTCATCCAGAAATAAAGAACAACAGCAAAATAATGTGTTGGAGAGGGAACAGGAGGAAGCAGAACGCTTATTTAGCCCTGTCTCTTCCTCACAATATCATATCATATGCCATATCAAATATTAAAATTTAAATAAAATAAAATAAGAAAAGAAAGAAAAAACTAAAATAAATAAATACAACACAAACAATTAATAAACAAAGATCAAGGCATAATTAAACTAGCCTCCTACAATATCCTAAACTCAAAAATGTTATTTCCCAGTCACTTCTTGGACGCCGTTATTTTGTTTTTCTTCATGCAGAAAAATCAATGAATCCCTCCTTCTGATGCAGAGTAACGTGGGTCATTCTTCACGTCTAAGGGGTGAATCTTCCCACATGAATGTTTAAAGAATGAGAAGCTTCTGACATTTAAAGAATATGCAGCGCTGCAATATTTCAGACTTAAAGTCACAAATTAAAGTAAATGTTCTTCTTTGGGAGGGCGGGTCAGTGCATTATGTATTTGTTTTTTATAAAAATGCATTTGATGTGATTTTATGACATCCTTGTTATCGTATATCAAATAAGAACAGCAGCAACTGAACAAACAGTAAGTAGTCAGAATACAGCCAACGATGTTTCTCTTGCTGCAGGACTGAACGTCATGTTTCCAAACTGGTTGTACTCGAACAATCGCAGGCTGTGTGTGGCTGGACGTTAGCTTTTGTGTGTTTTCAAATATTCTGCAATGGTCCTTTAGTAAAAAGTACACTCCTAAAAGTATGATCAGGGGCTCATCCTGGTTTATTTGTGGCATGTACAGTAGATAAAAGTTCCTACCGATCTTTAATCTTGTCAGAAACACCATTCAAATCAGCTTGCCTGTTGTAAGTGTAAGCTCTATTTGCCTTTTGGCTCGCTCGTTTTACAGCTGCTTCCCAGGACAGTGACCCGGTATCCAGCGTGTGTGAGAACACACTCTTTCACGTGAATGTAGTGTTTGATGTGTGTGTTTTTACCTGGCACTCCCATCTCGCCCACACTGCCTTTCGTTCCCGGTTGTCCCAGACTGCCGGGCTCTCCGGGATAGCCCAGGTCTCCCTTTTCACCTGAGGAACATCAGCAGCATCGAGGTATCACGTTAAAGACAGGCATAAAAATGTCTAACAAATATCTATCAGACAGAAAGCAAAACTGAAAAAGCAAACAAACTATATATGTATATGTATATGTATATGTATATATACATATATATATATATATATATATATATATATATATATATATATATATATATATATATATATATATATATATATATATATAAATATATATATATGTATATATACATATATATATACATACATATATATATATACATATATATATACATACATATATATATATATATATATATATATATATATATATATATATATATATATATATATATATATATATATATATATATACAGGACTGTCTCAGAAAATTAGAATATTGTGATTTTCTGTAATTACAAAAACAAAAATGTCGTACATTCTGGATTCATTACAAATAAACTGAAATATTGCAAGCCTTTTATTATTTTAATATTGCTGATTATGGCTTACAGCTTAAGAAAACTCAAATATTCTATCTCAAAAAAATAGAATATTCTGGGAATCTTAATCTTAAACTGTAAACCATAATCAGCAATATTAAAATAATAAAAGGCTTGTAATATTTCAGTTGATTTGTAATGAATTGCATTACAGAAAATAAAGAACTTTATCACAATATTCTAATTTTCTGAGACAGTCCTGTATATATATATATATATATATATATATATATATATATATATATATATATATATATATATATATATATATATATATATATATATATATATATATATACATATACATATATATATATATATATATATATATATATATATATATATATATATATATATATATATATATATATATATTATATACATACATTGTGGTCATACCTGTATAACAATATTCCAGCTGAAGTTAGTTAAGGTGTGACTATAATATGACAAAATGACCAATAAAACTATCAAAATCCCATAATCAAATTTGTTAGTAGGTAAGTCAGTCAAATTTATTTATAAAGCACATTTAAAACAGATATTCCTGACCAAAGTGCTGTACATGATAAAAAGAAAGAAAGGACATTCAGTGACAACAGATAAATCACCAATTTGACCTAAAAACCCAGACTGGGGGGGCTGGGAAAGCTAGTGAATAGAGGTGAGTTTTTAATCTAGACTTAAAGGTGGAAATATTGGGGTCACATCTTATGTGTGAGGGTAGCCACAGCAAAGGCCCCATCACCTTATTACTGCTGGAAGACATTTACCACCAATTTGGCTCCTTGTGGTGCCCCCTTGTGGAATAACAGGATCATTACAGTTAATAAGAAATCCTCATCACACCTGCTGTTGGAAAACCAGCAATTGTACGATCTCCCACTCTTTACAGAAACTTGTTTGATGTAAATTTAGTACTGGCGCCCATTATTACTCAGGCTAAAAAGTATGAGCTCTCCGGGAACCTGTAGTGATGCCATTTGAAGCGCCTGAAGCTTGAAAAAATAAATAAATCCCAACCTGATATACATACATAAGAGTCTATGGGGGAGATCTTGTGCGATTTTGAACCTTTGCTATCGGCCCAAAGGGGCGGGACCACGGCATGGCTTTATGCTGATTGGACGATGAAAGACCGAGGGAGCTTAAATTGTCAGATCAGTCATGACAACTGCTCTGGAGCGTTGTAAATACTTTGATGGTGTTTGGTCCCAGCAGAGGTGGGTAGTAACCAGTTACATTTACTCCGTTACATTTACTTTTGGGAGTAGTTTTGAATCACTATACTTTTTACTTTTACTTGAGTAGATTTGTGAAGGAGAAACTGTTACTCTTACTCCGCTACATTAGGCTACGTTGAGTTCGTTACTTTTCTTTTATCCCTTTTATCCGCGTACGCGTCAATCTCATGACATCACTAGGGGATTGTTTGGGAAAAATGTTTGTTTTTGCATGTTTTGTCACATTTACACAGACGCAAACACACACAGAGTTTCTATGAGTTCATGTTTGTTCTAGTTCTGCCTGGTTAAAAAAGAAAAGGCTTGAAATTTTGTGCTACTTGTGCTTAATTTATTTTTCATTTTAATTTTATTTATTTTATTAAAGTACTTGAATTTACTTTAAGATTATTTTAATTTAAGCTATTTTTTTATTAATTTTAATTTATTTTATTATTTTATTGATTTAATTTGCCTGAAGATGATTATTTTATACTTTTGTCTGTTTGAATGGTTGTGTTAAAAAAATAAATCAGACGTTACTCAACAGTTACTCAGTACTTGAGTAGTTTTTTCACCAAGTACTTTTTTACTTTTACTCAAGTAATTATTTGGATGATTACTTTTTACTTCTACTTGAGTCAAATTATTCTGAAGTAACAGTACTTTTACTTGAGTACAATCTTTGGCTACTCTACCCACCTCTGGGTCCCCGTGGCCCTTGTAAACCCCTCCCTGTTGACTTGGGCATTTTGGCAGATTATTTAAAGCCCACAGTCACAAACTTGGGTTTTAAGACAGTGGACAGTGATTTTAAACTAGATCGGCAAATTAGTGCTGTGGTGAAGTCCAGCTTTTTTCCTATTAGACAGCTGGCAAAGGTGAAGTCCTTCCTTGCACAACAGCACTTTGAAACAGTAATCCATGCCTTCATTACATCTCAGCTGGATTACTGTAATGCACTTTATTTTGGAGTCAGTCAGTCCTCCATTGCACGTCTCCAGTTGGTGCAAAACCCTCGCCTCTTAACTGGAGTACGTAAGAGGGAGCACATAACTCCCATCCTAGCCTCCCTCCACTGGCTGCCTGTGCATTTTAGAGTCAATTTTAAGATTCTTTTATTTGTTTTTAAATCTTTAAATGGTCTGGCCCTGCTTTACCTCTCAGGCCCTTTCGTTACGTAACGAAAATGCGATTTGCATAGGTTGGCCTCCGATCCGTGAAACCACGCCCACAACTAACTCTGGCCGGAACAACAACAACAACTCTGCCGGCCGGAGCTTACGCCATTTTTCCGTAGCGGTGTATTGCGTCATTCAGGCAGCCAATCAGCACAGAGCCTCATTATCAAAGCCCCGCCCACTCAGAATCCAGCATAGATAATGAGGTTAGAGAATGGGATGATAAAGACATGGTTTAGAGGCTGAATTTCTAATTTATTTAGCAAAAACAATCAAAAGCTTGTTTTTAAGACATTCAAGGCCTGTTTAAAATAGGAATTAGATGCGATAATAGGTCCCCTTTAAGCATTAGACATGCCTCCTCACTGTCCATTTTTAAAACTCGTCTTAAAACCCTTTTTTATTCCTTGGCTTTTAACCCTGCATGAGACTCTGCTCCTGTTTTAGGGTTTTTATGGTTTGTTCTTAGTTATTGTTTTTAATTCGTTTTAAAAGCCGTCGTTTTAGCCGAGGAGTGTGGTGAAGCAGCACCACATGCATACCAGGTGCCCTGTAAGCCACTTGGTATGTTAAAAATTTTTATTTTTATTTTTTACACACCCTACTCTTAACCTCTGCTCTCCGCGCTGTACAGTCTCTTGCCAAAAACCACTTAATTTATCACTCCTTGCAATTTATAGTATGTTTTTTGTTTTGTTTTCATCTTTGTTTTTTTTTGTCTTTGCTTCTTGTCTAGATACCTCTGTTACTTGTCCAATATATCCATTCTTTTTCAATGTTTGAATCTAAATTACTAGTTTTGTTTTGTATAAAACCTCCTGACTTGAGGCCATTTAAAATATTGGACTATTTTTATGTTGTATTATGTTGTATCCAAATGAAATAAAAAAACTCAAATCAATCAAATCAAAAACAATAAACAATTATTTTAGTGTTTATTTTTTGTAAATTGTCGTATGTGGTTTTTCTAAAGTGCTTTATAAATAAAGTTGAGTTGAGTGGTGGTGCATCCCCCGATCAACCAACGAACCGCCACTGAACCACGGCTAGATCTGGGCTACGACTGCCAAGAAGACTCCAGGGATTATAAACAAAGAGCTCGGTTGGTACTTTACCCGGTTTTCCAGGTAATCCAGGTTCTCCGTCTTTGCCAGGCATTCCTGGGTCCCCTGCAATCCCGATGTGGCCCTTCTCTCCGGTGTCGCCGCGCACACCTGGTGGAGCAGTCAGGTGCATGTTCACAACACAGAATCACGGCCGGGTTGGTCTGGTGCAGATTTCCAAGGAGAAGGTTGATGTTTACCTGGGTCTCCAGGGTTGCCCTTCTCCCCCCTCATGTTCACCATTTCGGTCTCAGACATATTCCCAGGAGGTCCAGGGCTACCTTGAGATCCCCTTTCACCTTTAGTGCCAAATCCTCCGATTTCTCCTCTCGGTCCAGTGAGACCAGGATCCCCTGAGAAGAAGAACGGGACAGAAAGAGTTGGGCCGTTAAAGCTGAAGAAACTCCAAGAAAGTGATAGTTTAAGGCGAGTGAGAGTTTCTTAGTGGGCATATCTCACCTCTCTCGCCAGGAGAGCCGGGGTTGCCTGGAAGTCCAGGATATCCAGGTGACCCTGGTGTTCCCATCACACCCATTTCACCCTTAGGACCTAAAAGGGTTGAGAGAGGTTAAGATGCTTTCGAACAGGCTCAGGACAGCACACAGTAGGGCTGGGTGATATATCGAGATTTTAATATATATCGATATATTTTCAAACGCGATATCGTACGAGACAATATCGTTTATATCGATTTCTAAAAAAAAAAAAAAAAATTTTTTTTTTTTTTTTTTTTAGAATTTTTTTTTTTAATGATTTTGATATAGCTTATTTTGTGACAAATTGACTTGAATGTTTTATTTGAGATTTGCACAAATGTTTTGTTATTTAACTGTCAACCTCAGTGGAAAAGTCTGCCTGTTACTGTCTACATTGTATTAATTGTACAGTGTATTTTAATTTAATTGTTATGGAGGAAAGGGATATTTGTTTTATTTTATTCAAGAAGCATTTTTATTCTATATATGCAGGCAGTTTATTTTTATTTCATTTGTTTTATACATTTTGATATTGTGCAGACCTCTGTTAATAAAGGTACCTGTGTGACATTTGGCACGAGGCTTTGTATTAAAACTGACTGTTTTTTTAAGGGTTTGCCTTAGAAAAAAATGAAGCTAACAGAGATGCTATGCTATAATGCTTTGGGGGAAACCCCAATTAAGGCACAGAAAAAATATCGATATATATCGAGTATCGCCATTTAGCTAGAAAATATCGAGATATGACTTGGTCCATATCGCCCAGCCCTAGGTTATTGCTAATATTCCGGTTACTGAAACATTCAGAATATTCTGTTTACATGCGTGAGCAAACAGGGTTATCCCTGTATGCATGGTAATTAATCATTTGGGATATCTGCATAAAACCAGCGACGCATGGAGAACATCATGACGCAATTCCCGTCATTTCCGCTTCTTCTTCCTGTATCCAAATTCAAAACAAATGCTGCTTTGCGCAACTTTTCGCTCACCTTCTTTTAAATCTCGCTATCCCGGTACTTTCTACCGTCTACAAATGCAGAAATGTTCATATCCTTCATTGCATTTATGAAGTGATTAGTCTCCTCCTCACTCCAAAAGTGTGGCGTGGTCTTGCGTTTCTCCGTGTTTATAAGAACTTCCTGGACTCAAAAGACCAGGATTCCTTGCGAACAGAGCATGTGCAGAAAACAAATTCATGTTCCGTTTGATCGGGATATCCCGTTTGGCGTTTACATGACCGAATATTCGGGTTTTAAAAAGGAGTAACCCAGGGGTCATATTGGTTGTTTTGAATTTGGATATAGGAGGAAAAAGCAGAAATGACGGGAAATGCGTTATGACGTTCTCCGTACGTCGCTGGTTTGATGGAGAAATCCCAAATGATTACAATTACCATGTATACAGGGATAACCCTGTTTGCACACGCATGTAAACGGAATATTCTGAATGTTTCAGTAACCGAAATATTGACCGTAACCCCAATTTTGACTGCATGTAAACGTAGTCATAGTGAATCTGATATGGTCTCACCTTCGTTTCCGATGAGTCCGTCTCTGCCCGATAAGCCTGGCGGGCCGGGGAGTCCTTTAAAACCTGGAATTCCTGGGAAACCAGGGGTTCCCTTCTCGCCTTGAGGGCCCGGCATGTCGAGACCAGGAAGACCTGGGAAGCCCTTATCTCCCTTGGAACCGATCCCACCTATGTGAAATACACACAATACACACACAAGTAGTTGACAGTCTGAGGGACAGATCAAGAATGAGCATCAAAGGCTCATTTCTCTTTTTCTTGGCATTGTAAGATGACACGCCATCGTAACAGGTTAACATTACTGTCGTGATCATGAACGTGTCTTCTTTAGACATCTCTGTCATTGTGATCGGGAATGATGGAGATCTGGGGTCCGTTTCACAAAGCAGGTTTAGTGAAAACTCTGAGTCTGTTAACCCTGAAATGAGGGAAACTCTGAGTTTTCCGTTTCACAAAGGGAGGTTACTCAAACCAGAGAAAGAGGAGTAACTCTAGCCTGTTTCACAAAGAGGGGTAACTTAAGCTCTCGGTCAGTTACCGTAGTAACAGACGCTCTGAACCTAACCTGGTCGGGACCAGGTTTATATCGTGAAACCTGGAGTTTCTCTGCGTCTCCGCCTCTTTCAGAGCAGCACGCACATTTCATTTCCTCATTCATTCAGTCAGCAGGCGAGTTTTGGCGAAGTTCTGCCGTCTGTCATTAAAAACAGAGTCAGTATATATATTAGAAGTCCATTGTCACGAACATGGCATGTCCTTTTGATGAAGACCCAATTGATGAAGGTGCAGCATTAATGCGCAGAAAATTAAATATTCGTCGGGAGATGGTTATCAGACCGTGTAATACATGTACATTATACATAGTCTCATTACAGGCAAAGCAATATATGTTAATCCTTTATTTGTTATAATTTTGATGATTGAATTGTTTATTGATTTCATAATATATTCAAATTTTTTTTTTTTTTTTTATTTGGGGTCTTCATAAAGTGTGAGCCATAATCATCAAAATTATAACAAATAAAGGCTTGAAATATCTCACTTTGCATGTAGTGGGAAATAATATTTGTTTCACCTTAAGTTGAATTTACTACGAATGAAGTTTTGCAATATATTCAAATTTTCTGACCTCCACCTGTATATTATTACATAAATAAATAAGAGCATAATATGTGTCTGTATTGGTTCAATACGGAACGCAACTTTTAATTCCCAATTAGGGAACAATTCCGTATTTCAAGGGACAGGTGGCAAGCCTATCATAAACCTGTCCAAGCCATCAAGGAGTTCCACAGGATTGCAGGTGAATGATGTAGAGATCTGTTAAATTAATTTTATATTATATTCTGTGCTGCGGTGTACTCTTTTTTCGAAAAACATGTTCAAATTCGCCGTATGCGCGCATTAAAATCTCTAATTCCATTCGGGTGAAAAAAGCAGACCTCTTTCCCGTTGCCATGGTCAAATCGGGGCTCCATTGATGCTGGCTTTTGATAGTTGTGGTGCACACGCTTAACTCCAGGTGAAACTACTTAGAGTTGAGTAAATTAACTCAAATCTGCTGTTCTGGAACCGAAAACTCAGAGTTTCCGATCTAAGAGTAGATCTACTAAGAGTTCAGGATTAGACTCAGAGTTTGTTGAACCTGCTTTGTGAAACGAACCCCTGGACTCTAAAGCTATTAGCTACCACAACTGAATCTATCATCTGCCTCTATTATTTTGCTCCTGTTACACGACACAATAACCCCCAAGAATAAAAATGTAGTTTTTCTTTGTGCTGAGTTTGTGTTTACCATATGGTCCAGGCTCTCCAGCGGGTCCCTCTGGTCCAGGAGCTCCAGGTGAACCTTTTCCAGGAGGACCTTCTCGGCCAATCTGGCCGGGAAGTCCTGGTGTCCCAATCTCACCTGTCGTCAAAACCCAGAGGTTATCAATCTTAACGCAGGAAACAACCGTTTTTGGTATTATAACAAAGTTTCACGGCGGCTTTGTCCTAAGTTTTCTTGCGGTACCTTTGTGACCCTGAGGTCCCGGTGGTCCTGACGTCCCTTCTCTTCCAGGGACACCAGGGAACCCAATGTTACCCTTCTCTCCTGGGAAACCGCTAACTCCAGGGGGGCCTTGGGAACCTTTTGGACCTGGGAGACCCCGCCCAGGTTCACCCTGTAAAGATGAGCACCACGTTGCACTGAAACAGCAGTTATTTCACAAACCGGTCCCCCCGGATATTGCGTCTGCATCTCGTGCCCTGGTGTGCCATCGCTGCCATTTTTACGAGATTACACAAAAACTGTCGAGGTGGATCTCAAAACATTTCGTGGAGCACGGCCAGAGAGAAGAACCTGGCATGTTGATTGGTACAAAGTACCTTTTTGTCAGTATTAGACTATGGTGATATAATTTACATGCATGCATCTTCATTTCTTTTGAAAAAACTGTATGTAGTCTATCATGCTGCCTTGCGGTTTGTAACTGGTTCAAGTGCACGTACACATCATTGTAATTTGTATCAAATGGTTGAATGGACTTCACTGAGTCTAAGGAGAAAATCACATATGTTAATATTTATTGCAAAAGCATTACTGGGTAAACTACCTCTGTACATATCCAATTTATTAAAATATTACTCTAGTAGCTATAACACTAGATCATCGAACAGAGTTGGGTAAATCGGCCTTTTCCTTTTATGCACTGCAAGCTTGGAATGAGCTACAACACATACTCAACTTGAAATATTTACCCTCTCTTAACATGTTCAAACATATGTTAAAATTAGTTTTCACAGAACAATGTCATTGTTTTTAATCAAGTGTCATTCTTGTCATGAATTCTTTTTAGCTTTCTGATCCTTGTATGTTTTATGTTTGTTTGTTTCTTGTTTTGATATGTTTTTTTTTTTTTTTTGTAAAGTTACTTGTCCTTGTATGTATTTTCTTTTATATGAAACTGAATTTATTTTTCTGCTGCCATCTTGACCAGGACTCCCTGGCAGAAGAGATATTGTATCTCAATGGGACTTTCCTGAATAAATAAAGGATAAATAAATAAAAAATGTAAGATGTGTTAACAAATACACACCTTTTGGCCAGGTAGACCAGAGTTTCCAGTCACGCCATCCCTTCCTGGTTTTCCTGGCTCTCCGGGAAGTCCCGAAGCTCCTGGAATTCCACTGATTCCTAAAATATAGACCAAACATTTGCCCTCGGTTGCGTGTATGGGAACCATAGTGCATGGATAGGTACAGTAGTTACTGTAACAGTTGGTCTCAACAGACCCGGAGTGATGGGGTCAAGTCCTGGAATAACTCACCTTTTTGGCCTGATGGGCCTGGAAATCCAATTCCCGGTGGTCCTGTCTCTCCCTTTTGTCCAGGAAAACCTGGCAACCCTGAATCACCTGGCAGACCTATCTCGCCTGCAATCGACAGTAACAGCAAACTAAATAAACGTTTTTCCAGGATGAATATTCAGCATCACAGTCTCCTCAGCCATCTGGATTATTTCTCGGATCCAAGACATCCAAAACAAGATTGAGATTAATGAACAATTGTTTAAGAGAAACAACTAAATGAATGAGTTTTAATAAAGATGGTGCTCCTCACCTTGAAGTCCAGGTCTGCCATTGTCTCCTCGTGGTCCAGGTACTCCTTGAGGTCCTGGAGTGATAACACCTTTACCTGGTTCACCTTTTGGACCTGTTGAATTTAAGGTGGAGTTATTAGTGTTAGCAATGAATTTAAACCACTCAAAAGCTGAACGTGCACCATCAGATCTCACGCTTACCTGGGTATCCAGGAACTCCAGAAGTTCCCGGTCTCCCCTGACTGCCCTTCTCTCCACGCTCTCCTGTCTGGCCAAAGCCTGGTACACCTGGAGGACCTCTTTCTCCTATCGGCCCAACAAGACCAGGCTCTCCATCTGGTCCACGTTCACCCTTGATGCCCTCCTTGGCCTAAACCAAACAGAGGAAGGGAATGTCATATTATATTTAACATGAAAACAGATTGAATAATTCATGAAAAAGAGGGTAGAGTGTAAATGGAGTAAGTCGTGAAGCAAACACATTTGTTATATTTTGGATGGATGGATGGATGGATGGATGGATGGATGGATGGATGGATGGATGGATGGATTGATGGATGGATGGATGGATGGATGGATGGATGGATGGATGGATGGATGGATGGATGGATGGATGGATGGATGGATGGATGGATGGATGGATGGATGGATGGATGGATGGATGGATGGAGACGTGGCAGAAGACGCTGAGTTTGTTCTGAGTTGATCTGCAAACTCGGGCGTAAACAGTAATGATGATGTCAAACAAGGTGATTTATTACGTTAATTAAGTTTTATTGATGTTAAGTATTGTATACACATACTGTTTAATTTTTTCCCCAATAAAACCAGATTTAATCTGAACGAACATAGTTTTAAATATTGATTTACCATAAAATGAGTCCACCTGCCATATCATTACAATAGCGGAGGTTGACTGGCCACTAGAGGTTAACTTTACAATCCTGTCCAACACCACACATCTCCAATCTTTCAAATGTGTTCCTAAGCCGGTTTTACAATGCAAGCTCCATCTGAACAATCATGTGACTCCTTCTTCACTGTCCGCATTAGTGGATGATCAAAAAAATTCCCCACGGTAAGAATTTGTCATCTCGCGGTAAAAACGATAAATTCCCGTTGATGACGTTTTTGTGTAGGAAGGAAGGAAGGAAGGAAGGAAGGAAGGAAGGAAGGAAGGAAGGAAGGAAGGAAGGAAGGAAGGAAGGAAGGAAGGAAGGAAGGAAGGAAGGAAGGAAGGAAGGAAGGAAGGAAGGAAATGAGCAGAAAGAAAGAAAGAAAGAAAGAAAGAAAGAAAGAAAGAAAGAAAGAAAGAAAGAAAGAAAGAAAGAAAGAAAGAAAGAAAGAAAGAAAGAAAGAAAGAAAGATATAGTTTAAAAGGTGGAGTTGAATTGGTATTTGTTTTTATCGTTATCGGGATAAATGCCAGAAATTATCGTGATACATGTTTTCGTCCATACCGCCCATCCCTAGTTTGCACATTAAATCTTTGCACGCTCACCTCACCATAGCGCGACTCTGTGAGCTAGAATTACTAATTGAATTGTTACATAGTGGTGTAAGGTGATCCTCAGTGGTAAAAGACGATTGGGAATGGACAACAGCTGATAAACACTGATGTAAACCTCAGACACGGACTCACAGGTTCGCCTTTGACACCAGGAAGACCTGGGATGCCTTCTCTCCCCGACAGTCCATCTTGCCCTGATCGTCCTTCTAAACCGGGGAGACCAGGAAGACCTTTATCCCCCTTCAGACCAGGTGCAACGGAAATATCGCCTGGCTCCCCTACAGCACCAGGAGATCCCATCAAACCAGGAGTTCCCGGGACACCCTGCACACAACATCCAAGCAAAACCAATTACCTTTTCAGAAGTTTTTATTCCTACGATCATCATAAATGTTATTTAATTTAATGAATGTGATGTTGGTATTCTACTCACAGGTCTTCCAGACTGTCCGGGGAAGCCATGACCACCTTTCTCTCCTTTGCTGCCACCAGAACCAGGTGGTCCTGTCAGGGGAAAGTGGACGTCGTGCATCTTTAAAATCATTCAGTACTCACGGCGTGTGCCACTGCACAAACACTATTTTAATACAGGGATGTTGTGTCTGGACAATGCACGTTTTGTGTAATAAATGCGAAGACAGTAGAACTAAATAAGACAGCAACATTATAAAAATATAAATCTATCTAAAGAAATCATTTGGTCGAAAAAGCCAGTCAGAACAAAGAACATTAGTGGTGGGTATAGCAAAGGACCTCACGATACGATACAGGTCACAATACTTGAGTCACGATACTTGACTCACGATATTTGAATTACGATAAAATACGATATTCTGATATCCAAATTTTGCGATATATTGCAAGGTTATACATAGTTCAATGAAAACTGTAAAAAGGCGTTATGCATCTTAAAATATGAGTTGCACGTACATTAGATTCTAGTGATAATTCATGGGACAAACTGAATCAAAATAATGTAATTCAAATTATCCATGCCGTGTTATTGTAACTATACAAGCTAATGCTACAACATAATTGCATATTTTTTTCATATTATTTACATACTATGAAATTAACATTAACTATTATATAAGCCCATCTATACAATAAAGTCATACAGGATTTACAAACCGTCGGAAACATGATTTATTATTTGGCAGAAAAAAAAACATTCAAATTTTGGATATCGATATCGAATCGGCCGGCAAATTATCGCAATATATTGCCATACCGATATCCCATGCCAACCCCTAAAGAAGATACTGCAAAAGCTTCAGTAAATACTTCTTTTATCATTTTTTATCAGCTTATACGTGTTCACACAACTGTACTCCACATATATACTCTTAATATCTACTGCAACCTTTCTGGTTGTAATGACTTTTATCTACCTACCACCTACTAAACCTACCAACCTACCAGCGAGTATTGTTCACTCACCCTGTTCTCCTTTATTGCCTTGGGGTCCAGGTAATCCAGGTAAACCATCGACCTCACAGCGAAGGCAAGTATCTCCTTTGTCACCTGAATTACACAAAGAAACATAATTTAAGATGGAATACATGCTGGAATACATTTGTTCTTGATATATTTGAGTCATTTCAACAGATCTGCTGCAAAGTCAGTCATCAATACCTTTTTGTCCCACTTCGCCTTGTAACCCAGGGGGTCCAGCTGGGCCAGGATTTCCCTTCTCAACGTCACACGCATTCGGGTCGACTAATCAGGCCACAAACAGACAGGTTTGTTTATCAGTACTTGTGGACATATTTGTTTCAAGGTGGCACCTGTTTTAACTTGTGAAAGGCATACTCGGTTGTCCGGGCGGTCCGGGGGGTCCACGGAGACCTGGTTGTCCTGGTGGTCCGGGAAGAGACTCTCCCTCTACGCCAGTGTCGCCCTTTTCTCCCACTTCTCCCTTCTGACCCCTCTCTCCCCGAGGGCCTTCAATGTGAGCCCCTGAAGTTAGACAAGAAGGCACATGCCTCACATCAAACTGCAGAAGCAACACCGGAAGATTTCAGACTTTCACGGAAATGACTGAAACGTGCAAAGAAAATCTGAATGTTACCAGGTGGACCGGCCTCTCCCTGCGGACCAGGAAAACCTGCAGAGCAAGACAACGCCCAAAAACAGAATGACCGTCATCGACAGGATTGGAACAAGCGCTTGTGACCGCATGGAATAAGTTCATCCCTGGTAATAAATGTATCTGCATATCATCACATCCTTTTACCTTTTTCTCCATTTAATCCGGGGAAGCCAGGGGTACCAGGGGGGCCAGGTTCACCACTTCCCTAAAACATGCGATGCAATTGATATATTCATATTAAATCTGCTGAACGCAGATCATTTGAGAGTTATCCTTAAAAAAAAAAAAAAAAAAGCTCTGGTTTATAATTCTGTTTTGTACATTAGTATATGTCAATCAGCCGGTCCCAAATAAAGGTAGCAGATTTAGATGTGCATAAAAAATAAGAGTTAGCTTAATTGTTCTGTACGGAAGCGTAGAGCTGCCACCTCAGTGAAAGAAAAAGTGTCATTATCACGATATAACGTGAAAATGTATGTATAAACAATATCTTTTTCAAGTTTCTACAATATGTTATCACTTAATTACAATATAGTTTTTCATGTTTGAACAATATGATATCAGGTTATTACAATACATGTTTATCAAGTCATAACGAAAAACCTTTCACGTTTGTACAATGTATGATCACGTTATTAAAATATAAATATTATATTGTAAGAGTAGTAGTTGAAGTTGTTTATTTCTAGTAGGATAAGCCCCTTGAGTTGTAACAACTCGTTTACGAGGGGGTCCTACACAAAAAACATCAAGACATAACACAATTCAGCACAATACAGTGAAAGGAGACAAGACAATACAATACAATACAGACAGGGAAACAAAACAAAAACAAACAATCAAACAAAACAAAAAAAAAAAAAAAAAAACAAAAAAAAAAAACAAAAACAAAAAAAAAAAAAAAAAAACAAGACAGACATATACAAAAATCACTTCGACAAGATTGCAACCAGAGTTTGAACAAATATTAAATAAGAAAAAATAAAAAATATAAAAAAAATATTTTAAAAAAAATATGAAAAGAAATATGGTGACAGAGTTAATGAAAGCAGGAGCAGGGTGTTTCAAGGTAGGTGGATAGGACTTGATTAAAACAGATTAATGATTGCGATGATCTGATAACTACAGGTAGATGGTTCCAGTCGTTTGGGCCTTTGAACTTGAATGCTTTTGTACCCACTGATTTCCTATTGTGAGGCACTGCAAAGTAAGGATAAATAGATTGCCTGGTTTGATAATTAGATGTAAGTTGTAAAAAATACTGTTTTAAATAAGGCGGGTAATCATAATGAATACATTTAAATATAAATTGAAACCAGTGTGTCTGTCGTCGAGTATGAAGAGAGGGGAAGTGAAGAGACTGGTACATTGAACAATGGTGAGTATGATAAGGACAGTCCAGTATAAATCTGCAGATTCTATTGTACACTTTGTTAAGAGGAGCTAAAACACATTTAGAAGAGGAAAAGTAAACAACATCACAATAATCAAATATCGGAAGGATCAGTTGCACAACCAGTCTCTTTCTAACACGATTTGTGAAACATTTTCTGGATCTATGTAACATGTTCATTCGACAATTCACTTTCCGTACAATACTTTCAATATGTGATTTAAATGACAAGGTGGGATCCATCCATACACCAAGATATTTAAATTTATCGACCTTCTGCAGAAATGTGCCATCTTTACAGAATATAGACATTGAACTTGATATAGATTTCAATTTCAAGTTGGAACCAAAGATCATAGTGACAGATTTATTTTTGTTAAGAAGTAATTTGTTGCACGAGAGCCAGTCTTCAAGTCTATTAAAGTCAGATTGAAGAATGGCCTGCACTTCCAGTGGGTCAGATTTTGATGTATAGATGACCGTGTCATCAGCATACAGTTGTACGGAAGAATTATTGAAGATGCATGGTAAATCATTAACATATATAGAAAACAGAAGGGGTCCCAAGGTGGAACCTTGTGGCACTCCTCTTTCCTGGATCAGACAATCAGAAAATTTGCCATCTAAAACAACACATTGTTTTCTATTGTGAAGAAACGCACTAAACCACAGAATTGCATTTTTAGATAGACCTATATTGTACAGTTTATCTAATAACAAATACCGGTCAACAAAATCAAACGCTTTGGTTAGGTCAATAAATATTGCACCAGTGACTTCACCATTGCCTGCAGCAGTGAAGATGTCATTTGTTATTTTCAGCAATGCAGTGGTTGTTGAATGATTGGATCTGAAGCCAGATTGAGCAGGTGATAGAATATTATTAATCTTGAGATAATCTGTGAGTTGAGAATGGACCAGTTTTTCAAAGATTTTTGCAATTGAACAAATAATAGATATGGGTCTATAATTATTACAGTCAAGAATATCACCAGCTTTGTGGAGCGGTGTGATTCGTGCCAGTTTCCAGATGATAGGTAATTCATTTGATGAAAATGAAAGATTGAACAGATCCGCGAGAGGATACATAAGAACATTGGCAGCTAATTTAATATATCTATTTTCTAGTCCATCAAGTCCAGCGCTACTATTACCATTGGATTCTTTAATAGCATTCAGTACTTCGGTTGGCATGATTTTTCTGAATGAAAAAGATGAACTGACAGCAGGTGAAGTGCTGCCAAACCATTCATTGGTTTTCGAGACAGGAAGAAGAGTAGAACAGACAGAAGAAAAATGCTGATTAAATGCTTGGGCAACGGATAAAGCATCATGCAAAATATTACCATCAATTCTTAGTTTGTTACTTATATGCTTTTCTTTATCATTTGTAATTGATTTCATCTTCCGCCAAAATTGTTTTGGATTTTTGAATTCAGAGTTCAAACATTCATTATAATAATTAGACTTGGCATTACGAGTTTTAATTTTACTCTGATTTCTAAGTTGTCTGTACACTTCCCAGTCAGCATTATTTCTCGATTTCCGATAAACCGACCATGCTTTGTCTCTCTGCCTGAAGAGACTAATAAGTTCTGGGGTAATCCAGGGAAGATGTTGACCTCTGACCTTGATCATCTTCCACGGAGCATGTTTATCCAGCACTTCGTTATATTCAGTGAAAAAATAGTCCCAGGCATCCTGAACGTTGGGTATCAACTGAAAACGGTCCCAATTTATATTAATTAAATCGTTACAAAATAATTCTGGATCCATTTTCCTGTGTTGCCTGATCTTGATCAGCTTTGGTGGTGATTTGGGGAGCTTAATTTTCCATATACAGTAAATGATCGAGTGATCGCTAAAGCAGTCTGACATAACTCCAGATTTAATAATCCTGTCAGGATGTGAGACCAATATCCAGTCCAGTAGAGAATTTGTTTTTTTGGTGACCCGTGTTGGTTCATTTATTAGCTGGGTGAGATTTATGCCAATGAATTTCCTTTTAATTGTGTCGGATGACTTATCTAGCCAATTTCTATTGAAATCACCCAGTAAAATTAGTTCATTCATGGCAGATATGGATGTAATAGTTGAAATCAAATTTTTGAAAGAGTCCACTGGAGAAGAGGGTGGTCTATATATACTACCTATGTGTAAACTCTTATTAGTATGTAAAACAATTTTAACAAAAACCGACTCAAAACCCTGTGGAGCAATAGAGGGAGTAATAAGTTCAGATACCATGTCGACGGAAACATAAATAGCCACCCCTCCATGCCTAGTGAGTCTATCTGCCCTATATAATAAATAATTTGTTATGCTGATTTCGTTATCAGAGATGTCACTGTTCAGAAATGTTTCAGAAAGTGTAATGATACTTGGTTTGTGCAAATAAACCCACGCACGCAGTAAATCAATCTTAGGTACAAGACTTCTAATATTTAAGTGAATCACTTTTAATCCTTTAATATCATCCATTGTATTTTTTGATGCTATCAATGCCGTCACCAAACAAAATAATTAACACTAAAATGAGGTTGCAGTAAGTCAAAACACACATAAGAATGTAATGTTATTGTCATAACGTGATAAATATGTATACTGTATTGTAATGACGTAATGATGTCTAAATGAAATCTATTTTTCAAACGTGAAAGATATATTGTAATAACGTGATCAAATATTGTACAAATGTAAAACATATATTGTTAGAACATTAACATTTCACATTATGACATGATATGGCTCTAATATTCTTTTAAAGATGGTGGCAGTTCTACGCTTCAATAGATCTGTTTCCAGCAAACTACTGTATAATTGCTGCTAGAAAGCCTCGTCGCTATGGCTACATTATCTAAATATGGAAGCTTTTTGCAATTATCATTATCATTTAATTAGTCTTTTGGCCAAAGTCAGAAGCATTTCATCTAAACTCCAGAGTCAAGGATATGTTTACCTTTAAAAGATATTTTCCAAACAGCAATAACAGGACATCCAAGTATTCTTACTTAAAAAAAATGGTTGCTGTCAGATTATTACATGTCAAAAACATGTCCTGAAAGTGTCTAGAGGACAAATGTTGGTCCAACAAGAAACAACTAGGGTTGATATGAGTAATTCTAACGCAGAATAATGTTGGATTGAACATCCGCTGTTTTTAAGCAGCTTTAAATAAAATATTGACAGCCTGCTGCTTTGGTTTGTATTGTTAATTCTGAAGGGGGTTCATTTATTAAACCACATCAGGTGAATTTCTATAAAGAAGTAAATGCATCAACGAGGCCTAATCTTTTGATTGACAGTCTTCTCAGCCAATTGCTAGCCATCAACACTTCGTAACCGGCTGTTTATACCAACCAAACCGGCCTCGGCCAAACCAAACGCAGCAGTAATTTCTAATCTCGCCACTGAGAGACGTGGGAATGTGAGACCCTGTAAACGTCTGCCGACAGCTCTGCACCTCTTCCGAGGTCGGTCGGTCAGAAAAGCCTACGCCAAGACCAAATTGGCCTCTCACAGTTTACAAGGATCTTACACGGGTTTTCTCTTTTATCCAGGTTGTTCCAGCACAAATGTGCGATATTACCCTTGAGCCACTGCCAGGCCTGCTCCAAAACACAATCTTAATGTGTTTTAAAAAACACGTTTTTGACGACCTCAGTTGTAAACATATTTAGTAAACTATCAAAAGAGCATTAAATAAGGCCTTAATACTGAGGAATGCTTTTCTTTAGTACCGTATTTTCCACACTATAAGGCGCACTGCATTATAATGTGCACCATCAATGAATGACGTATTTTAAAACTGTTTTCCATATATAAGGCGCACCGCATTATAAGGTGCACTAAATATATGGTAAAATACCGTATTATAGTGGCTGGGTTTGAGTTACGTATCTACCTGATGGAGCTGCGCTACAGGAAATCCTACAAAATCCTACAGCAAATGCAAAAAATAAAACAAGAAGAAAAGTACTGTATGTCAAACTTTATAAACAAAATAAAAACCAGCTTTGCTCCGTCTCGTCAAAGTCTCCATTATGCGAGTCAGCGTTGCTGCTGTTGTCTTGAACGTCTGTGACGATTCCTGACGTTTTTAGCGCCGTTACTTCGGCGACACCAACTACATTACCCACAATCCCCCTGACTACATTACCCACAATCCCCCTGACTACAGTAACAGAAATTACCATAATTATCATATATAAGGTGCACTGCATTATAAGGCGCACTGCCGGTTTTTGAGAAAATTAAAGGCTTTTAGGTGCGCCTTATAGTGCGGAAAATACGGTAAATAATGCAGTCATTAAAGAGTATTTTGGAGAAATGTTAGTCCTGTGAAGGTTAAATCAGCTCGTTTATTGCTCATTAAAAAGAGTAAAAGGAAAATCCGAAACAGTGGTGTCACTTACATAACCGGGGGGTCCTCTCTCTCCTTTTTCACCCTAAAACAAGAGCCAGATTCATCATAAATGCCTTCGACTGGCACCATTTTTCATATTACAGTCAAGGACATGATACTTAATGAATGAATATGTTATTTACTGGTAATCCAGGATATCCAGGAAGAGTGCCAGGAAAGCCTTTTTCTCCCTGCATGGTGAGAAAATGTGCATTACCAACAGATGTGTAGACAGTAAAAGGAAAATGTAGTTGAATGACAGAACAAGTGGAACAGCGGTCATTTATTGTTACCTTCAGCCCATCTTCTCCATCCTTTCCACGTTTACCCTGAAGTACAGACACAGACCGTCACTTTAAACACATGTGCTTCATTATTTTTTTTCTTTGTAAGCAGTAATTGTTTGTGGCAAAACGATAAAGCTTTGTTTTTTCCTTCGTATGGGCTAACTAAGCGACCACTTACTTCTGACCCAGGTTGACCCGGTTCACCTTTGATCCCGTGCTGATGAGGGAGACAAAAGCCCTGTAACGAGCACAAGTATTTTATTACAAGTTATCATAAAGCAAACGATATCAGGAGACAATAACATTTACACCACAGCATTTGAAGGTACAATACTAACGTGTTCTCCTTTGTCACCCTTTTGTCCGTGGATCCCCTTCAGGAATAATAAAACAGAAGAACAATCAGGGGACAGCAAAGACAAAAACATGCCAGCTTTTACACTGCAGTGGATTTTAAGGTATTATAATTTATCGATACACGAAGGCAGTGTTACCGGAGGTCCAGGCACAAGCACGGTGGTCTCTCCAGTCGCTTCTTGATGTCCTGGGGGGCCTGGGGGGCCTCGAGCTCCTTGGCTACCCTACATACATTAAGAAGGAGGCATAAAGAAATGTACAACTGGCTTCCATAGTGGGAACACTTTGTTTTTGTTAGATCAGGGGTCGGCAACCCAAAATGTTGAAAGAGCCATATTGGACCAAAAACATAAAAAACAAATATGTCTGGAGCCGCAAAAAAGTCTTGTATCAGCCTTAGAATGAAGACAACACATGCTACATGTATCTATATTAGTTATAACTGGGGGAAGATTTTTTTTACATTACGCACTTCGAGAAAAAAGTCAAAATGTCGAGAAAAAAGTCGAAATTTCGAGAAAAAAGTTGAAATGTCGAGATTAATGTTGAAGTACAATTTTGAGACAAAAGTCGAAATGTTGAGAAAAAAGTCAAAACTTCGAGAAAAAACTTGAAATATAGAGATTAAAAAGGAAAGGGAAAAAAGAAAAAAGAAAAAAAGGACAAAAAAAGAAAAAAGAAGACAAAAAGGAAAAAAAGAAAAAGAAAAAAAGGAAAAAAAAAGGTCAAACATTTTTGAAAAAGCTCCAGGAGCCACTAGGGCGGCGCTAAAGAGCCGCATGCGGTTCTAGAGCCGCGGGTTGCCGACCCCCGTGTTAGATCATCGGGCCTAAAAGCACCTGTTTGCCCCCCCTCCCACTGCTCCCCACTCACTCTGCTGCTAATGACTAATGCCTCCCTAAACCAGTCACATACTCGGCATGAATTTTGTCTAAGGACGGGGGGCGGACCCCGTTGGGGACAGATGCATAGACTGGGTGGATTTGCAGGTCAGACGACCAATCAGCATGCTTGTGTGAGGAGAAAGTCATTTTGCTATGACTGCTCTTTCAAAATGTTTATCCGCTGCTTGATCAATCATTTAAAATAACAGCTACAGAGTCTGGAAACTGGGTATTTGACATCTTAGGAAAATTTTGAACCTTTGAAAAATCAGGTAGGGATTTTTTTTTAAGGTTATATGTTTGTTAATAAAAAAAGATTTAATTATATAAAAAAATTGTTTATGAACTTTCGTAATTATTATCCATCGCAAGAGAACACACTTTACTAGCAGTGAAATTAAAAGTCCCAAAAATGGGTCATCAATGACAAAACCTACCTAAAATATTAATTCAGAAATATGCTGCAGTAATATAAGTCAGTATGATATTAAAAATCATTTTAAAAACAGCTTATTGTACAGTGTTAGTAATATTTTAAAAAAAAGGAAACTCACCTTATCCCCTTTCTGACTCACAAAGGCCAACCTGTCACCCTACAAAATAAATAAAAAACATTTATTTTATTTATTTTTTTAAATCTCAGCCATATTTTGTAAATGTATACAATATATATATATATATATATATATATATATATATATATATATATATATATATATATATATATTATAATTTTGCATATGTGACTTACTTTTTCTCCTGGGGGGCCAGGGGGACCACTATCACCCTGTCAATTGGCCAAATTAAAAAATAATAAAATAAATGTTAGTCAAAATAGTAATCATTTAGAACAGGAAAAAGTCCACAAAGATTTAATGTTCCTTTAGTTCGCTGGTACGTGTCAGCTTTGCACATTTTCCTCCATACATCACCAGAGACATGGCGGCTCGTCCGTGTGGGAGTAACTCACTTTAAGTCCTGGATATCCTCGCGACCCCGGAGGCCCGGTCGGCCCACGAAGGCCAGACTGTCCCTGGAAGAAAAAAACAGACAGTTGGTTTGTATTTGGCCCGGCGTTAATGAGCACACATCCTTCACGTTGCTGCTGTACGTACAGGTAGTCCAGGTGTGCCGGGGAAACCTCTCTCTCCTTTCAAGGGGACGATTCCCATCACGCCGCCGGGGTCACCCTGAGAAAAAACCACCACGGTGTCGTCATGCTGGACACCAGAGAACATCTGTACTGTCTGAGGAACGGGAGCTTACCTTCATCCCAGGTATTCCTGCGATGCCCTGGGAACAGTGGAGAACAGAAATATGATTTATGAAATATGACTAAATATGATTAAATATGTAGATGTTTGTCTTATGCACAAGATTATATACGGCCTGACTTCTCCTCCACTCAGACACTTTGTCAACATTAGAACAACTGCTGATCAGTTCACAAGAGGTGCAGCAAGAGGGGATTGTATTATATTCCACTCAGAAAAAGTGCTTTCAGTCAGTCTGCATTCTCTGTTAAAGCTGCACTAGAATGGAACTCCATCCCTGCAACTATCAGAGAACTGGACACATACAGTTTATTTAGAGCTCATTTAAAGAAATGGTTGATTAATACTCAGCTCTGTCAGCACTAAAACTTAATTGCACCTTTCTGTATTTCTGTACTTCTGTACTTTTCTGTATTCTTACATCTGTCCAGGGACACCAGATGAAAAATAGCCTCTTGGCTAACTCTGGCACATTTACAGCAATGTTTTATTGATGTGCATTGTCCCTGTCAAACAAACCAATAAATACAAAAATAAATAAATAAATGTGCACGCTGTGATCTCAGTTGCAAAAATACAGTTTAGGAAAACCTCTGGGACTGACCCAGATGCTGGTGGATAAAAACATTCATTTGACTTCTTTTTTTTTTTTTAATTCATTCAATTCATTCAGTGTTTTAACGTGTCGCTGAACGCTGAACTCTGTCGGTCACTGCAGAGGTGAGGTGCTTACAGGAGACCCTTGGGGACCCAGAAAACCAGGAACGCCGTCCCTTCCTCTATCCCCCTGAAACACACACGAAGCACAGGAGAGCGTGAGAACGAGAGCTGAGTTCATATATGTTTATTACAGTGTAATAGCTTGTAGTATTAACATGTAACACGTTAATCAAGAGCTTACTTTGGTCCCGTTACATCCGGGTATGCCGTATGGACCCGGGGGGCCGTCGTTTCCATTGATGCCCTACAAAAGAGTTTAGAAGCAGATGAGTCTTGTGCTGTAACAGCTTCCAAAGTTACAATATGGGCAAAAAAAAACCAGGATCCTCCAGATGTAAGTTGTGTAGATTCGATCAGTTATCAGGTATTTCGTTCTCATTTAAATGAATGAACTGGTTTGTTGCAGGAAGTCAGACATGAGACGCGTGACGGCGCCGCGTGAGTCACCGCTTGTTGCACTTTGGCATTCCTGAGATTTTCCATCCTTTTTTTCTATCAAATGCAACATTTTGAAAAGGTTTTCCAAGATGGTCAGTACGATGTGACCTCATATTGTTGCAACTTCCTCATATTTTGCACGGGTAACCGTGACAACGGGAAAGTTTGAGAACTATAATGCAGTTATGTATCAATTAATGAATGCAACCTGTGAAATCCATTTGAATTAATTAGGATTAGGATCAGAACGCAGTATCTGGCACTAAAAGCTTGATCTCAAGAGCTTCAGTTCGGTTCAACTACAGCCCGGCTAAGGTGTAAACATGGCTGTTAAAACTTCTATATCAGTCGGATTAAAGCAACAATTCAACTTTCTGTAAACGTACTGAGTGTTATTGGGTCACAAAATTAACCAGAGCATCATTCAAACTTGACATTCAGCTGCTGTCCCATTAACTGAATTTAGTAAAGGTCTAAAAAAACAAAGGCTTATGACTTTTTAACAGTTATTTATTTATTAGTTTGTCCCTTTAGCTTATACTGCAACAATATAATCATGTTTGGTGCATCAATAAAGTGCTATTTAGTTTAATTCAGTTCCATTTTTTTTAATTTATTCCAGCAAAGGTAAATCAAAGAAACTTACTGGTAGTCCTGGATTTCCTGGGAAGCCTGGAAGACCAGGAGGGCCCTGCAACATCACAAGACACCACGTTTACTCTGAAGGCAGGCTCACACAAAGAAGAGTCTTTCTTAATAATGTAAAGGCTTTTTTACTTACTCGCACTCCTTTCATTCCTGGAGCTCCAGACTCTCCCAGATCTCCCTGTCAGAGGAACGAGACCAGGATCAATGTGATGCAGAAAGGTTATTTCTCAAAGATACAACATTTTCATTCATGTTCTGACAAACAAACGAGTCAAAAAAGGAGGAAAGTCAAGACTAAAAGGTTATACCGCGTGCACAGCATTTAAAAACTGAAAAGAGCTCCTCTTAGTTTGAACTTTAGGGAAAGAAAGCAGTCTGTTCTGGACAATAAAACCCCTGGATGGCTCACAGACTCACATCAGACCGTCAGATCTGTGGCGGGCCGAGAGTCGGGGCAGAGACCTCAGACCTCGGTAAGAACCTGAAACGGCTGCAGCTCTCTGACCGATCAGGGGCCGGATTCACCAATATGTTCTTAAGAACGATCTTAAGAAATGTCTTAAGATCTAAAATTAAGATGTTCATAAGAAAGTTCTTAAGTGCAATTCCTCAATATTTTCTTAAGAACCATCTTAAGAACTGTCATTTCTTACGAATTTCTTATTTTTCCTACTTAAGAACTTCTTAAAATATGGCTGTATCCGAAATGGCATACTAAGTACTACATGCTACATACTGCATCAGTATGTACTGTATACTGCATACTAAATGAACGATTCAGTACGCCTGTACATCAGAGCCGTCACAATTTTAATAAATGTATTAAAATGAACATATCAGTCTATTGAATTTCATTTTATTTTATTAAGCTACATATGTTTGGCTTTTTATTTAGTGCACCTCTACGTACTTGGTATACAAAATGATATATATTATTCATTTCATTCAGGCTTCACCTTTTCACAGAATACATTTTAAGACAGGTCAAGGTTGTCTTAAAGTTAAGAAAAAAGTCAAGAACAAATTTGAGAACTTTTATTTGAAAAATACCATTTATTCTTAAGTTTTTTCTTCAGAAGAAACTTAAGAAGAAAGTTGAGAAAATACTAAAGAACTTTTTTGTAGAATATGACTTCTTCTCTTTTTTCTTCTTAAGACTGAACTTAAGAAAAAAAATGACACTTAAGAAGATTTTTTTTATTAAGAATGTTTTGTGAATCCGGCCCCCTGTCTACAGATACATGAATGAACCAGCTGTTAAAAATCTCTGTAACGTTAACGGTGTAATCCTCAAGGTGTTTTTGAGGTGACAGTAGGATGAGTTCAACGCTGATTCGTACGGTTTCTGTAATTCTCATCTGAATCCATAATTAATCACCAGTTTCTGACTTGTTTATTAATTTTTACTTCACAAACTGAAGGAATTCTTGAACAGCCAGTTAAATATTTGATCAAGACTTTTAAATTGAGCTTGTAAAGGTTTATAATCCTTTCTTTTACTGATGGTTACTGTGATTTGTGTGAATCTTGTTGCTTCTTGTGCTCGATTCACTTAATTTAGTCCAATAGTTTTAAGACCAAAGCCCCCTACGAAGATGTGCACCAACCTTGGGTCCCATCGGCCCCGGGGGCCCCTCATGTCCCTGCATTCCTGGGAATCCCATATTGCCTTGGAGACCAGGAAATCCACGCTCCCCCTGTGATGAAAAGACACAATACAAACAATAAATACTTATCAAAAGAAAAAAAAAACCTAATAACAACAGAGATTAAGTTATTTTAGCCATTGATATTTGCCTTTAAACCATTTAAAAATACATGACAGTTCTGAAATTGTTGTACAGAACACAGATATATCACTTATAAACCAATTCAAGCGATTTTCAATGTCAATAAAATCCCATTTTCATACTTGTTCTGAATCTATTTAACCCTTGTGCTGTCTTTGGGTCAAGGGAGGGTGAAGGGAGAAAAGAAGGAATGAAGGAAGGGAGAAAAGATGGAAGGAAGGAAAGAAGGAAAGAAGGAAGGAAGGAAGTAGGAAAGGGAGTAAGGAAGGGAGAAAAGATGGAAGGGAGGAAAGAAGGGAGAAAAGATGGAAAGAAGGGAGAAAGGAGAAAAGAAGGAAAGAAGGAAGGAAGTAGGAAAGGGAGTAAGGAAGGGAGAAAAGATGGAAGGGAGGAAAGAAGGGAGAAAAGAAAAAAGAAGGAAAGAAGGAAGGAAGTAGGAAAGGGAGTAAGGAAGGGAGGAAAGAAGGGAGAAAAGATGGAAAGAAGGGAGAAAGGAGAAAAGAAGGAAAGAAGGAAGGAAAGGGAGTAAGGAAGGGAGGAAAGAAGGGAGAAAAGATGGAAAGAAGGGAGAAAGGAGAAAAGAAGGAAGGAAGTAGGAAAGGGAGTAAGGAAGGGAGAAAAGATGGAAGGAAGGGAGAAAGGAAGGAAAGAAGGGAGAAAAGGAAAGAAGGGAGGGAGGAAGGAATGGAGAAAATAAGGAAAGAAGGAAGGAAAAGCAAAGAAGGTAATAAAGGAACAAATGACGAAAGGGAGGTAGAAAGAAAAAGGAGTAAAGGAAGGTAAAAAAGGAGGAAAAGAGGAAAGGAAGAAGGAAGTAGAGAGCATGGCAGGAGGAAAGAAGGATAGAAGAATTAAGTCATTTTGACTCAAAGACAGCACAAGGGTTAAGGCCTGTGGGTCACACTTGTTCAGCCGCTTAAACCTGCAGACACCGACATCCGCCACTAGAGGGCAGCACTGCTCCACAGGAGGAGTCGAGCCACGCGAGATCTCGGCCATAAGTGAGACTTGGCCATAAAAGTTCCTATATTCAGACAAGCTCCTTATCAGACGTGGTTTTTTTTTTGTTTTTCTTTTTTTTGGGGGGGGGGGGGGGTTGCTTTTCACAACATCTGTCTCAAATCAGTCAAGAGAAAGAATGTTGAATGCCGAATGGAAATTACTGTAGCCGGTTGCCATGGCAACTGCCATTGTGCAACATGAAAAAAGTTATGATATCACTGGGGAAACAAGCGCTCACATGAGGCCTGGGAAAGCTGCTCGAGGCCTTTCGGCTACTTTGGAAACACAGAAGGGGCTTTGATTTCTCGGAGACTGGCCAGACTGTCACACACAAGTCGGTTACACCGCTGTTTGGCAAGTGTTTTGGCTACCGTTGCTATAAGAATGAGCTGTAAACGGCCCAAACCGCTGCCGTTAACAAGCTGATAACCTTCTACAGCTGTCGGGTTAAGCCGACGCGTGATAGCAATAATAATGGGAATGTTCATTGAAACATGATCTACTTACCTGCAGCGGATTCAAATCGTTTGACTCCAAATACCTTATTTGGGAGGGTTATAAATCTGTTTTAGAGTGTTTTAGAACAGAAGCAGTCTAATCCCTGGTTATATTACATATAAGACCCTGATAAAACCATCTGGTTCAGAGCGTGGTTGAGGGATTATATCTGATTGGTTTGGGAATGCTGCTGTATAACTAAACTAAACTAAACTAAACCTCTCTGCTTAGACCGGCATCCATGGATGGATGGATGGATGGATGGATGGATGGATGGATGGATGGATGGATGGATGGATGGATGGATGGATGGATGGATGGATGGATGGATGGATGGATGGATGGATGGATGGATGGATGGATGGATGGATGGATGGATGGATGGATGGATGGATGGATGGATGGATGGATGGATGGATGGATGGCAGGGGCGTCAATTGGGTATGGCAAGGTACGGCCAGGGATATAGAATAAAAAAAAAAAACATATAGAATAACTACAAATGCAAATCAGAACAACATGATCGATTTCACTAGTTATTATACACTGCAAAAACTGAAAATCTTAACAAGAATATTTGTCTTATTTCTAGTTAAAATGTCTAATTTTTAGTCAAAAAAAATCTCATTACATTTAAGACAAGACTCAAAAACAACCATTTCCACCTGTTTCAAGTAAATTTTCACTTGAAATAAGTAGAAAAATCTGCCAGTGGAACAAGATTTTTTAGCTTGTAATGAGAAGATAAATCTTGTCCCACTGGCAGATTTTTCTACTTATTTCAAGTGAAAATTTACTTGAAACAGGTGAAAATGGTCAAATAAGTTATTTTTCTGGTGATGATTCTTGTAAGTGTAATGAGATTTTTTGACTAAAAATGAGACATTTTAACTAGAAATAAGACAAATATTCCTGGTAAGATTTTGAGTTTTTGCAGTGAGCGAGACTGCATATGAAAAAGTTCCAATTTTCTTGACCACACAGATAAGCTACATATCAGACTTCTGTGATGAGTATTTGCTGGATGTGTTGATTAATACTCTAGTTAAGTTCTGTGACTCGTAACCTTGCCATTCCTTAGCTTCCACTGAATTGACGCCACTGATGGATGGATGGATGGATGGATGGATGGATGGATGGATGGATGGATGGATGGATGGATGGATGGATGGATGGATGGATGGATGGATGGTTCCACACATCTCATCCAGAACGCCTGGATACCAACGTTCTATTCTCCAGGTTTTGACCCACTGCTTAATAAACGTACCATCAAGTTTTCATGTTTCTGTTCACTTCTGCGAGTTTATGGCCACATTTACTTTAACAAACAAGAAAAAGTTGAAACGGTAGGGAAGCTACACCATCCAGCTCGCCATCGACGAGTCTAAAAGCCGGCGTCTGTGGTCGTACGGGGTTCTTTCAGTGACCCCGGTAAAGATGGGTTACACTGCTGTTACGCCAGCTTTTATGCAAATAAAGTATGCTGTGCTTTTATAGCAACAGGAAAATGCAAATTCTGCACAATTTACAAAGTCAGGGCTGACGAAGATCGGGATGTAGGGACCCCTCAACGACAGAGAAGGTTTGGAGGATTGTAAAATGATGAAATGATCACGCATCAGTTGCTTCGTCGCTCGTCGTCCTCATCTCAGAACTTCATTTAAGGAGAAACAGCAGCATTTCAGAGCACTAAAAGTTTAATTCCCAAGCTTTTCTTGGATTATGTGCAGAAACAAGCTCCCAAAAGGCCTCAACTGAGAGAGTAGATTTATATTTATATAAAATTAGCTTAGAGAACACAAAACATCTCTGCTATTCTGTGATTTTATTCCTGTTCCAGCTTTTTTTGGGTTCGGTGTTGAACATCTGCGACTCAGATTCCTCCACCTGAAGGGAATAAGGCCTGAGCCCAGCTGTGTGCACGGACATGCTCTAATTCGGGCTGATTTTTGTTGATGTTCTGCCGTCTCCTCTGTGACCGAGACCCCTGTATTTCCTTTCCACTCGGGCCGAGCGCCAGCCGGGCTCAGTGAGCCGGTTCCTGTTTGTCAGAACATTAAAAGGCGACTACTAAGCTCTTACACGGGCACCTGAAGTCCAACAGGTATTAGAAAGTCTCACCTTTGCCCCCTTCACGCCGCTGCAGTCGCATTTTCCACACGAGGCTCCACAACCCCCCTGAAGATGGAGAGAAGGATAAGATTAAATGCTGTACACAATCTGTGTAGGAAAAAACAACAAGCAGTTACTCTGATGAGGGAAAGAACAGCTTTGGTTATGTAAATATAACTAGCTGGAAGGCGTTGCAGGCTGTTTCGGTTCACAGCAACTGCAGGCTCCGCTGACGATCATCTGAGGGTCCTCATGACCGGCTCCACTCCTCCTCGCCTTCATCCCTCGTATGAATGGGCGATATTTTACCGTTCACTATATACCGTCAAAAAAATTCCTCACGGTAAGAATTTGTCATCTCGCGGTAAAAACGATAAATTCCCGTTGATGATGTTTTTGTGTAAAGATGATTTATGGTTCTGTGTTAAATCCACGCACAACGTACGTGAAGGAAGGAAGGAAGGAAGGAAGGAAGGAAGGAAGGAAGGAAGGAAGGAAGGAAGGAAGGAAGGAAGGAAGGAAGGAAGGAAGGAAGGAAGGAAGGAAGGAAGGAAGGATATGAGCCAGAAAGAAAGAAAGAAAGAAAGAAAGAAAGAAAGAAAGAAAGAAAGAAAGAAAGAAAGAAAGAAAGAAAGAAAGAAAGAAAGAAAGAAAGAAAGAAAGAAAGAAAGAAAGAAAGAAAGAAATGAGCCTGAAAGAAAGAAAGAAAGAAAGAAAGAAATGAGCCAGAAAGAAAGAAAGAAAGAAAGAAAGAAAGAAATGAGCCAGAAAGAAAGAAAGAAAGAAAGAAAGAAAGAAAGAAATGAGCCTGAAAGAAAGAAAGAAAGAAAGAAAGAAAGAAAGAAAGAAAGAAAGAAAGAAAGAAAGAAAGAAAGAAAGAAAGAAAGAAAGAAAGAAAGAAATGAGCCTGAAAGAAAGAAAGAAAGAAAGAAAGAAAGAAAGAAAGAAAGAAAGAAAGAAAGAAAGAAAGAAAGAAAGAAAGAAAGAAAGAAAGAAAGAAAGAAAGAAAGAAAGAAAGAAAGATAAATTCCCGTTGATACGTGTTTGTGTAACAAACATGGCGGATCTGAGTCATTCCAGTTTTGCAGTACAGGTGTAACTCATTTAATTGGTTTTTATCAATTCAATTTAATTGGTGTAGTTTAGTAGCACTTTTGTATTGTTTTAGAGCAGTGATTTGGGGGCTCCAAAGACTGAATGTGGTGATAGATTTATAGTTACAAAGGTGGAGTTGAATTGGTATTTTTTTATCGTCATTTTTATCGTTATCGGGATAAATGGCAGAAATTATCGTGATACATTTTCTAGTCCATACCTCCCATCCCTAATCCCTCGTTACCGACACTTTCCTTTTACTACCAACGATGAAAAGCTGTGATCAGGTTTCCTTTAGGCCGCTTGGCGGCGTCACCTATGTGCAGAACGGCCTGCAGGCAGCAGGATGCCGGTGCAGCTGGCCGACCCCCCCACCTGCTTGTTTCCCTGCGAGGCCTCCGGGGGCCGGGGCCTGGGAACTGGCCTGGACGCTCTTGGCTCCGTGCACTGCTCCCCTCTTCCTTTCACCCCCCCCTTTTCTTCCAGCTGTTGCTGGATTCACGTGCGAGGCTCCGGGCCAGAAGCCCGTCAGAGCGCTGGACGGTCCTCTGCAAACGGCTCGCCGCTACTCCGACCACACATATTTCTGACACAAATAAACAGCTCGGCTGATAATTACGGGGATCTTAGTTTGCAGTTACGACACCTCAACCTCCAGCCATTTATCTGCCTTGTTACATTCCCTCGTACCCGTAAACTGACTCAGTCTGTGACCCCGATGGGCCTCGTGGAACCACAGCAACCGCAATGTTCCCAGGACTCTGAGCAACTTTCTCCAACGCACTTGTTTTTTACGCAGTTGCAGTTTCTCAGTTGCAGCGGCCTCGGCCATCTGAAGATGCTGCTCCAGAGATCGTGGCATCAACACAAGCAGCATCAATATGTGCTAATGAGTAGGCCTGTGTTGAAAATATCGATTTTCCGATTCTAAAAAGATTCTCATATTAATTCCTAAAAATCGATTCATATGTCTAAAGATCAAATTTTTTTCATTTTTTTTTCCCATCATTACAACTTTTGGTATTTTTTTTTATGCCCAAAAAAGGAATGTTTTGTTGGACACGAGAATAACTAGTGCCATGTTTTTGTCTTTTAGATATGTTTAAAAGTATGAAAACATTAAAGTTTTCAGTTATAATTGCATAAATTGTCTATATTACTTTGCTTTATATACTGTCTTGGGGTTACATTTGCATAAAATGCTAAAAACCAAATTCTCATCAATGGGAAATGGGATAAATTGATAATTCTGCCCCAAGATGTTTCTGAAAGCAGTTCTATCAGCATTCTGGGAGCTGATTGGTCCTTACAGCATCATTAGCTGCCAATACTTGATGTTGAATCTCAATATAATATTAGTATTAATATGTTGCATAACTACAGTCATATAATTCATGCAACAGCTCAAAAAACATAACATAACACTAACCCAAATTGATATCGGAATCGAATCGAATCAAATCTTGATAATCGATTCTGAATCTTAAGAATCGAATCGAATCGATTCTTGATATTTGAATCGATCCCCAGCCCTACTAATGAGGAAAGAAGGTCCGTCCATGGACGCAGAGGCTGTCAGTCATTTAGCAGGTTTACTTCATAGTTACTGAAGTAAACAGACTGAAAAGTCCTCAAGATCAAAGTTCAAGCTCAAAGAAAAACGAGTTTGCTTTTCAACTGGTTTTGTTTTGTTTTAAAGAGCATTCAGTTCGTCAAATTACAACATGATGCTGTACATCACCTAAAACGCTGTTTTCAGATTTTTTCAAATATCTTCTGTTCCTTTAAAAAGTCTTTTTCGAAAGGCCGGTGTGGCTTGATTGGTCAGCCGGTTGGTCAAATATGGCTAAAAAGCAGGACAGCTGCTCGGCGTTTGTTTGGTTGTGTTCAGTTATTATGCAAGTATGTGTCAGGGTACCGCCATCGGGTACACGTCTTTTCTTTGTTTTTGCAGCGGGACAACTCCCTTGTTATGCGTTTGCAATTTTGGAGACTTAAAAAAAAAGTCAAACGAGAGAGAAAGAGGGAAAAAGGGAAGAAAGAAAAAGTAAAAGGGCCAAAATAAAGAGTTTTGAGTAGATGGCAGGCTGTTTGCTTCATGATTTGAATCCCACCAAAGCAAAGTAACCTGGACTGAAGGTGAACAGCCAGAATAGGCCGAACATTCCTAAACCTGAGCAACTTTCTCCAACGCACTTGTTTTTTTACGCCGTTGCAGTTTCTCTGCCACAGTTTTGCCATCCCACGTCTCCGTAACGACCCATTCCCACTTTCGTGGCTTTTCTGTGCCACAGGAGAACCTAACGAGCACCTGCTTCAGATCACATTTGTGCCATAAAACAAACAGAGGAAATGAATATTGACTCTGGGAAAAGAAGGAACATGTGCGTTTTATTACGGCCAACCCCGTTTGGCTGGAGCGGCGCGGACTCCCGGTGTTGGATTAGCATGCATGTCCTTCTGGCTCGTCACCAGGGGGGTTTAAAGCAGGCTAACGTTGGCTGCAGGGACTCCCAGTTGCCGGGAGGATTAGCTGCTCAGAGCTCCTCTTTGTGTGCAGGTTCTCGTCGTCCACCCTCAGACACGACTCAACCCGGCAGACATTCCTGCCCGCTGCAGGGCGTGACAGCAGCAGCCAGCTTCACACCAACACACACACAAAGGGGACGCTGTGATGAACTCCCCTCGGCCGTGTATCCAGCTGCATCTGAAAACACGCCGCAGTCGTCTGCTGGTCCGCCGGAGCGGCCCGGCTTTGATTTCCCTCCGTTTGTTTGCCTCCCACATCCGTTGTGCCTCATCATAAACCCAAACAGCACATGGGAGTGACGGCACCAAAGATCTGCACAAAAAGTGTGTCTCGTCAACGACTCTTGCAACCGCAGAGTGGAGAGGCCTGATTGGGCGAGAGGGCCTTGTGCTGAGAGGATGCTCTTAAGAGAGCGTTATCGTTTACGCCCTCAGGTGCACGATGAGGGCTCTGATATCCAGCTACACCGCAGGGCAGGAGCCTCTCCAACATAAACAAGCTGCCTACGCGGCACTGAGCTAAAGCCTGCACCAGTTCTCACACAGCTGGTTGTGGACTTCAGTAAAATACATCTTTTCCTGCACTCTTCGTCCTTCAGAGACACCAAGGAGCGTCACTTTTGCCAACTTTGCTAGTTTGATAATGAAAGAAAATGTACAAATATTACAAAACTTTATTTATTTTAAAGATTTTATGGTTCCTGTGACCTTTAGTCGCAGTGAAATGAGGGAAATGGGGATAGAGAGACCTGCTGCGAAGGCCCACAGGCCAGAACCAGAACCTGGATGAAGCTGCAGCCTCGTGAGCGTTGTGTTGCCCCGAACTACGTCTTTTTAAATGTAGTCACCAAAATGAGTCCTTCTAGACCAGGGGTCAGCAACCCAAAATGTTGAAAGAGCCAAATTGGACCAAAAACACAAAAATCAAATATGTCTGGAGCCGCAAAAAATGAAAAGTCTTGTATCAGCCTTAGAATGAAGACAACACATGCTGCATGTATCTAAATTAGTTATAACTGGGGGACGTTGAAATGCCGAGAAAAATGTCGAAATTTTAGGGAAAAATCTAAATGTCAAGATTAATGTTGAAGTACAATGTTGAGAAAAAGGTTGAAATGTCGAGAAAAAAGTTGAAATGTCAAGAAAAAAGTCAAAATTTCGAGATAAGAGTCGAAATGTCGAGATGAATGTTGAAGTATAATCTTGAGAAAAAAGTTGAAATGTCGAGAAAAAAGTCGAAATTTCGAGATTAAAAAGGAAAGGAAAAAAGAAGAAAAAAAGAAAAAAGGAAAAAGAAAAAAAAAAGAGTAAAAAAAGAGAAAAAAAAAAGAAAAAAGGGAAAAAAAGGAAAAAAAAGGTCAAACATTTTTGAGAAAGCTCCAGGAGCCACTAGGGCGGCGCTAAAGAGCCGCATGCGGCTCTAGAGCCGCGGGTTGCCGACCCCCGTTCTAGACCTTTAACATCCTTTAAGATAAAACGGCTGCCCCTTTTATCAGCAGAGAGCGCTGACAGCCCATGTATCTGAGTCCATCTTACAACTCGGCGGGCAGGGGGGGCTCACAGGTTCAGAAAAGTCCCAGAGGTGCATCAGGGATCCATTAATAAGATTGTGTACATGATTATTTCAGATGATCCACAAAGAGACGGTTTCTGGGTGTAGTGGAAGAAGGGAGGCGAGTGGTTGGTGTGAAGGGGGAAGATGCAGAAGACGAGGTAAGAAAGAAACAGGTGACCAGAAGATAAATGAATCAATAAAAACTGTTTTTGTTTGTTTTATATGCAGATTTTATACTTTCATGTGGTCTCTCACAGGTGCATGAAGGCATTTCAGTGCTGTAGCCAGGTTGAAGACTTTAGCTTTTATCTTCTTTTTTTATTTAAATACACAGAATAGGCCATCTACCATCTATTGCATTCACTTAAACCATTGAACTAGATTTATTTTGGCCCTGTTTTAGGTATAATTTCTTCAGTTTTTCGAGGTAATTTTTTCCGCCCATACACCGCCAAAGGCGATTCCGTCTCCTCAGCTGCACACCGTGCAGATCCAATATTTTCGTCAGTCTCCTGATCGTCTCTTGGGCCAGAAAGCTGCCTGAATGCATTTCATATGCATCATCTTGTATCCGTGGAGCCATATTCATCCAACTGCTCCTGGAGAAACATCGCTGTGTTGAGGAGATCTGAACAACCGCAGAGTCTTCAAGTGTCTGCATAAAGTCAACAATCTAATGGTGATACCATCTATATGGCTTAAAGACAGGACTCTCCCAGTGTCTTAAACTCAAATCAAAGTAAAACTTGATTAAACTAAACAGGTTGGTCACGTTTGCTTCCATTAAATCAAGTCTCTCAGTAAAGGCATGAATGTGATTATTTCAGATGCTTTCTAAACTGTGTGGTTAGGGGGTGTTTACACCTAAAAACAGGGTGGGAAAAAAATACTACAAAAAACTGAAAATGATTACACCGAAAAACAGCCGGGGCAAAATTACCACAAAAAATAGAAAAAAAAATTTGAGCAAAAAACGAAGAACTTTTTTATTTTTCCCCAAAGTGAATGCAATACGCTTCCCTGACTCTCAAGTTAGGTTTTGTTTTTTTAAATGCTGGATCTTGTGTACGGTACGAGGGACGTTACGGGAACCGGAGACTGTGAGTGAAAAGAAAGCTGAATTTGATGCTGCTGTTCCTCAAATAGTGTGAGCTTTCCCAGAGCAAACAGAGCGAGGGCCAGGACGAGTATTCATGTCCGCTGTGAATATCCAGTGGCCGGTGAGTCACTGGGACCCGGACCAGCTGCATCAGATCCAGCAAACCTCTGGACAATTGTTCATGTCATTTCCAAGTCTGGATAAGGGAGCAAGATGTCTCCAAACTGTGAGAATCTCCGTGACGTGTGCTGGCACACTGCTTACATTTACAGGGCAGCTGCACCAAACTGCGTCTTATCGTAATTCTTTGTATATGACAGACTGTGATTGTTTACCGGGGGCTGGAGCTGACGGGGCAACAGAGGCCTGAGAGTTTGTTTTAAAAAAAAAAAAAGAAGAAGGAGGAGGATGGGTGTAGCTGTGGAGATCTGTGGCGCTTTCACAGCCGGTTCACGTGCCAGTTCGGGCACAGCAGGTGAGGACTCCTCCCAAAAGCCCCAATGTTTCAACAACACCAGCTCGATAAGTCTGACATCATCGGACACGTGAGGCGAGCCGTGAGACGGTCCCAGGAGGGGGGGAGTACGGTGGCCGACAAGGGCCAAATGCACTGCAACGGCCTAATGCGTCTCAGTCAAGGAAAACGGCTTCAAGTACAGAAACGAACAGCTGACTGTAACGTTAAAATATAATAAAGAATCGTCTCGTAATGTACAGCGTTGTACAGTGGTATAAACCACATTATATCACATTACCGTTCCCGCTGTATGTTTAAACCATGGATGTAAACACTGTGGTTCAGTCAGCAGTTCGGTCTCTCTCTACATCCCGTGTGTCGGTCCATTGAGCTGTTACGCTGAGAGCGCCCCCTGCAGGTTTGGTAACTGGTTATGAAGCGTTTTTCTTTTGAAGATGGTTTCTTGTTTTATATCGTTTTGTGCTTTGCATCGTTTCTCTATTTGCAGCGCGTTTGATGACGCTGCATTTGTCTTTGTTTTTTGCAGCACGTTTTTTTCATTTGCACCACGTTCCTCTTTTTGTACCTCGTTTTGAGTTTGTGAATTTGATTCGTTTCTGTACTTGAAGCCGTTTTCCTTAACTGAGACGCATTAGGCCGTTGCAGTGCGTTTGGCCCTTGTCGGCCACCGTAGGGGAGTGATGAGAGACGCCGGCTTTCAGGACTGAAGGGCCTCGGCCACCTGAAGATGCTGCTTCAGAGATCGTGGCAGCATCGATATGTAACAGGGTGCTAATGAGGAAAGTGGCGGATGAAGGTCTGTCCGTGGACGCGGAAGCTGTCGGTCACTTAGCAGGTTTACTTCATAGTTACTGAAGTAAACAGACTGCAAAGTCCTCAAGATCAGAGTTAGAGCTCACAGAAGAATGAGTTTGCTTGTTAACTGGTCTTGTTTTTATATTAAAGAGCATTCAGTTCACCCAATTAAGGCTACGTTTACACATAGCCGGGTATTTACAAAAACAAATATTTCCCCCTCTACGTTTTGAGAAATTCCATCGTTTACACAAGATTGTTTTCAAAATCTCTTCATTTACACGAACCCGCATAAATACGCTGTTACGGGTGCTATGAGCAGCCAAACCTACAGGGGGCAGTGTAACGAGAAGCATAAAGTCATGCTAGCCAATCGGAATCTTGGAAAAAAAACGTCAACAAATGACACGTGTGAAGCCTGAATTATGGTTCTGCGTTAAATCGATGGTGTAGCCTACGGGGTAGGGTACGCGGCGACGCCGTAGGCTCTGCGTTGGTGTAACGCGGAACCATAAATCAGCCTTGACTGCCAGTTACTTCCAAGACGGAACGAGAGTCTTTCGTTTGGAGTGACAGAGAAGTGGAGTTACTTTTAAGTGTGACTTTAGAATATAAAACAGGTAAAATACAAGAAAATATTGACGGTGGCCAAACAAATTGTAAACACAGGTCGCACACATGATGCTGGTGACGTTTATGTTGCATAATGTGACGGTGTGGCTTGATTGGTCAGCCGGTTGGTCAAATATGGCAAAAAGCAGGACAGCTGCTCGGCCTTTGTTTGGTTGTGTTCAGTTATTATACAAGTATGTGTAAGTACCGGCATCGGGTACGCGTCTTTTTTTTGTTTTTGTTTAGGAACAACTCCCTTGTTATGCGTTGCAATTTTGAAGACTTAGTAAAAAAAAGTCAAATCAGAGAGAAAGAGGGAAAAAGGGAAGAAAGTGAAAGTAAAAGGGCCAAAATAAAGAGTTTTGAGTAGCTGGCAGCCTGTTTGCTTCATGATTTGAATCCCACCAAAGCTGGCTAGTAACCTGGACTGAAGAAATAGGCTGAATATTCCTAAATCTGGTCGTATTTGTCTTGTTCTTCTATTTCTATTGAAACATGGCTTTTTTTACCTTCTTAGAAATGAGTAATGCAGCAAGCTCATTCACCCTGACAAGTAAATCCTGAGGTACTTATGCAGTTAAACAATCTTTCACTTTGTAATCCTGGTGGAAACCACGCCGAGTGACCCATAATGGGTCTTTGTTTGGGTCACTGGTCTGGCTGCCGTGAGTTTGGCCGACCTCCAGCGCTAACGGGGCCGTGACTAGTGACGGTAACATACCTGCTATGCTGGATGCCGGCCACCCTAAAACCAGGATTACAGCTAGCGTGGTGAGATAACTATTAAGAAGCAGATCAGTGAATCAGTAGAGGCTTATTTTACGGTAAATGGGGCCTCGTTTACACTTTCCTAAGTCCAAACTACAACCATCCCTCTGGCGCCTTCAGGAGAAAGTATTCCAGTATTTACAAGCATGAATCAAACCGTCCACCTGACTTCAATTTTCTCATTAAACCTCTTTGCTACAAACACAATGAGTGCAGTCTTGAAGTTTATTCTTACACGGATGTAAGACTCAGAACATCTGTTCTCACCATATTTACAACCCGAGAAGTGAACTTGAACCGTTCAGCCTGTTAATGTCACATGACACAGTTAAGCATTTGCACAAATTTGACCCTAATAAAGGCATACCGAGTCATCGACACTATCGGGAACTCGGATCCAATCAAACCAAAGCCTTGCCTGCAGATGCAGCCGGACTGGACTGCAGATGCTGCAGGACTAAACTGGACTGCAGATGCTGCAGGACTAAACTGGGCTGCAGATGCTGCAGGACTAGGGATGGGAATCGAGAACCGGTTCTTGTTCAGAACCGGTTCCCAGTGTTTCAATTCCTTGGAATTGTTTGCAAGTTTTACAAACGATTCCCTTTTCAATTCCAGTCAACAGTAAACATGGCGCCAAAGCGATCCAAACGCTCAAAAGTCCGGTTACATTTCAGTAAAAAAGACGACAACAGGGCAACTTGCCATACTTGCCAAGTGAATATTTCGTAAAGGGTGGAAATACTACCAACATGTAAAAACATCTGTGCACACAGCATGCAATAACAATCAATGAATGTTGTGTTCCAGATCCGCTCTGGACCGACGACAGTAATTCTCAACTCAGCAGCAGCAACGTTAGCATGTCCTTGGCTAATAATACTGCAGGTAACTGATTAACTAAGGAACACTGCCTATCATACTAGTGCCGTGTTGTAGGAATGGGCGATATTTTACCGTTCACGATATACCGTCAAAAATTTTTTCCCACAGTAAGAATTTGTCATTTCGAGGTAAAAACGATAAATTCCCGTTGATGACGTTTTTGTGTAAAGCTGATTTATGGTTCTGTGTTAAATCCACGCACAACGTACGTGTGCGTGAAAGAAGGAAGAAAGAAAGAAAGAAAGAAAGAAAGAAAGAAAGAAAGAAAGAAAGAAAGAAAGAAAGAAAGAAAGAAAGAAAGAAAGAAAGAAAGAAAGAAAGAAAGAAAGAAAGAAAGAAAGAAAGAAAGAAAGAAAGAAAGAACGAACGAACGAACGAACGAACGAACGAACGAACGAACGAACGAACGAACGAACGAACGAAAGAAAGAAAGAAAGAAAGAAAGAAAGAAAGAAAGAAAGAAAGAAAGAAAGAAAGAAAGAAAGAAAGAAAGAAAGAAAGAAAGAAAGAAAGAAAGAAAGAAAGAAAGAAAGAAAGAACGAAAGAACGAAAGAAAGAAGGATAAATTCTTGTTGATGACGTGTTTGTGTAACAAACATGGCTGATCTGAGTCATTACAGTTTTCAGTACAGGTGTACTCATTTAATTGGTTTTTATTAATTCGATTTAATTGGTGTAGTTTAGTAGCACTTCTGTATTCTTTTAGAGCAGTGTTTTGGGGGCTCCAAAGACTGAATGTGGTGATAGATTTATAGTTACAAAGGTGGAGTTGAATTGGTATTTTTTTTATCGTCATTTTTATCGCTATCGGGATAAATGCCAGAAATTATGGTGATACATTTTTTAGTCCATACCGCCCATCCCTACAGGACAGAACTGCAGATGCTGCAGGACCGATCTCTAGATGCTGCAGGACTGAACTACAGATGCTGCAGGACCGGACTACACATAAACAACAGCTGGGGGTACTTGACTGCATCTCTACATTCATGCTACAGGAGAGCGAGATCACACGCTCTCACATCTGGTCACATCTGGGCATTGTCAGCGACGGGAATTTCTGTGAAACGGTGTTACATTCCTGGCACAGTCCACTGGCACAGTCATAACCCCCCCCACCACCACCTCTGAGGTCTTTCACAAACCTCTAGGGTTTCCTGAAAACCAAAATAAAGATAATTTCATAACTCCTCCTTCTCGGATGCTCATGTAGCCTCATCTTCTTCACCCCCCCCCACTAAGACATGGCATTGTGCCACCTGATGACATCACCATCCCACAGTTCCCACTGGTTTGAATGGCACATGCAAAGACCTCGTGGGGACATTTCAGATCCATGTCACACATAAACGTTGTTGCTTCCGCTCGCCTCTCCTGGATCATGACATGGCAGAAACGAGCCGGGCTATCAGACCCTCCCTCCGTTATCTGGGCAGCGAGGGAGGAGAGAGGAGTTTTCCTTCCTTCCACATTGATATGGATTTCTCCCAGAAACAAAGCAGATAACGGCTGTATGTTTTCATGTCTGGTGGGCATTCTCCGCATTCCTCACACGCTTCTCAACAATAGGTTTCATGACGATTTTTATAGTTTGTTTTATAGAAATAGCTCTTTTCTTCCCCCCTTTTGAGCAGGCCAATCTATTTAAAGTGATGTTTGGTCCTTTAGTTCCCTCCATGTCTCACACTAAAGCTGTGTTTCATCAGTACGAATCTGTAGCTTCTTGGACGCGAAGAAAACCCCAAAAAGTCTCGCAACAATCCCTCAAACACCAGCTTTTCTCAGGCGAGGCCAGCTGTGTTGTTGCATCACGTAGTCCGTGTTTACACGTCGTTCTGTCTTTTGGGCGTTCAGCGGTCCGGGCTTCCAGTTGGCTCATCTAATCACCCTTAATGACTTCCAATGAGGTTCTAGTTCTGTGTCCCAACAGTAAATATTGTGCAACGTTATCAAGTTGTTAACATATCGTTGAACTTTCACACAAACAAATGGGCCCTCTTGTGGATTGACTGCAATAACAAACCCCTAGTTATGCAGCACGTTTTTTCGGGTTGTTTTTCTTCTTCTTCTTCCTTTCCTTGTCCTGACGTGACGAGTCTCACAAGCTGAGTTACATTTCCTAAACGGTAACTTCAAGGAAATCCTCATCCTCGCCCATCAAACTCGATTCTGCTCAGTGTCAGTATAAGGGAACGGCGGTGGCGTAAATGTTTAACCCGCAGAGCCCCACCAACGGCCGGGAGGCAGCGATCACCGCTCCCACATGGGGACGATTAGGGCCGTTTTTCCTCCACAACAGCCAGAAGGATCTGACTTGGCAGCGGGGCTCATTAATCAGAACAGTTTTGGAGCGGAGCACAAGACAGACAATATAATCGCTTGTAATAAACGTAACGGCAACGGCGTGGAGCCTGGTCTTGAAGACGCTGTCGTAATGCGCGGCCTCTCGTCTGATTCTGATGTCACGCAGCTGCACGGGTTCGGTTATCTCCGTGCTCTCGACTCATTCCTCCTCCTCCTCTGCGGTTTGGACGTGGTCTCCGTTCACCATAAGTGTGATTGCAGGTGACCACAAACATGCCATTCTCTCACAAAGAGCACACAGAGGGGAGAATGAGGAGCAAGAATGCAATAAACACAGAATACTACGATAATAAAAAGGTGAGCGGAGGACTTATGGTCAGGTTTTTTTCTGTTTGCTCTGTTTCAGCATTCCTGGCCTTCTCTGGTATCGAGGCGAAGACGAGAGAATAGTTCTGGAGGAGGGGAATTTACTGTCTGACTGCCATACTTGGATGCAAGTCGCTCTGTAAACAAGTATTGTTAAGCCGCACGTGCCCACGCTGCAGCTACACGGTGCCATAGAGGTTTATTTAAGGTTACGGATATCCCGTGAGTGCTTTAAGATTTCTAAACATACATTCCTGCCATGTTACCTGATATAACCCTGCAGCGGCGGTACCAGACCCATGGGATGAATGTGTTGAGCTCATAACCAACCTATAGAGGCACTTGGAAGAGCTGAATCTCTTAAAAAATATATTTTTTTCCCATTTTTAAACTATAAATTGATCAAAACTTCAAAGGATTTTATTTTCAGTCTGGTTTTACTTGTGAAAGTGTACTCCAGTTAAGGTAACTCAGGTGCAAATAATAACTTGGTTGTAAGAGATAAACAGAATGATGACTGATAATTACGATTTATTTAATTTAAATATATTTTATTTTTACTTTTATTTTTTTTTATTCATTTACTTTTCATTTTTTTTATTTGTATTTACTCATTTATTTCTTCTGTTATTATTTATTTCTTCAATTTAATTTCCCCATGTATATGTATATATGAGTATATGTGCATATGTGTAGGCATGTATGTATATGCAGGCTTGTGTGTATGTGTATATGTACATAACTGTATTCTTTATTTAACATTTTGACTGAGAATGTTGTGTTATTGGGGATGGGAGGGAGGGTTTTTATGGATGTCTGTTCTGTATATTTAATGAAAAAAGCTAATAAATATATTGTTGAAAAAAAAAACTTCACGTCGTCAGCGTGGGACAAAAACCACAAATCTTTATATCAAATGACTTCATAAACTTAAATGCACTTCTCAATTATTTAAATGAAAAAGCTTTTTACTTCCTGCAAAAGAAAGATTTCTGACCAATAAACAGCAATAATAACAAAAAAAAACTTCAAAGGATTTAGTTCATACACAATTATGGTTTCAAGAAATAAGAAACCAGCATTTTTATCCACTTACTAACCATACATTTATCTTGATGGTATTTTCGAAAATGAGAGTTTATCGAACAGATTATCAACATGACGGAGACGACAACAACAACAGCAGCCCCTGCCAGGGCAGGTCCTTTTAAATTATGACTCTGAAACTAAAGACAAGACACACTGAACCTCCTGTACAGCCAAGACCACCCCCTCATGGTGGGCGGTCAGGGTCTACCAAGAACAGACGAAATCCTAAACCACCCTGTGGACCAAAACCAAAAACCAGGAGGAAAACAGAAGGACAGGGGACTGGTGAACGAGACAAAAACAAAAGGACGGAGAGTTCTGTGGGAGAAGGAGAGTCCAGCCAATGTTAGGAAGGACAAGTGGGGGCGAGAGGTTTCCTGCTCAACCACATATCCATTTAGCACAACCTGTTCATGTCATGAAGTACTGAATAATGAGAGTTACTTCTACATCAGCAAAGAAGGAGACATGAAGATTAAATCCAATCCAACATCTGAGGCCCTTTTTTTCATCGTTATGTGAATAAACAGTAACAAGCACACTTGATACAACGACTCCACCAACGACTTCACAGTGACCAGGTAGCATGGCTCTCAGGTAGCGTTAGAAGTAGCTGTCATCTACCCTGAGGGGATCTCCTCCAAGGCAGTTATATACCGTATTTTCCGCACTGTAAGGCGCACCGAAAAGCCTTCAATTTTTTCAAAAGCTGACCATGCGCCTTATAATCCGGTGCGCCTTTTATATGGATCAATATTGAGCCGCAACTTCACCCACTTCTTGAAGTGATTTTTCGTCAGATCAGCCTTCCGCATCAGTTCCAAAACTGTTTTTTTACTCTCTTCTCCCTCTGGATTTTTTTCAGCAAAGGCTCTGTGTGTATTGTTGAAATGTCTTGCGACATTTGACCGTTTATTGTTAGACAGTTTTTCTCCACAAATTAGGCACACTGGTAGGCCACTCTCATCAGAGCTAAATGCAAATTAATCTGCCCAGGCATCATTGAATGTTCGATTTTCTTCAGATATTTTTCTTTTCTTACATTTCTCCATACTTGGCCTTGCTGGGGTTGAAAGTTGCAACGAATGGATGGCGTTTTGGCGGGTGTACCGGCTTTCGCGAGTATGACGTTTATTTTGAGCGACAAAAAACAGTCAAATATATTTATTCTAATATGTCAAGATCACAATAACCTTCCAATTTAGAACTAAAATATTAAAGAACTAACAAATAAAATACACTTCAATTAAATACTTAGTTTTTTTTTTTTTGTAATTTATTTTCCCAAGCCACTCGGAGCCGCAGTATAAGGATGAAAGAGCCGCGGGTTGCCGACCCTTGGTCTAATGGATGCAGAACATAACCCCAGCCTCTACTGTAGCGCCTTAGAATGCCTTATATATGGAAAAAGTTTTAAAATACGTCATTCATTGAAGGTGCGCCTTATAATGCGGTGCGCCTTATAGAGCGGAAAATACGGTATATATATTATACAAGAATCAGTATTATCAATACTTTTTGTTTCCTTCATTTTCAGGGACTCAAAAATATCGAGACAAAGTGACAGGATTGGAAATATAACAATCATTATTAGTATCTGGATGACTGTCTGAAGTGTGCAACCCACATTATCACCAACTTCTGTGTTTCCTTGCTAGAAAATGCTCATCGAGACCTTCACTTGGTGGACCTTTTCTGCCATCAGCGTTGTCTTAAGTTGCTAAAGCTGTTCTATTGGGTTGGGATCAGGAGACGGATCCTAATCCATCGAAGAATTCAATGTCAATGTCAATGTCTTTGCCTTCAAAAGGTCTTGAGTTGGTTTTGCAGTATGTTTAGGGTCCCCAGAAATCCACCTTGTGGAACACCATCTTATCAGTTTTGTTGCATTCGGCTTAATCTGAGCAGAGAATATAGTCCTGTACACCTCAGAATTCATCTCCCTCATAGTCTGCCATAGTCTGAGAAGGTAACTGAGTATTTCAGGTGACACAAAGCCGTGGAATCAGAGAAGAGAAGCTTTGCATTGCTGTAATTGATGTAACTGATGCTGCAAACCAATTTTCTGGAGGCCAAGTTTAAAACCATAAATACCTGAAAATGTCTGCGCTGCCTTAGAAAAATCAAGGCCGAGTTGATACTTAAGGTGTCATGTGACGCTAGCAGCTGATGTAGGACTTGACCCGTCCCGTGGCTGCAGGCAGCAGGTATTCGCCCACAACACAGAAACCACTTTAGAGCTCCTGTAACCGAAAGCAGACGCATCTGCAGCGGACCGTTCTCACACACAGGCGTGCACGGATCCAGCTCATACCGACACAAATGAAAAACACGAAAACATAATTCCTTCCAGACTTTGTGAAAAAAGCCTGTGAAATCCTAAAGCGTTGCGAGTGAAATGAAAGAAATGAGTATAAAATGAGTAAAAAGTACTGCATTTATTATTAACAAGCCCACGTGTGACCAGGTGAAGGTCACCTCATCAGAAAGGAGTAAAAAGATGCAAATATTTCAAAGTGTCCGGATCTCCAAGTTGAGAACAAGTGCAGTTCTGTCGTAGAAAGCATCAAATAAGAAACTTAACTTCCACAATTCAGCGACACAGAGACCCAACGATCACTGTAACTACTTTGATTTAATCAATAACACAACTATTCATGCAGGGCTGCAGAAATGAAGTATGAAAAGTCTGTAATGTCTTTCAGCAAAGCATCTTCAGCAAGTCAACTCAGGACTTCTCCTCGTGTGCAAAATTAGTTTAGCAAATAAGAAAATAGCTTTACACAGTTTCTCGGGCTTTGCTTGCTGTACTTGTCCTACATATGTTCATGGTCGTGTACAAACCATGAAACAGTGTTTTAGTGAAGCTGCAGATGTCTCCATGTCTACGCTGAGAAATTAAATAAAGGCCAAACTCAAATACAGTTTTTAAAAATAGGATTTAACCCGAAAGATCCATAAAAGTTCAAAGAGTTCAACTGATTCATTTCAATCCCGTCTGTAGTTACAAACTCCAAAGACAGCTGTTTGTGTTCAACACAGCTGCATCTTGAGATTCTGTGTCATATTAAACCTTCAGAAAAGCTCCTATATGATGTTTCTGGCTCAGATTAAAGTCCTGACCTCATTTAATCAGCCCCCCTCTTGACCGGTCACATGACCCTCACAGGATCATCCTGTTGACCTGCAACCTCTGCTCAGGCCATTAGAGCGGATTTGGACCCTCAACTTCACTCGGGCCCTTCTTCAGAGCCAGCATGTTTGGAGGTGCATGTGAATTAGGAATGGGAGGGAAGGAAGGAAGGAAGGAAGGAAGGAAGGAAGGAAGGAAGGAAGGAAGGAAGGAAGGAAGGAAGGAAGGAAGGAAGGAATGAAGGAAGGAAGGAAGGAAGGAAGGAAGGAAGGAAGGAAGGAAATGAGCCAGAAAGAAAGAAAGAAAGAAAGAAAGAAAGAAAGAAAGAAAGAAAGAAAGAAAGAAAGAAAGAAAGGAAATGAGCTAGAAAGAAAGAAAGAAAGAAAGAAAGAAAGAAAGAAAGAAAGAAAGAAAGAAAGAAAGAAAGAAAGAAAGAAAGGAAATGAGCTAGAAAGAAAGAAAGAAAGAAAGAAAGAAAGAAAGAAAGAAAGAAAGAAAGAAAGAAAGAAAGGAAATGAGCTAGAAAGAAAGAAAGAAAGAAAGAAAGAAAGAAAGAAAGAAAGAAAGAAAGAAAGAAAGAAAGAAAGAAAGAAAGAAAGAAAGAAAGAAAGAAAGGAAATGAGCTAGAAAGAAAGAAAGAAAGAAAGAAAGAAAGAAAGAAAGAAAGAAAGAAAGAAAGAAAGAAAGAAAGAAAGAAAGAAAGAAAGAAAGAAAGAAAGAAAGAACGAAAGAAAGAAAGAAAGAAAGAAAGAAAGAAAGAAAGAAAGAACGGAAATGAGCAAGAAAGAAAAGGAAATGAGCTAGAAAGAAAGAAAGAAAGAAAGAAAGAAAGAACGGAAAAGAGCAAGAAAGGAAAGGAAAAGAGCTAGAGAGAAAGAAAGAAAGAAAGAATCTCCTAAAATATGAAAGAAAGAAAGAAAGAAAGAAAGAAAGAAAGAAAGAAAGAAAGAAAGAAAGAAAGAAAGAAAGAAAGAAAGAAAGAAAGAAAGAAAGAAAGAAAGAAAGAAAGAAAGAAAGAAAGAAAGAAAGAAAGAAAAATGTGTGTTTGTGTAACAAATAAGGCAGATCTGAGTCATTACAGTTTTGCAGTACAGTTGGACTAATTTAATTGGTTTTTATTAATTCAATGTAATTGGTGTAGTTTAGTAGCATTTAGTATTGTTTTAGAGCAGTGTTTTGGGGGCTCCAAAGACTGAATGTGGTGATAGATTTATAGTTAAAAAAGTGGAGTTGAATTGTTATTTTTTTTATCGTCATTTTTATTGTATCGGGATAAATGCCAGATATTATCGTGATAGATTTTTTAGTCCATACCGCCCATCCCTAATGTGAATAAAATGTTACAGAGTTAACAAATAAAGTTAGACTTCTGAATACCTTCAGTTACTATTACAGCACTCCAGCTTGTCCTCTAACTCTCTGCTGGCGGAAGAAGCTCTCAAATGCATAAAAAAACCCAAAGACCTCTGAGATCCTTCTGTGTGGACCTCTGTTCATGCGCCCACCACACATCGCCGGTCTGATCTCTCATTGTTCCAAACGCAAATGCGAAGCAAAAATCCCCTCCAGTCCTGGAGAAATTCAAAATATGCACGATCATCAAAGGAAACGCTGTTGATGTCTGCACTTTATTCATGCAATCAAATTAAATGTTCACTAAAAAAAAAAAAAAAAAGGAGGAAAAAAAAATTCCCTTTTTTGAAGCCAGTGAGGGAGAGAGTGGTCAGGTGGTAGTGATGGACATTGGGGGCAAACATTTACTTAGTTCAGATGTTTATTTTCTTTTTAGAAAAAGCCATTTGAGTTCATGTGCACTTCAGTTTTCGCTGGTGGCTCCCCCGTGAAAGTGCAGCGCTCCACCAGCGGATGTGGCTCTGAGGAAGCCATTCTTTCTCCGAGGAGGAAGGCCTCTTCCTTGCCTTTTATGCTCACAAAGACGAGAAGGGGCTGGGTCAGTTCGGCCTCCGTCTCAAGAGCGCCCTCGGATCTGGGAAGAGCGTACGCTTGCGAGGACAAGGAATGACCTCTGTGACTTGGGAACTGACTCGATGCTTCCAGGCTGGAAGGTTCTCACACGAATTAAAGACGTTAAAAGACGTGAGAGGAGACACTTAGCCTCATTTGTTTAAATGTTAAATAAGACAAAGAGGCTGAAATCACACTGACGGCTGCGCGATCACCTGTTGGCCTTTCTGTTACCAACTTCTCCACCAAACCGGTTGCAGGGCTGGTTCTGGGCCAGTGCTGAGTTTGGAACCAGGCTTTTTGTTTCCACCGACAAAGAACAGGCTCCAGAAAAAACAGAAAAAACGGTTCCAAGGTAGCACCAACTCTTTGCTGGACTAGAGGAAAGAACCGCTTACGTAAGCGGAGGGGGCGGAGTTATTAAGACCAACAGCAATAGAGGGAATGCGCATGAAGTCACAGGTGCGACTTCACAGCAGTTTCGCCCACTGAGTGGCAGAAAGACTGAGTGGCAGCGTAAACTTTCAGTTTGAGCAACTGGAAAACATCTAAAATGGGAAAGAGCTGTTGTGCAATCGACTGTACTCGTAGATTCAGCAAGAAATCAGGGTTATCGTTTTACAGACTGCCGAAAAATAAGCTTAAGAGAGACAAATGGATCACTGCAAGTTGCAGGAACAACTGGATTCCAGGCACCGAAATGTGGATTTGCGGTTCCCATTTTGTATCAGGTAATGTTGGATTTTTGGGTATTTAACGTTAAACGGTTAAATCATAAAGTTCGGTGTCCTCATCACTTTAATTTCTACAACAAATCCTGCCTTGAAGTAGAACCAAGCGTCAATACTTTTGTAAGTCTTCAAGCTTTGCTTCGTGTATTTCCCCAGCGTAGAAATTAAGTACATATAAATATCAGGAAAGTTGATTTGTGGACAAATATTAATGTCCATGGACCACTGGTTCTTGGGGTAACTGTACGGGTCATTGTCAAGTCCAACTGCCTTTAATTTATGCCGATAATCGGCTGTTTTCCCGTCTTTTCCACAGTTTCCCCTACTAGTTGCAGCCATTTTGCCACTCAGTGCGAGTAAGGGGGCATGAGCCAGTGGGGAAGTGACGTCAATGCAAACCCTCTATAGCAAGACTGCGAGACAGCGACATTCTCAAATAAGCGTCTAATTAATATGGATGCAGCAAAGCAGCAGTGGTCTGTGGAGGAGACAACCTGTCCTTTAGCATTGGATCGGGCCGTTTTCTGACCACAACAAAGTAGCGTAAGGCCAGAAGGAGCAGCTGTACAACCGTGAGGTGATCCATAGTCAAACCGGTTCTCAGCTGATTCTCCAATTTAACTCATTGTGAACCAGCACCAGCACTGACTGGCCCAGAAGAACCGGTTTGCTGGAAAAGGGGTAAAGCCTGAATTATGGTTCTGCGTCAAACCAACGCAGAGCACACGCCGTCACCGTGACGCCGTCGTGAACCCTTCGGACTTCTCCGTCACTTAATTTCTCCGCGCTGCAGTACCCCCCGCGACCGCTAATTGGCAATCTTTTCCTGAATGGTTTATCTGACTTTTTCCGGTCACAGTGAATCAAAGAGATAAGGACAACTATTGTGCAAAAAACCAAAACCAAAAAAATCACACATACACAAAGAAAAGAGCGCTGAAAGTTCACGACTGCTTCAAACCGGAAACCGGAAATGCGTTACTTCCAAGCGAACCAATCACAGCCCTCTCGTCTGTGTGTGGTCTGCGTCGCCTCGACGCGTAGTTACAATTTTCGGGAGGTGCACGTCAGCGACGGCGTCAGTGACGGCGTGTAGTACGCGTCGACGTGTACCACACGCCGTAGGCACGGCGTCGTTTTGACGCAGAACCATAACTCAAGCTTAAGAGTGTCATGGATACGTATAACGCAGATATTTCTGAACCCAAGAACCGCGCCGCTCTTTTTTAACTCATCAGAAACACGCAGGCATGGCAGCAGCCAGGTCGTACGGGGATAAGAGATCTCGCGCCTCTGATGAAACATTTAACTTGTGTAGTAAATGTTGCACCGGTTCAGATAATCTGAGCTGTTTCAGGAAGTGCAAACTTCCAGGAAAGCTTTAAACAAAGCCAGGTGGATCTAGCTTCATCTGAGGGACTCGTCTTTGTTGCTGAGTTGCGCCACGTTTTGGCACCAACTCTCAAACCGATGAACACAAACAACCTGAAGTTTGAATAGAAAACCAAACGTCCCTCTCTCTCTCTTTCTCAAAATAGTCCATCATTGAGATGGAAGTCTCTGGAAAGTGAGTTAGTAATTTATACAAAGAAAACCTGCCATTGGAAGCATCCGGGGAGCGTGCAACGGCCGTGCGTGGGAGCACGGAGGCTCAGTTTCACATAGCTTTAGCTTCCATTTGTGTGTGCTGAGCATCCATCTGTGTTTTTGTTCCTCAAAGTGGAAACTACCGCCTTGTTAAATGATCACAGACTGCAGCAACACAGCTGAGTTTATGAGAAACAAACGAGCGAGTGTGAGGATGTGGGGATATTGTAAGGATCAGATAACGAACTTCACAAAATAGCTGCAAGAAGCAAACGGATAACTCATCTTTCATCATCCAAGCTCCTTCAAAAGGGACATTATAGGTGGTTGTGGCTGTGGTGAATGAACCCTGCAGCCCTTATCGTACACGTGAAGTGCAGAGCGGGTCTCTATCGCCCCCCTGTTTCCACCCCAGTCCTTATCCACCGCATCACTCTTGCGTCACTGTAGTCTGAACATGCGGAGATGCTGCAACTGCAAGATTTTCACCAGTTCATCAGTTCTCGGAAATGTCAAACCCTGGTGACGCATCGGCCCTCGTGTCTTCCCTGAGATGCCCCCCGACCGGCCCGCAGCTCAGCTGTGCAACCCAAGGGCTTGGCGTATCTGATCCTGGTGATGAGAAGCCCCTCATGTGACCGGCTCAGCTCGTTTCCTACTCAGCGTTATCTTGATCGAGGCTTTGAAAAACAGCCACAACAACAAAAGCAGCGACCCTCATTGTCCGGCGAGCTGATGAAACTCAGGCAGCAGCCGGAGGAGGAAGCGGAGGAGATGAATAAAGCATCTGTTCTGACAGGAAAGAGAGTCAAGACTCTGGGTGGAGACAGAAATCCTCTGAAGTACGGACTCGGTCTGCTTTTCCGATCACCTGTCCACTTCTACCTGGGAGAGGAAAGAGAGGCTGGAGCCCCGCTACGACCAGACCTGTCCTTCACCCTCACCCCTGACAAGAAGAAACACCCCCACTGATCTAAAACTAGGCCTGTGTTGAAAAAATCGATTTCCCAATTCTAAATCGATTCTCATATTAATTCCTAAAAATCGATTCATATGTCTAAAGATCGATTTTTTTAAATTTATTTATTTATTTTTTTTATTTATGTATTTTTTTTTTCATCATTACATTACAACTTTTGGTTATTTTTTTGTTTATCCCCAAAAAAGGAATGTTTTGTTGGACACGAGAATAACTGGTGCCATGTTTTTGCCCTTAAATATATTTAAAGGTATGAAAACATTAAAGTGTTAGGTTATAATTGCATAAATTGTCTATATTTCATTACTTTATATACTGTCTTGGGGTTACATTTGCAAAAAATGCTAAAAACCAAATGCTCAAAAATTAAAAACCAAAATAGACCGAAAATGGAACAAATAAAAACAGAATGTGGGAAAAAATAAAACCGATTTCTTTCGTCTCTGTTTCCTCGCTGGATCTGTTTGGTAATTCTGAACCACATGATGTTTCTGAAAGCAGTTATATCAGCATTCTGGAGCTGATTGGTCCTTACAGCATCATTAGCTGCCAATACTTGCTGTTTAATCTCAATATAATACTAGTAGTAATATTTTGCAGAAATAAAGTCATATAATTCATGCAACAGCTCAAAAAACAGTTTTAATAACACTAACCCAAATCAATATCGGAATCGAATTGAATCGGATCGAATCAAATCTTGATAATCGATTCTGAATCTTAAGAATCGGAATCGAATCGATTCTTGACATTTGAATCGATCCCCAGCCCTATCTAAAACAATGACCAAATACATGCTAGAGACAGTTTTCACCCCTTAACTTGGTAACAAACGTCTCACATCTTCTCCCTCGCTCTATCAGCCGCACAAGCTGACCCTTTCCCCCGTTCTTCCTGACTCTTTTTGTATTTTCCCAAAGACGCTGCTCCCGGACCTTCCTATTGGATGTTTTTTGTGATTGAACGGGCATTTGGGAAGTCTTAAGCACTCTATATGTCATCGGATGGGGGACAGGGTCAGTTATCGGGGAGGAAATGAGCTGCATCTGCAGCCTGAACCCGGCCGCCTGAGGCCCGTCTCAGACCATTTCTCCCAGGCGTCCTGACCGTACCACATGTTTTCTGTCTCTGACGGCATTCCTTGACATAGGCGGTCAAGTGTGAGGAATGTCAAGACCGATTGACTTTGTTGCTCTGTGTAATGTTTATCCCAACCTGGAGAAATCCTGCGTACAGTAGGGGTGAAGCGTCTTTTTACGACGACGCGGCCTCTCGAAACCGAGGATGTTTGTTTTACTTCCTGAAGGGCTGGAAAGGACAAGATGAAACGTTTCCTCTCTTTTGAAATGACAAACTTTGGCCTGATAGGTTTGTGATCAGTGCGAGAACAAGTCAGTTCTGCTGGGTTGCTGAAAGCAGCTACTCGCGTTAGCACCAACTCCCTGGGCTGCTGAGCAAGGCATGCATTAGGAAGTTTACCAGAACAAGAGTCCTCGGACGTATATTTGCCCTGTTTTAAAACAATTCCTGTAAAAACAATGCTGAAGCTCGGTTCAGACGAAAACCTGAGACATTTCTAGCGGAAAAAATGGGAGGGAAAAAGCTTTTAATCCCACAGGGTGAATCGGTCTAAAGCAGTTCAGCTTCCAACTTTGCCACCCAAGGTTATCTATGCTGAGTTCAAATGCTTAGGATTTATGGGACACAATATTTCTGCATGGCCGCTGTCATGCCGACAAATGTGTTTCTCAAGGCCATCAGCTGCTCTTGGAAGCTAAAGGGCCCAAAACATGTTGCACAAGGACGGGGTTTGCAGCATGACTCTGCCTCCCTAAAGCAATCCGGATTAAACCATGCCGATTCAGCACGGAGAGCGGGAGCGAGACGAAGCGTAGATTCACACAGAGTAAAGACACAAGGCACGGATCGGCTCTTGTCGCAATGTATCACAACTGAAATATCTCAGATGAGCTGGCATGACAAACGGAGACTCTTCCTCTGGGTACGAACAGCAGATTGGTTTTTATACATTCATGGACATGATTCAGGCATTCTGATGCATCTGCACGGTTTAAGAAAAATCCCACGGCACCAAATCTGAATCATTTTCAAAAATGTCCAACAATCAATCATTTTATTAAATAAATGTGGCACCAAAACGGCTCTACCCTGCTGATCTGAAGCCTCTCCAGTAGCAACTTCCATCCCATCTTTGCCTGCAGTGGCTGCAGGTTTGAATGAGACTGTGTACAGTAACGACCAAAAGTTTGGACACACTTCCCCATTTGTTTGAATGAGAAGGTGTGTCCAAACTTTTGGTCTGTACTGTATCTCATGGATGCATTTCTATATCTATACTTCAGCCTGCAGGATCAAACGTTACACGGATGAAAGTTAGACTTCTGCTGAAAGGAGCCGTTTACATCCAGTCTACAGAGAGTTAAAGCATCTCTCATCTGTAAACATCAAGGCCTCCTTTGCTTTTTGGATCGAGAACTTGGAGCTCTCAAGCTCTGATTCTGAACTTTATCCAATAGTTTATTCAAAACTGAGAGTTATTTCTATCATTCTTTGTCTTCAGACAATGCATCACTATAAATCCCCGATAACACGCGCATATATCAGCTGCTGATCGGGCTCTGGTTCATCTCCCAGAGCTGCAAAAGAGGCTGTATCCACACGCTGACATCCAGAATTACACCGTTGCCAAAGTGACACAAACACAGGCCCAAACTGTGGCCGCCTTCCTTAAACTATGTTTTCTACAAAAGGTCATCATAACAACATAATCAAGGCCTCGGCCTTATGGAAACGTTTGCTAAACTCTGCCTCTGTCCTCCATCTGTCACCCGCAGTCAAACAACGAGACAGAAAAAACGAACAGCTGGAGGAAAACGTAGCCAAAAACGTATTCGGAAGAAAGCCACAAATCTCATGATGATACTGTCTCAGCCTCCATCAGTGGGACGGTTTGGCAGCAGACGACGGAGGTTGGGGTCAGGGACCAGGGGGGGAGACTAACAGATTTGCCACGGGGTATCAACACTGGCTCCGACACACATTCCTCCACTCGTGGGTCTCACAACCTCGTCACCTCCTCCTCCTCCTCCTCCCCCCTCCCTCCATCCCTCTCCACCTCCCACATCCTAGTTCAACAGATATATCCTTTACACCAGGGTCGGCAACCCAAAATGCTGAAAGAGCCATAATGGACCAAAAACACTAAGAAACTAATGTGTCTGGAGCCGCAAAAAATGAAAAGTCACAAAAACACATGCTGCATGTATCTATATTAGTTATAACTGGGGGAAGTTTTTTTTTTCATTATGCACTTCGAGAAAAAAGTCGAAATGTCGAGAAAAAAGTTAAAATGTCAAAATTGATGTTGAAGTACAACCATGAGAAAAAAGTTGAAATGTCGAGAAAAAAGTCGAAATGACGAGGAAATAGTCAACATTTCGTGAAGAAAAGTCAAAATGTTGAGAAAAAAGTTGAAATGTCGAGATTAATGTTCAAGTACAATCCTGAGAAAAAAGTCGAAATGTTGAGGAAAAAGTCGAAATGTTGGGAATAAAGTCAAAATGTTGAGAATTAATATTAGTTGTAGTTGTAGTTGAGAGATTAATATTGAAGTATTGTTGTAAGTATTGTTTATGTAATAATTGCTCGGTGGTCATGTTCTGGGTCTCTGGAAAGATCCTAGAGGCAACATTTGTTGTATTAGATGCTATACAAATAAAATTGAATTGAATTGAAGTACAATCTCGAGAAAAAAGTCGAAATGTCGAGATTAAAAAGGAAAGGAAAAAGGAAGAAAAAAAGAGAAAAAAAGAAAAAAAGAAAAAAAAGAAGAATATTTTGTTGAAAAAGCTCCAGGGAGCCACCAGGGCGGCGCTAAAGAGCTGCATGCGGCTCTAGAGCCGCGGGTTGCTGACCCCTGCTTTACACCATCTCTGTCCGGACCGTGAATGACATTTATGACTCACCGATTTCACAGCGGGAGGACTAAACTGCGCGACGCCCCCCTCTGGGAAGTAAGCGATCTCATGGGTAGCAGTTGATCCCGAATGTGGAAAATATTAGCAGGGAACAGAGCGAGGGGGCTTACGTGTGAAAAGGAAAACTCGCTGTGACAAATTGGATTGACACGCCCCCCTCCGGGACACCTCAGCAGAACTAAAGGGGAACTCAAAAGAGCTTTGAAAATGCTCAGCAAACTTATTTAAGTCCTATCTTATGTGACAGAGACGAGGGACACACACAAAGGCAGGCAAGGCTGAAAATAGGGAATACCTTCCCTGGTACTTGAGTAACAAGAGCAGGGGGCCGTTTATCTTTGCTGGACGCCTGACAAAACAAGAGAAGCCAAACGGCATGGCCGACCCGTCCAAATGCAGGCATTTTTACAACGGGCAGGTCTGGGTTTCCCAGCGTGCGGTCGGTAGGTGGTCGGTGGCAGCGGCGGCCTCAGCTGTCGTCTGGGTGGGAGGTGTCTACAGGATCACACTTAGTCTAAACTAACAAGCAGGCTTGTCACCACTCACGGGCGGCAGAACCTAGGGCTGGGCGATATGGACCAAAAGTCATATCTCGATATTTTCTAGCTGAATGGCGATACTCGATATATATCGATATTTTTCTGTGCCATAATTGGGGTTTCCCCCAAAGCATTATAGCATAGCATCTCTGTTAGCTTCATTTTTTCAGTTTTAATACAATGCCTCGTGCCAAATGTCACACAGGTACCTTTATTAACAGAGGTCTGCACAATATCAAAATGTATAAAACAAATGAAAGAAAAATAAACTTCAAAGTTTATTTAGACGGGACAATGCATATTCATGAACACTAGCAGTGTAAATACACCAGGTTTTAGCAAAATTGCTAGTTTCCACCCATAGTCCCCACAAACAACCAGACACACTCACACCTACGGGCAATTTAGAATGATCAATTAACCTACTACGCATGTTTTTGGACTATGGGAGGAAACCCACGCAAGCACGGGGAGAACATGCAAACTCCACACAGAAAGGTCCTGCTGGGCCTGGGAGTAGAACCGGGAACCTTCTTGCTGTGAGGCAACAGTGCTAACCACTAAGCCACCGTGCTGCCTGCATATATAGAATATATAGAAATATATAGCATATATAGAAAATACACTGCAATTAATACAATGTAGACAGTAACAGGCAGACTTTTCCGCTGAGGTTGACAATTGTGCAAATAACAAAACATTTGTGCAAATCTCAAATAAAACATTCAAGTCAATTTGTCACAAAATAAGCCATATCAAAATCATTTAAAAAAAAAAAAATGTTTTTTTTTCTGATATAAACGATATTGTCTCGTACCATATCGCATTTGAAAATATATCGATATAAATTAAAATCTCGATATATCGCCCAGCCCCAGCAGAACCCATGACATCAGGCCCTGGGCGAGGAAGCTGCAGGAAGCTTCATGTTCTCCAGGTGGAGGGGAGGGGGGGGGGGATCCTCCCAGCGATGTCCTGGAACATCGTAACCCGGGAGCCGGGAACAGGAACAGGGCAGGACGGACGAGCTGCACCGTTCCCATCAGCCACTGCACGCTTCTCCCAATTTCACCATCTGCCATCCCACACGCGAGCTCTCTTTCCAAGAATCTGATGTTCTTCCACGTTCCTCCTCCTCCTCCTGCAGCTCCGCTAGGGATTACCAGTGACTCATTCTTACCAGAGTAACTCTATATTGTTTATATCCAATAAACAGTTGCGAAAATCACTCTGGTTCAGATTAGTGTGCCAAAAAATGAAGAGCAGAGGTCTAAGCTGGCTTAAACATCAGCTTGTTGTTTCACCCTGACAGGAAAGAGGGGAAAGGTGCGACTATCTCGCCTCTTATCTTTTCACCACGGCCTTTCTGGAGTCAGTTCCATCACATTTACGCTTGACCCTGACCCGCTCAGCCGTGAACTTTCGCTGATTGCGAGAGGAGCCCAAACAGGAGGTTCTGGTTCTCCATCAATGTCACATCTCCCGAGCATCGGGGCCTCAAGGTTCATGAGATAACACCCACCCGTCATCTATATCTGCCTATACCCATTCAGGGTCAGAGGGGTCTGCTGGAGTCTGTCCCAGCTGGGGTTCAGCCCCCTGGACGGGTCACCGCTCCACCATAACAACAACCCACTCATGACTAGGGCTGGGGATCCATTCAAATGCCAAGAATCTATTCGATCCCGATTCGTAAGATCCAGAATCGATTATCAGGATTTGATTCAATCCGATCCCAATATTGATTTGGGTTAGTGTTATTAAAACTGTTTTTTGAGCTGTTGCCTGAATTATATGACTGTAGTTATGCAACGTATTAATACTAGTATTATATTGAGATTAAACAGCAAGTATTGTAGCTAATGATGCTGTAAGGACCAATCACCTCCCAGAATGCTGATAGAACTGCTTTTAGAAACATCGTGGGGAAGAATTATCAAACAAATCCAGGGCAGCAAACAGTGGATCTATGAAATCTGTTTTATTTTTTCCATTTACTGTGTTTTTCATTTTTGAGAATTTGGTTTTTAGCATTTTATGCTAATTTAATCAATTTAAAAAGAAAACTCCCGCACACCTTCTTCTCACCAGACTAGTGTTTTATTGGTCCAACACTAGTCTGGTGAGAAGAAGGTGTGCAGGAGTTTTCTTTTTAAATTGGCTGCAGCTTTATCCTTCGACGCACCTTTCTGCATATCCGGTGTGCAAAACATTTTCTCCTTATGCTAATTTAACCCCAAGAAAGTATAAACCAATAAAACATAGACAATTTATGCAATTATAACTGAAATCTTTAATCTTTTTATACTTTTAAACATATTAAAAGGTAAAAACATGGAGGTAGTTATTCTCACGTCCAGCAACACATTTCTTTTTTGGGCAAAAACAAAAAGAATTCCAAAAGTTATTTGTATAAAATAAATAACTAAGAAATAAATAACTCAAAAATGTCCAAAAAAAGAGAGAAACTGCAACAGCTCAAAAGCGCATGTGTGAATTAAATGAGGTGACTACTGGGATTAAAGTTCACCGGGTGAAAATGTAATGATGAAAAAAATCGATCTTTAGACATACAAATCGATTTTTAGGAATTAATATGAGAATCGATTTAGAATCGATCGGAAAATCAAGTTTTTCAACACAGGCCTACTCATGACCACACTAGAGTCCATCATATCTGCCTCACTGCGCGGGATAAGAGATGAGGAGAGCATTAAAGCCTGGAGATGATCAGAAGCCTCTCCATCCATCTGTGGACCTCCCACGGGTGGACGGGGACTCATTCGCCTCCCGCCGATAAATCAGGAATGTTAAAATACTCAGATCTCACAGGCGTCACCTGATCAGCAACAAGACCCTTCACATCCTTCGCCGTCCCAACATCTGTCCTGATGTTCAACATCCCACTCATGTTTATGGCTCTGAACCCGGGCTTGCATGGGATGAAAGTGACCTCTGCCGTCTCATCTGTTTTCACCATCATGTGCGTCTGTCGTATCCAGCTCGGTAAATCTCGATGGCCGATGTCAGACTACTCAGAGCCGATTGTTTTGGTAACATCCGGGGAGAGGAACCGTCACAGCCAACACGCCTGGAATTCTGCCCATTTATCCGGGCTGATGGACGTCTCAATGACCCCCACAGGGGGCTTCACAACGTAAAACTTATGTGTATTTCATTAGTGGGCAATTGTGACTAACACTGTGAATTTATCCCATGGAACTAAATTTCTTACTCTAAAACTGGCTAAAACTGAGCGTACCCTGGGAAAGGATGAGAAAGCGCCTTCCAGATGTGGCAATCTGTTCTCAAACATCATTGTTTCATTGTAAAATGAACTGATTAACATCCTCTGTATCTATCATCTCCTGATAAAGTCAAGACAGGAATTGAAATAACCAGCTGTAAAACTTTACAGGGTTGTTGCGTTCCTTTATATCTAAAAAGAAAAACAACATGTAAAAACATTTCATGTGGTCATAACCCAGCAAAAAAAGCATGATAGACGTTAGGTTGAGAGTATTGGAGAGTGTCCAGCGTAGTAAAACAATTGCAATGAATTCAATACGGAGAACATTTGGGACAGGAAGGGACCCGAACTTGATCCACAGCTGAGGTCACAGGGTCACTTTTTATGTACGAGAGTGAGAAACTGACATCATAATCAATCTCATCAGCAAATCAGAACCCCGTTTAGTGATTCAAAGGCTGGAAATAAGGCAGCTGGACCCCTTTGATTTGCTTCCTTGAGACATTTTCATAAAAGAAATCCAGCTGCCTTCCTCCTGACTTTAAGACACTGACGTCCTATAAAACTAGAACGGCTCCATTTGTCATTTTCTTTGCTGATGTTCAATATTCTTACAAATTCACTAATTAATTATCTTATCCTCTTAGCTTTAATCAGCTTCGTAACACCGAGCATGTTCAGCAGGGTGTGGTCCTTGTAAATGTAGTCAGAACCCGGAATGACGTCACACCCCATTTGGCTGTGATCCAGATTAAAAAGGAATCCTTGTGAATGTCAGAGGAGCTTGTGCCCCTGCTGGTGGTCTTTGGTAGTGCTGCAGGCAGTTTTTAGCACATGCAATATGTCCACGGATTAACATAGAACAGCATTATGTTCATGTTTAACTTAACATGACTAAATTAAGAGTTTGAATTCAGATTTGGACATTTCTGACGTTTAAATTCCAAATCCCTGTTCAAGTGGAAGTTTCTGCAACCAGACACTTTGCTCCTTGCTCCTCCAAGAGCTATTTTTACTTGACAGGTTGCACAAATTGCTTTTCTAAAAACGTATTTTATTGTCATCACTACTCCATGAGGGCTCCTTAGCAGCGGAAAAGTTCCTCAACATTCTTTGGAAAGAAAAGGAGAAACAATGACGTCGTTTACAGGTCAGAGCCAACTGGAGGAAAGTCTTCTGATCACTGACTGATCAATCTGGGCATCTCTGAACTAAAGATGTCAAAAGGGTTGTTTCATCTACTAAGATTTACAGAGACCAGCATAAATAACCCCCCACTGTGCCGGAGAAGGGCGCATTGTTGCGAAAACTCTCTTTATTGGATCAGCTAAACATACCAGAGATGAGCCGCATACACAACTCTGTGTCCCTTATTACTTCGCCAGATCTTTCTAGTAACTCCCTCTCCCTCTCTCTCTCTCTTTCACACAGAGAAACTCCAGCTACTGCACATGTGCCCCACCCGCTCCCTCCTCCCTCTCCCTCTCCCTGCTCCTCTGCACGGCTCATACAGAAAGTTTGAGCAGCATTATCAATTATATTACCAATAAAATCAATGTGCACTGAAGCAGGCAAACAGAAAACAAAAAATGAAGCACAATAGAAGTCTTTGTGATAATGATGGATGATCATAAATCAGATGTTTGTTGTATGTAAATGGACAAAAGTATGAGCGCACGACTTTTGGCTTTTGGTTCACCAAGAGATCCCTTTCTCTGTGTTGTTTCGGCAGATATTTATATGTAAAGTCCAGCAGATGTGGTTTGTTCACCTACCTCAGCCCCTGTCAGGTCCACACTCGAGTAGAGAGCCGCCAGCAGCAGCAGCAGAGCGCCGGGCGGCAGCAGCATCGTGTCGGTGCGCCGCGGAGAGTCTGTGCGTAAAACCGTGCCGGGTTCCACCTGTCGAGCCGCTCCGCGTCCTCTTGTCTTCTCCTGCTTATATTATATGCGGAGCACAGCCGGCACGCTGGGCTGCATCTTGGTCCGAGACGATGTGAAGTTCTGATCAATGCAACTTGGTGTAGTTTGTGCTGCACCACACCCCCCTCTCCTCCCTCCCGGAACGACCACCCTCGCCACACGCACAGGGACGGACCCCGCGTTACAAACACTCCAGCTCCGAGAGGGAACTACTCGGCCAACACTTTTGTGCGTTTTGCGGGAAAGTTCGTTACGTTTTTTGGTGCCGAAAGTGACTTGTTGTGAAACTTTTCAGCCTCGGGACGGTGCGCATCTCCCACCCGCTTCCTTCACTTCACCATTACGCGTGGGACTGCGGCGACTGTAAGTTCTGCATTTACTCCAACTGATTACAATTAATAACATAATGTTGTTGACGCAACTATATCGGATACAGATGCGTTTGAATATCACTCAGTGTTTATAATAATAATGTATGACATCGGACCTTTCTGATATTGACATGAGTGTGTGTGTGCGTGTGTGTCTGTGCGTATTCCTTATGGCTGATACAGTCAAAGTCATGCTTTAAGTCACTTTATAAGTGAAGAAACGTGGGACCATGAACGAGCAGCACAACAGCAGACAGAGACACGTGAGGTAAACCCAAGACGCGCACATCTTGCATCTCATAATAAACATAAAGCGTCAATTATTGCTTATATTATTAATTTTCTTCAACAGGCTGCTACTTCTGTGCCTCTGCGTCGCCATCACCATCTCAGAAGCGCAGGCAGTAAGTTTCACCTCCTATATGTCATTTTGTTTGTTGTTTTGTGATTGATTTATTTATTTTTTGCTTGCGAGCTTTCACTTAAAATTACAGCCTGTTGACAATTAACATAGAAATGAAACCGCACGTCTGGGGTGGGGATGGTCCTCGCCAGAGCTGCTGAGCACACAGACCTCGGTGCGCTGAGGGTGGGAGTGTCTGGACCGGAGAGATCCTCCGGTGGGAGGGTTCCTGGCCTGGGATGCTGATACAGAAACCAGCAGCAGCAAGTCAGCAGGGTTTGAGACACATGTTGCATTTACAGTGTTGGGCTCCTGCAACAGTCACAGACTGAAACGTGAGACCTGTGTTTGGTTATGCTGGATTTTACTTGACCCTTGACCTGGCACTGAGGGGCGGGGTCAGGACCTTTGCAAGGCTGCATGATAAGCTGTTGCGCCTTGAGGCGATACATTTTATACGGTCTATCAAACTGTTACAAATGTGCTCTTTAGTGCCAGTTGATATAAGAACGAACTCTGTTGACGTCTAAACTAGGGGTGGGACGATACGGGTAACTCACAATTCAATACTGTGGCGATATGTGGCCCACGATAACGATAATATAAAGATATCTACGATATTCGATATATTATAAGAAATTTCATCGATATATCACGATATATATGTGACTGAAAAAGAAAAAATACCCATAAAAAGGAAAACGTTTGTAGTTATGCATTTATTCAATGCCAAAACTTTATACAATGTACAAAGAAAGTGCATTTATAAATAAATAAATAAACAAAAAAGAATATGTTATTAATATTTAATTTCGTCTACTTTGGCCCATATCAAACTTTTGAGCCGAATAAGTGCATGAAAAATAGTGCGGTGACAACCGCGTAAATCCATTATGTGTGTTAAAATATCGATATTTGCCGTCAGTTTATCGATTATTTATTGCAACAGAAAGCGCAACAATATATTGCAATATCGATTTTTCCCCCCACCACTAGTCTAAACCGACACAGTTCAACGAATATCAACTGGCGCTAAAGAGAACATTTGTTCATCATTATTTTGACATAAGTGTGTTATGGTGACGGTACCTAAGATAACCCAAACTTTGCTGCAATGTTTGCTGTAGTGTATCACACATATATAGTTATATATATATGGTTACAGGGGAGTGGTATTCTAGTGGTAACAGAGGTGGGCTTGGTTCAAGCCCCAGACTGGGAGCCAAGATGAACCACATTGGGTCCCTGAGCAAGGCCCTTAACCCTAATGGCTCCCCGGGCGAAATGGTGTGTTTGTTCTCTCAGATGTACCGTAAGCCGCTTTGGATAAGCAACAAGCATCTGCTAAATCAGTGTCTCCCAACCTGGGGTCCAGGCAGGTTGTTAAAGGAAAAATGTAAAAAAATGTTGGTCTCATATTAAGAGACATTTTCAGAAATATTTGTATGTCCTTTTATGTCCTTTTCTGCGTATTTTATACATTGGTTACATTTGAGAAAAACAAAATAATATGTATAGAGAGTAAACCAAAGAGAAATGTATCAAAAAAACACAATTAATGTTTATTATTTTCAATTAAAGACTATTTTGGTGCTAGTACGTATAGTACGCGTCGGGGGACCTGTCTGGTCTTAGACACAAGTAGGGGGGGCTCCAAGGAAAAAAGGTTGGGAACCACTGTGCTAAATGACTGTACTAGTAGTAGTTATTGGAGGACTGTGCAGTAGTATTTGCATTGTGTGCTTTCATGAACTCAGATCTGAACCCTTTGTGGGTCGATTTTAATGTCTTTACAAAATTAATACATCTTTGCGTCTCGGTGCCTCTCGATAGAGCCGAGGATCAATGCCAATGTTCACCTGGGGGTTTTAAAAACATTCACCAGAAAGCTTAACAGATAGACAGATAGACCCCCAACCTGTCCATTGACACATTTCTGTAACGTTGGTCAAACGTTGGTAAGCTTGTAGGTTGAGCAGTCAGAGTAACGCCGGTAACTTAGCCCCCGGCTTTAAGGCAACAGTTATTTCCCACTGCAGCAGTTGGACTGGGCTAAAATCAAAACTTCATACTAGTTAACTTGTTAATTTATTGAATTTCGGTTGAAGTGTGCAGCACTGTTGGGTTTAAAGCCACAGCTAAAAAAGTGAAGTTATTCAGTTTGAACAACAATATTGATTACTGTGATAACTGGAATCCGTACTGATGAGGTGGGGGGTCTAAATGAGCATCAACCTGTACGGGAGTGGCTTCTCGTCAAACCCAGACTGACGGCAGGAGCTAACGGAGTCTGCTGGAGTCTGCTGCAGCTGTCGCAGCGTAGAAGGTGGGGCTCCCTCCAGACAGGTGGACAGTTGATGGCAGGGCCACACAGAGAGGAGTGAGCCAGGCTGCCATTCACACATGTACTCCAGTAATCACTTAAGAATCAAGAGTGATCCTTCCCATCATGCATGTTAGTGGACCGTTCACCTGCAGAAACTTGTGCAGGAACAAGGAGAACATGCAAACTTCATAACAGAAATCCTCCAGTTGGGAGGCTTCTTGCTGCGGCATCAGTTACCCAACCATTGATTGGTTGGTGTCTCATACGCATGCATGCATGAACACCCTCTTTCAGATTCTCCTGCACATAAAACAGGTTGTCATAAGCGAGAGAAACCTCACATTGCTCTCCTTTGTTTGTCCTCTTGCCAGCTCCACATGCACAGGGTGCAGCATGTGAATGTATTTTGCTTTGCTGTTTATTTTCGGTGGAGCAGGATGTCACCTGTTGTCCTGGTTGCTCTATGAGATATTTAATATCATACTCATGGCTTCCAGACAGCGCCATGAAAAGGGCCCCTTGTCCCATGCTCTTATCTAATTTGCTTGCGTCTTGATTAAAGGCATGTGACACAGCTCGGCTCCTCTGTCTATTGTGCAGCTTCTCTCCAAAAGCAGTGATGTTTAGAGGCTAAATTTAGTTCCACGCAACCCTTGTGCTCCCGCTAGACAAGTTAACTATCGACTGGACAATCACCTCTCATTGATTATACGACTAACGGAAAATAGGGGTTTCTCGGCGTGACGTACCACAGGTAGCAGATGACTTTTAAATGGAAAAGTTCAGTCGATAACATTTTGGATGTTAATAATGAAGTTGTTAAAGACCTTTTACATGAAAAGACTGGAGAAACAATATGCCATTCTCATGTTTCCCATCTGACTCATAACCCTTTTAATCTCAGCTGAATCTTGGGAAATAGGGTTGCGTTTAATTTCACATTTAAAACTAACTCATGGGACTGTTTGACTGTTTGACCGAACTGATGTGAAACTGTTTCCCATCATCTATCTTCCCATGTGACAATGTTCCTTTTGGGGTTCCTCTTCCTATTGAACTATTGATTTTATTTGTGATTCCCACAACTTTCCCATTTGCCCGTTTGATGTGACTGACCGAGTCAGCATAAAAAGTCGAGCCTTTGTGATAAGCACTGCCAATGCTTGGGAAATATAGCAGCCCTTCTCAAGAGCGACGCCCAAAGGCGCAGCGCAGATCTGGGCATCACAGAGTTATCATTTCAGCATGTAGATAAGAGGGCACATTTTCACACAGTCCTCCTTGAAAGCCACAAAAGAATCAGTAGAAGAGAGCATGAGACATCTGAGGTGTTATCTCTTCGTCACGCAGCCAGTCAGTCACAGCATGTACAGTAGAGCGCGTGAATCATTGGAGACAGTCCCAGCGAACCCAGCCAGAGGTGGGTAAGATCAAGTTACACGCCAAACTTCCATCTGAGCCGCAATTTTTCCTTCAGATTAACTAGAACTTCAGTGATCACATGTGTGTGTCTGGTTGCCTGGATACAAAATCTGTGTCTTCAACCCACATCTGTCAAATTTCATTTATAAAGATCCAAACCTCAAGATGTGAAACATGCAGAAGTAACAAACGTGTATTTCGGTTATTTTTCAATGCAGTCACCGTGGGACTTAATGCATCTTGACATAACAAAGCTTCTTTGTTCTGGTAAAATGTTTGTTTAAAACTAGCTCTCTATTGTTCCCAACTATCTGGGAACAATAGAGAGCCTTTGCTTGTAATATGTTAATTATTTTGTATTTACAAGAATCATCAGGCTTAAGGAGTGTCGAGCCTGAATGTGTAGATGATGTGTGTGACAGCTGCAGTGTGCATGTAGGGCCGGCCTGATCAGTCACATCTGCTATTACTTTTCTTCTTTACGCAGCTGCCGGCGAACAACTTAACTGCTGAAAACAAGACGAGACATTGATGCTTTTATTTGGTTTTCAGTCACTGATCCTCCTCAACCTTAAAAGTTAAAACAAAGCTTAATCAAATTAAAAAAAAGTTATGTTGATCTCATGATATCCTATTCAGTAATTTCGTTTCCCACAAGTACGACACAGATTAACCTGTTGTTCTCAGAAAACAAGCTTTGTTATGCAGAGATGACAAACTAACCTAGAAAGTAACAAACGAAATATTAAAAGTAGACATGGTTGTTGTGGGCTTCTGTGGTTATGTATCCATGTTATGTTCTTTATTCATCATTTGTTTTGCTGTCCTTTCAAAATAAGTCACACCTGCAAAATGTAGAGCTTTGAATAAGTGCTACATTTATTAAATGTATTGTAAGGTTCCCGGTTCGACTCCCAGGGCCAGCAGGATCTTTCTGTGTGGAGTTTGCATGTTCTCCCCGTGCTTGCGTGGGTTTCCTCCGGGTACTCCGGCTTCCTCCCACAGTCCAAAAACATGCATGCTAGGTTAATTGATGATTCCAAATTGCCCGTAGGTGTGAGCGTGAGTGTGTCTGATTGTTTGTCTGTATATGTGGCCCTGAGATGGACTGGCGACCTGTCCAGGGTGAAACCCCTGCCTCTCACCTGAAAATAGCTGGGATAGGCTCCAGCAGACCCCCGTTACCCTGCAAAGGATGAAGCGGGTATAGATAATGGATGGATGGATTTATTAAATGTTTAATCAGCGATTGGCACCTAAAATCCTGAGTGGAGCCCCCTTTAATATAATGCTGTTGGCATACTAATACAAAATCAATCAACAAACCAACCAACTAATCCCTTATTATCTCTTATTTAAGTCTTAAAGCAGCAGTAAAAACACAGTCACCCTGCTGTCTGTATCTAGAATCTAGAGTATGTTGGTTGGTTGACTGTAATGACCTGTTATATTTTATATTTATATATTTATATACCATTTATATTTTTATAATCTGTTTTGAAATTTATAGACAGTTATATATAATTAATATAATATATAATATATATAAATAATTTGAAAATGACAAAAGTAATGATAACTAAAAATATAATGAATATTACAATTATGGAAATCAGACATTGCTTCTGAGTTGTGGTTCAATAGTATAATTTAACAAACTAATCGAACAAAAACACCCTGGACAAATCAGTTGATTCTATGGAAAGTAATGACAGTAATGTGACCATAGTGATATGTTAAACTAAAGCGTGTCCTGTAATTAACATCGCAGGTGTCCTCAGCCCTACTGTCAGTCAGTCTCACCATTAGACTTCCAACAGGATAACGACCCAAACACATGACTAAAATTGGCCAAGAACGACTAAAAACAAATCACTGGACCATTATGAAGTATCGTTCTAGTCAGCTGGAGCAGTTTGGTCATGATGGACCAAAATACCCTCCTATAGGTGCAGAGGTCTCATTGAGAGTTACTGATTGCAGTGATTGGATCAAAAGGTTGTCCAAAAAGTACTCAGATGAGGGTACCATCATTTTTGTCCAGGTTTTCCCAAATTGTCTATACTGTAGGTGCCGTATCTTGGATGCCCACGCCGTTCCCTAGATGAGAAAGGAGGACTGTGTGGTCTAAGATGTCAAAAGTCGTAAGACTGATAAGTACCCGCACAGAAGGTTTTTCTGCATCTACGATGCAGAAATATCACTGCAGACATTTAGGAATACCACATCAGTGCTATGAGATTGATGAGATTTAAATATTTCAAGGGCCAAGTTCTCTTGTAGGTGTATAAAAACAGCCTTTTCCAGAACCTCAGAAAAGAAAGGAATCAGGATAGACATGCAGCGAGGATGTTTCCCATAAAGACGGATCTGAAACAAGACAGTATGCAGAGGTAGAGGTGGACTTTCTCAAGAAGGGGCCTGATCACTGGATGTTTAAACTCACATTAACAAGCGTAAGCAGACTCCACCTAAGAGTAAAAGATCTCCTTAATCATATTAGCAGGAACAATGTCTGAGGGACAGTTAGCAGGTTTCACGTGTTACACCACTTCATTGAGGAACGGTAATAAAATTGGCTCAAAATCCTCAAATGCAGCAGTGTTCACAAGAACAACTGGCAAGTCTTAACAAAATTTTACACTAGAGGTATAACGAACAGTTGTTTTATTGCCAGTAAGTGAAAGCACTGGCCAAAGAATTTGCTATAGTAGAGATACAAGGGTTCACGTCGGAGTTTATAGTCTAAAAAACCCCCGGGGTTGATGACAGCTGCTTGGCACGATGAGATTTTCCCTCCTTCACAGCCTTCTGGTCCTCATGGAGAGTTTCTCTTCGTAGACCCAATTCATTTGGCTTGCCTGCAATGGTGTCTAAAGGGCTCAGCAGTATTATTTAGCCATTCACCTCAGTGCTTCTGGCACAGTTTTACGTTTCTGATATTATTGAGGCTCTTGAGACATGTTTGAACAAAATATGTGGCAGCATATTTGTTCAAAGCAACCTGAATCCTTGAAATAAGCTTCAGCTTTCTCTGACTCTGGTGGGTTTTTGAGACGGCTTCTGTTACACGACTTTCCTGCCGCGCTTCTACATGGAGCTGCCATACCCTCGTGGGAAAACAGAACCCTTTTAAGCTAATAAGGGCAAAAACACGATTTTGTGGATGTATGTAACATCAGCACCACCCCTGCTTCACACAGATTAACCACGCATGCAGAGTAGCATTTATCAGTGTCTGTTGGCAGAGGAAGGAAGGTTGTTCAGACAAAAATGCTAACAGGATGTTTCGTAGGGGTTCCCTTTGAGAAGTTTTGATCCTCATTTGTTTAAGAATATATTTCAAGATCCGCGTGAGCTTGATGGGGGTTGTGGCCGATTCTGGCAGAGGATGTGTGGTTTGTTAAAAATTTGCTCTGTGACTGTGGAAGAGACAGTTTTGGCCACAGACCTAGATGTTCAGGAGCAACTTCTGTTTTAGCAATTATCCCCCTCTCAGTTAAGTGGATGATTGCGATGGATTGTTGTTCCTGCATGTGCTATTTTGGCTTGGTTATCTATTGCAACCACATGGTCAAATTAAATCCAACTGAATTTGTTTTTTCGAAGATCCGTAAATCAGGAGACTTTGCAAAAGCTACTGGAAGCACATTTGACCTCCCAGAGCCATGCTGGTCCCTTGGGAGGCTGCAAACATGCCTCTGTACAGTACAGTATGTGAGTGAGTGATGGGCATGAGATAGGCTGACCGAATGGAGAGCAGACATGTGACTGACCTCTCAAATGCTATTGTGTTATCGGGGAGGAAGGTGTGTGTCCGGGGCGAGGGGGAAGATGTATGCCTTTGATAAGAGTAGAAAAATGGCCAGCACATCTCGTGCCAAAATAACGGCTTCGACAATCGGGGGAAGAGCCCAGTGTGCTGGTATGCAGGAAGCCACAGCCTCGGATGAGAAGTGTGGGGCTTCCCTGTCACTGGTGTTTGTGTGTTAGTGTGTTTGCATGAGTGTTTCTGACAGCGAGAGGCTGAAGGGGGGCTTAGGCGGTTTCCACTTAGGTGTTGGCTTCACCTCAGAGAGAGACCCCCGTGACCTTTCTGCATTTTTTCGTGTATTGCGTCTGTTTTAATTGCTGTGCATGTGTGCTCCGTTCACGTGTGACTGAATGTACAATATGCTGCTCTTGTGTTTGCTTAAGTATTGTTTCCTCAGAAGTAGGCTTTTTTTTTTCAGTAAAACGTGACTTTGTGGCGGTGATTGTTTGATTGGTCTCTGCAGATCTGCATTGTAAGCATGAGGAAAGGCTTGTTGCGCTTGGCAGCTAGCCCCACTTGTGCACAAATACCCCCTCACAAGCCAGACTGCATGCACGCTTATCGAAACCGTTGAATGCAGAGGACCGCAAATATATACGTGGCCCACGGATAAATGAAAAGCGCCTTTTAAGCAGTCCAGCAGGCCGCTTTTCTGCATCAGCAGGATGTTCAAGCCTCATTTTCTGTCTCGCTCATGTAGAGAGCGTGGGTTGTGTTCAAGTGCGTGGGCTTAGTTAAGTTCCACTTTATGGGAAACATCCTCGCTGCGTGTAGGATTGTTTTAAGAGAAAATAGATTATCCAGAGGAGCTCTGTAAACAGGAAAAGGAAGGGGGGTGGAGTTAAATGTGTCAGAGGTTCTTTACAGCCCCGTTGGACCCCACATAGTTGTACCACTCCACCGTTTATGAGCTCTATTTACTAATGCTTTTAGAAGTTTAAATGTGTCTTTAATAACAACTAACGTAGCATTTCTGAGCATGAATCTATGACGTATCACCGCTCTGTACTAGACTAGATGTCAATGCAATATGATTTAAAGTTTACGAACGTGTTCGCTAATCTGCAAAAACTGTAAACTTAAAATATATTTTATAACGCCGGCTTACAGTACATGCACCCTTCAGTGCTTCTGTTGATGTTTGTTTTTTTCTCCTTTTTTGGTGTAATTATCTAGATTTCTTGATGATATTTGTGTCGGTATAGGGGGGGCTACAGGGTCTCAGGAATACCAGAGGCCTATTTTAACAGATAATTAGTGGCCACGCTTCATTTCATTCTCAGTCTTGTGTGACGGCAGGCAGCAGAAGCACCGCTGGTGCGTTACGTTTCATAGCTGTTTTTATGTGCGGCCCAACACATGCAACTCTCACTGAAACTGATCATACAGAGCAAAAATGTCCAAAAAGATATCTCTCATTCTCATTCTTAGGTTTTAGATACAAGGACTTAATGCAGGAAAAACAACCCTCAAATCAATCCCACCACAGCATTTCAATCAGGCTGATAAGTGAAAAAAATCGGTTTCTTTGTTTAACGCCAGTTCACGACAAAAGTTCTCTCAGGGTACTTTATACAAGAGATTAAAGACATATTAGTCCAATTATACTCTAATTATATTCTACTTAAATTCAATTTGTTATAATCGATTTATAATTAAATCATTCCAAACGTGCATTATCTGTAGCCGCTTCAATACTATTCAGGGTCACTGCGGAGCCGATAGCAATTGTCAACAGGCAAAAAAAAAGACGGGATATCCTCAGGATAGGTCATCAGTATATCACAGTGAATTGATTGAAAAATCAGATTCATACAACGCTAATAAATGAATAAATAAAGACTAATTTAATAGCAGAAGCATACAAGAAGAGTAAAGAGACCAGAGTTAGGAAAGTGACCTGTGTATCTGTCCAAGATGTCGCTCAGCAACCTACAGTATAAGTCTACAGCAGCATATTTGACAGGAATGCCCCAGGTCACCTCTCCGACCCATGAAAACAGACAGTTTGAAGCTTAATCTCATTGATAAAGAGGGTTTTTGCATCCCAAATATGAAGTGGGAGCTGGTTCCACCATAGAAGAGCCTGATAACTGAAGGATCTGCTTCCCTTTTAACTTTGAAAAACCGTAGTAACCAAAAACAATCTGCCCTGTTGAGATAATACGAACTAATGAGTTGAAAGCTTTATAGGTTTAGGGGCTTTATATGTGATGGGAAACACGTCATATTTTATTCTGGATTTTACAGAAGATTAGAGAAATCTCTTCTGCGAATCATCATCAGAATCAAAACCTGGTCAAATAAAGTTCCAATGTTTCTCACATTGGTAGTGGATGTATTGTAATCCCGAGTAACTTCATAGCTTAATAGTATTTCTGAAGCGCTTTGGTCCAAAGTCAACAACTTCTATTTTATCTGCATTCCAGCAGGAACTTCAGGAGTCATCCAGGTCTCTATGTGATTAAGACAAGCTTGTAGTCCAGCTAACTGGCTTCATGGATTGATGCAGCCGAGTATCATCTGCATAAAACAAAAGTCTATGCCATTCTGCCTGAAAATAATATCAAATACTAGCATTTTATTGAGTGAAAAGAATCGGCCCAAGTTCTGAGCCCTGTGGACGACCATGACCAGCACTGACGTGTGAGGAATACTCCTCGTTTGCGTCAACAAACTGGAATCTGTCACAAAAATATGACTTAATTTTTACTTCAACCAGGCATGTTAGAAATAAAATGGAGATTATAATGAGCTAACACTACTGGATCAGGACTACTTTGTTGTTTTAAGTAGAGGTTTGATAACAGACCTCTATCTCTGTCGATAAAGATAGACTTTGTACATTTGATATGGAAATATTAATTTAAGTAAAAACCTCCTTAAAAAGTCTGATTTTGATGCAGTCTAAGACACAAGTTAGTGGTTTAGATGAAGCTATTCTTTTCAGCGCAGAGAGCTCGATGAGAAAAGAAGAAATGTAAAATTTCTGATTACATTTGCGTAGGCCCAAGATAATGCTAGCATGTACTTGTTTTGTTGATAACAAAAGTATTTGATGTAACATATAGCATGATTTTTGCGAATGCTAAGGAACTTAGAGATCGGAGTGAGAGGTTATAGCTGACTATGAAGTAAGTTTGACAAGTGACACATTAAAATAAAGAGGTGAACACAAAATTAATCGGATTTGAGCATGAACACCTGCAGTATGTTTGTTTGAAATTAGCAGCGCGTGTGTTATTAATGGTTTTCATTCACACTGTTGTCATCGGCTCTGCTTGTTTTAACACCACGTTGTTTTTGTGTGTGATCACAGCCTCACTGAAACATCCAGCCCAGTAAATCTGGATCCAAAGTTCAGACAACTTTAATTATTATTATTATTTTTATTATTTTGTTCATCTTTTTACTCCACTATAAACGACATTAACGTCAGCTGCCATTGTTTATTTCCGTTTGGTTTGTGTTTATTGATGAAGGTAGCATCCCAGTGATGCTTCAGAAGGCACAACTTTGTTTGACTTGGAATAAATTTTGGATGTAAACTTAGTTGGAAAGTCCCTCCATACGGCGTATACGGTACTGTATATCCGCTTCGCCCTCGCACCATCTCTCAGTGATTAATGGAGGGACGCAGGAGTCCCATCAGCCCGTGTTGAAAGAATTCCAAAGCCTCCGTCCTCCCAGTCCTCCCAGTCCTCCCAGGCTTCACGTCCTCCAGTGCAGCTCGGTCCCTCACTTCCTTTTATAGCCTCTTTGCGCTCCTGGTTTTTTATCTCCCCCGAGTCTGTCCCCTCGCTCTCTCTCTCCATCCATCCCCGCATGGGACACTTGGCAGAGATCCTGTCCTCCCTCTTGCTTTCTCAGCGTGTCCGCTTCACATTTCAGCTGTCTACTTACCCTCTCCAGTCCCCCCTAACTACCCCCCCCCCCAACCCACATGCTGTCCTGCTACACGTGTTTCTACGGTTGTCTGTCTCTGCTGTCTCGCTGAGAGGTGAGTGTCCTGATTGGGCCCAGATGGAGGGACCGCTTCAGCTGTGTTTGTAGACATAGCAACACGTACCCGTTTCTCACAGAATCATCGGATTTCCTCGCACAGCGTTTGCTCCGACAGGTGCCCACACGGTGATCGCATTTATCAGCGCTATCTGTTTAAATCTGATTCACTATAAAGCAGGTTTTATCTCGTCACATGACACGAGCCCATATCTCAAGTCACAACTATATCTCATCAGGATGGGACTTTTTACTGATGTCATTGTTTGTGCATATTTCCCCCTGGAAAGGGCTCGCAGAGCTTAACTCCATCCCAGCTGTGCTCTAATTGATCAGACTGAATTATTTCTTGTCATGGGAAGAATGTTAACAAAATTAAACGGTCTCCGAGTGAAAACATGACCATATCCAGTCTCTTTTCTTACTCCTGCAGTGTTTGCCTTTTTCTTCTTTTTTTAGGCTGGTCGGCCTGTTAGCTCTTTAGTCCAGACAGTTACATCTCATTTGCTATTTGATAAATTGCCACAAAGCTATTTTGGTGCTCGGAGAATTCATTTATTTTGCATTTCAGTCCTGTTCTGGGTCGCAGGGGTCAACTGAAGCCTATGTGCCACCTGTCATTGGGTGAGAGGTGGACAAACCCGGCACAGGTCACCAGTCCACCGCAGGGTCACATGAAGAGCTAATTTTAGGGATTTTTGGTGACCTTCTGACCATTTTCCCACTCGAAAGCCAAGAGTTGCCACAGCGACTGTTCATTGTTCTGGTTTTTGACCCACACTTCTCTTCGTTGGTCATTAACGCGACCATCCGTATCGTTACCAATCAAAGTCGGCCGCAATTAGAATAAGCCGGATCATTTATTCTGTTTTCAACAGTCCTCATTCCTCATGTTTCAGGGTTTTCCTCATGATTGGATTCATTTCCTACTGGTGAGCGGACAGAACAACAAACATCGCTGTTCTCAGGCCTCTCGAGTTTCCAGGGCACTGAATGAATCCTCCCATTGGGACGCCGCTCATCATTTTATTAGCGGGTGAGCGGCGGGACTGTCAACACAAGTTGGCCTTGTCGCATCAGTGTCCAGACCAGAAATGGCTCTACTCCCAGGTTAATTTAGCTACGTTTGTAGTCGGAAGTCCTGATTGGAAATGCGGTCTGCAGAGACACAGAGTTGAGCCCGGCTGTGACCTGAGGGCAGTCCCAGAGAGGGAAGGTCAAGCTTTTCTGGCCCGGGGCAGAAACTAGAGCTGTGTTTACACTGGAGCTCAGCCACAGGAGAACGTTGAAAGTTTAACTTCCTCGTGTCTCATGTTCTCCTTTAAAGTCATGTCCTGCGCCCCACAGAGCGACCCCAACTCTCCGACCCTGCGCACTTCCGCTCAATTACGTACCTGCTTCAGATTTAGTTTGCATACATGTTTCTGTGACAGGCTGCGGTGCCACGGTCACTATTTATCAGTTTTGTCTCATAATTACATAGATAAGTGTACAATCGTTTAACCAAAGTTATCGAAAGGAGGTGCCGCTGATTGTTGGACCGCAGCTTTCAAAAAGGTTATCATGGGGATAGGGTTTGTTCGTCGCAGTGAGCTCGACAGGAAGTGAGATCACATCTCAGCAATGCTTTGATCTGTCAACACTATTCAGTACGTGGACTCGAGCCAGTTTTGAGGGGACACAACAGTTTCACAGGATCTGCTGGAGCTTAAATGTTTGATGTGGTTGGTCGGAGTCTGAATTAGGGCTGGGCGATTTTGGACAAAAATAAAATCCCGATTTTTTTCTCTAAAAACCCAATTTTCGATTTCGACTTTTTTGGTAAAACTACAAAAGACAATGGAATAAATTGTTTCAAGTATTTTATCTTTATTTTTAAAGAAAAATAGCAAACAAATTTCCCTATTGGTAATGAAGTGCAATTGAAAGATGTAAATCCTCCTTGAGTTTAGTAAAGTGACAACATTTACAATTTTCTTGACCAAACAAAGATGACTAGACGGGCTCTGTCTGTAATGCAGCCAGCTGCCAAAAAGGAAAATCGATTTTGCGATTTTCCTTTTTTTAACATCGATTGTGATTAATAAATCCGATTTAGATTTAAAATCGATTAATCGCACAGCCCTAGTCTGAATGATCCGTTGGAGTCAGGAAACAAACATCAGCAGGGACGTGCATGAGACATCAATGTCAGGCGTAAACCTGCCGGTGGAAGAGAAGTTGTTCCTTAGTCAAGTTTAAGATTGACATGCAACAACTGGTAATCGGAGAAATGTGAGAATTTTACTTGATTTTTGTACAACCATCCAAGTCCAAGCTCACAATTTGTGATACTGATGATCCTGACGAGGCAAAACTAAGCTGTACTGACTAAATTATTTGCCAGCACAAATCCAGGACCCGCTCTCAAGACAACGACGTCGCCGCTGATTGTGCCCACTTGAGCTAACAAAACCAAGGCTGCTAAAATTAAAGCTGACGAAGGCCCTCAACCAGCCGCCAGTCAGCGGAGGAACCGTCTATTTTTAGATCTTCAGTTAAAGAGATGAGAGAGATGAGCCTTCCTGATGCAGCTTTGAAGAAAATTAAAGTATTAATTATGAGAATGTCATTCCTTTGGAGGACATTTTTTTAATTAAAAGGAAAAACATAAAAATGATTTAGCATGTTGCTGATTGATTAAAAATTAGAAATCTACAAAACCAATAAATCTGAATCATCAGAAACAGCTGCAACCAGTGCATTTCTAAAATGAGTTGCCATGACGACTGTATCTAGTTTGGCAGGATGTAGTGCAGTTACGGTTTTCTGTTGTCCCTTCCGATCTTTTACAAATATTTCCAGTTTTTTTGCATCCTCCTTCTTCTTGGTTTTCCTGCTGAGTAAATGTTTGTGTCTCCTGCACGTCGGTTTATTTGTGCGCTCAGAGACAGCAGTACTTAAACTGTCCAAACAGGAAGACAACGTTCAGTGTGTTGCAGCAACAAAATCCGATCGTACAGACTGCATGTTTTATAAAAGCTGCTGAAACTGTTGTGGCCTTCCATGGAACTGGTGCCGCTTCAAAACCAACGCAGATGCCGTCATGTTTTAAGTCTCTCTTTTCCGGCTTCTGTGCTAATCTGTGTTTGTTTTACCGTTTAAATCTGATTATGTGATTCGGCTCGATGTGGAACTATCACCGGAAGGCAACGCGGTGCGGAAAATGTAAACTGTCCCTTCTTGACATGCTGCCCTACTTTTCAGGGAACGGTGATTGGAGGAATAATGTTTCACTACCTCCGTCCGATGGGGCAGAATCAGGGCGTGTTTAAGGAAAATAATAACTGATTTGATCGCTGGATTAATGCATGTCACTATCTGGATTTTTCAGATAGAAAACCTAGACACAATTTTCCAGACTGATGTTCTTGGAGGAAGAATTTCCCCTCAGCCCCCATGTGACTGACTCCGCCAGACAACAACGGTGACTTGCACGATCTGGTCACCGACTCTTTCAGACTGTTTATTCGCGCAGACATCAGCGGTTTTATGTTTTTATCCTCCCACCACCATCGCAGGGGTGCAGTTTGACATGCTTTTGTCTCCGTTTTATCCTGTAAATCATCCTTGATCAGATTCCTCCTTAAGCTGTCCTGATTTACTGAGGTCACAGGGAGGCTCTAAACAGTACGATGAAACCAGTCAAAATATTGTTCCAGCTCTTCCTCTTGGGCTACGTTCACACTGCAGTCCTTAATGCTCAATTCCGATTTTTTCCCATATCCGATTTTTTTGTGTGGCTGTTCACATTATCTTTTAAAATGTGTCCTATATCCGACTCGAGTGTGAACGCATCGCGGCCCTGAAGTGACCCGCATGCGCAGAGGCGTGTGATGATGACAATGATGGATTTGCATCCAACAGGTGTCTATGAACTGCCAATTATCCATCAAGCTCCACAATTATCATGTTAACATTAAATCAGATAGATTTGTCAAGGACGTTTCTCTTGCATCTCTATCATTATGCGGGCATTAATTCTCAGAGTTTTGCGGGAGCGGGCGGGAGCGGATGAAAACACTGCGGGAGCGGGCAGGAGCGGATGTAAACACTGCGGCGTGGGCGGGAGTGTAACACACGTTGCGGGTGCGGGCGGTATGGTCAGAAATGCAGCGGGAGCGGGATGAAGAAAACAGTCCCGCTATAGCAGGGCTCTAGCTCCGCTCATCTCTGCTCTCCGGCGTTCAGCTGGTTTATCACCTAACACACGGTCCAGCTCGTTGTAAAACGGGCAGGTTATGCGACCACGACCGCTTCGCTGATTTGAATCCTCAGCTTCTTTATTTAGTAATGCTTAAATTCAGCGGGTTGTCTCGTCTGATCTGAGGTCGTATAAAGAGGTGAGGGGAGGAGGAGAGGCGGAGGCGGCCCGGAGGGACCCCCTCCGTCTCCCGTGTCTCCCCCGCGGCTCGGGGCTCTGCGCGTGACGTCAAAGTCGCATCAATTCCGACCTGGCTGTTCACACTGAGGTCGCATTGCAAAACATCAGACCTGTATCCGATTTAGAACCACATATGGAAGCGACCTGAATCTGATTTGAAAAGATCAGATTCCATGTGACTTGTGCTGTTCACACTGTCATAAACAAATCGGATCTGAGTCACATATGAGCAAAAAATCGGATTTGGGTCACTTGGGAACTGCAGTGTGAACGTAGCCTTGGACTCAAAAGTTTAACGGCTCTTTGGTCCGAAGCCCGAGGCCTTGATGTCGGCCACATTTAACCCTGACCCAAAGTGCAGTCATCACTTGTTGGTCTTTAAACTTCAAACTGGAAAGTTGAATGAATGAAAACAGCTGATTTGTTTGGGTTTTTCTTTGTTATTTAAGTTATTTCTGGCATTTTCAGTTAGTGCGCCATCTTTCAAATAATTTCGGCTGAGATGTCTCTCAGCTGGAGAAGGGAGGCTCACATGGCAGAGATACGCAGGCACATCAGGTCATATCTCTTAAAGCTTTTTGTGACCAGGTGCTTCAGATTCAGCGAGTCTTCACTTTCTCTTTGACACGTGGCTCATTAGCGTGATAGAGGGCAGCTGCAACCTCGATGAAGCCTGACAGATATACGAATACGCATATAAACCCCAAAGAATAAAAATGATGGATGCACACATCGTAATTCCACTTCTCAGAAAGCCTTTTTGTGTTTACACTGAAGTATGTTCTCCAGATTCTGTGTGAGTCCTAAGCCGGCGATGGAAAATTCCCCCTTTCTGCCAAACACAAGGATGTCAGGATCTGCTGGTAACCCCAACCCTCGGCCAAAAAAACGCTCATCCCGATGTTCATCTGTCCTTGATTTAAAAATGTCCCCTGTCTGATGGTGTATAAATCTTGCTGATGTCGTGATAATATTGTCATTCTACACACCCACACAAGTATACGCCTCCCGACTCGCCTCAAGGCACGAGGTGACAAATAACACGCCTTGCGTTTATGTTACCCAACATATGTAAAACACGATCCAACTATATTAGCGGGATCCAATGTTAAAACTGTTCTTGGTTAGATGGCAAGTAAAATTATTTATCTGACAGACATTGAGCACAATATGAAATGATTCTGAAGTAATCGATGGCTCCGATCTGCTCTGATGGGAATCTGAAAGGCTCAAAGATTAAATATGGCGGAGGGTCCGGCCCAAGAGTGGCCACAACTCGCTTTGTCTGGTGATTGACGAACTTTTATGTGCTCTGACGTCCGTGGTCCGGTCAGAAACAGTAAACCAGCTCAATTATCTCAGATAGTCCTGCTTATCAGAGGATGTGATCCAAAACAGCCCGTAGTTAAAGCAAAATTGCTTTGGTTAGTTTGTTCGTTTTTACTGTGGCTCCACAACTTATCAACATGGGTTTTTTTGGGGGGGTTTTATCGACCCCACTCCTCTCATGACGAGAAGGCAAGAGTTTGCTCATGTCCGTTGCCATGACTGCAGTCCTCCGAGGAGCATGTAAGTGGCGAGTGAAAGGAGCCTCAAAGTCATGCTTTAGGATCAGACATTACTCAAAAAACCAAGATTCAAGCAGAGAGGTTTCCCCTCATCGAGCATCAGCAGCCAACAGATCAGCTCATTGTCCTCGATGTGTGATTTCGTTTCCGTTTACTCTTCTGGATGAGTCAACATAGTGTTCATCGCAGCGGCTGCGATTCGCACCTTTCTAGTCAAGTGTTCTCATCATAATGCGAGTTGGTGACGCGTCACCACCAGTCGCAGATCAAACACCCGTCCTGACAGACGGCGGTCTGTGATCTCTGTTCATACGATCCTTCGCGCACACAAACCCCCTCACCAGCTCAAAGAGGTCGCTTATCATGTCAGTCATCTGAGGTCTGCTCTGAACCACGGAGGTTGATCTGAAAGGTACTTTATGTATACAACCAACCAGAGTACCAAAGATTTAGGTCACAAGATCTGCTGTGGAAAGAAACTCCATGTGGAAAAGGTTTGCCTCTGTCGTCAATCTTTTTGCCATGACGCGCCGAGCAATCAAACTCATCCTTTCCTAAGATGGAACTGAAGAAAGGAAGGAAAAAACAGAGTGTCTTGGATGTTTTATAATTTGCCTGGGGAGATGAGGAATGTACAGCTGTGATGGACCTGCATCTGTCTCTTCTGTGTATCTGTGTGTGTTTTATGCCCTGTTGGGGATGCATTCTTCACATTCCACAGAGGGATGTTTTATGTACCGTTCTGGACCAGCAAGAGTCTGAAAGGCCATTTCGAAGTCCCAGTTACTTCGTCAATCAGCAGCATTTGTGAATCACTTGGACCCAGAGAGAGATTTTGGGTGAATTTGGTCTAATCCTGTCAGTAAGGGCTGCCGATTGCTCTGAACTGGTAAATCCTCTGGAGATTAACGAGGGGCCTCCATCCATCCATCTATCTTCTTCCGCTTGTCCGAGGTCGGGTCACCGGGGTGTTGGCCTAAGCAGGAAAAGCCCAGACTTCCTTCTCCCCAGTGACTTTGCCCAGCTCATGTGGGGATATCCCAAGACGTTCCCAGGCCGGCCCAGGGACCTAGTCCCTCCAGCGTGTCCTGGCTCTCCTCCCAGTGGGACTTTCCCAGAGGACCTCTCCGGCGAGCCGTCCAGGAGGCATCCTCACCAGATGCCTGAGCCGCCACATCTGGCTCCACTCGATGCGGAGGAGCAGCGGCTCTACTCCGAGGCCCTCCCGGATGACTTCTCCTATCTCTAAGGGAGAGCCCGGACACCTTGCAGAGGAAACTCATTTCCGCCGCTTGCATCTGTGGTCTTGTTCTTTCGGTCATAACCCACAGCTCATGAACATAGGTTTAGGGTAGGAACGTAGACCGACTGGTGAATCGAGAGCTTCGGTTTTCTGCTCAGCTCCTTCTTCACCACGCCAGATCGTCAAAATTCATCTTCTCTCAGTCTCATGGTCCATTCTTCCCTCAGTCGTCAACAAGAGCCCAAGCTACTTGAACTTTTTCCTTGCCACTGTTTGGCCTAAGGTCCCACTAGGGAAGTTTTTACCTGCCATTGTTTATTTTATGTTTATGTAATAATTGCTCGGGGGTCATGTTCTGGGTCTCAGGAAAGCGCCTAGAGACAACTTCTGTTGTAACAGAGGCTATATAAATAAAATTTAATTGAATTGAACTCAGACACTTGGGGCTAGGGCTGGGGTCGATTCAAATGTCAAGAATCGATTTGATTCCGATTCTTAAGATTCAGAATCGATTATCAAGATTTGATTCGATTCGATTCTGATATTGATTTGGGTTAGTGTTATTAAAACTGTTTTTTGACCTGTTGCATGCATTATATGACTGTGTAATTATGCAACATATGAATACTAGTATTATATTGGGATTCAACTGCAAGTATTGCAGCTAATGATGCTGTAAGGACCAATCAGCTCCCAGAATGCTGATAGAACTGCTTTCAGAAACATCGTGGGGCAGAATTACCAAACAGATCCAGGGAGGAAACAGAGGCCGTATGAAATCGGTTTTATTTTTTCCCAAATTCCGTTTTTATTTTTTCCATTTTCGGTCTCTTTCGGTTTTTAATTTTTGAGAATTTGGTACATACAGTAATGAAATATAGAAAACGTATGCAATTATAACTGAAAACTTTAATGTTTTCATACCTTTAAACATATTTAAAGACAAAAACATGGCACCAGTTATTCATGTCCAACAAAACATTCCTTTTTTGGGCATAAACAAAAAAATACCAAAAGTTGTAATGACATACAAATCGATTTTTAGGAATTAGTATGAGAATCGATTTAGAATCGGAAAATCGATTTTTTCAACAGAGGCCTACAGTACTTGGGGCAGCATCTGATTCCAGATTTAAAGAGGCTCTCCACCCTGTTCCGGCTGAGGACCACGGTCTGGGATCCAGAGCTACTGATTCTCATCCCGGCCGCTCACATTCAGCTGCGAACGTCACCAGTGAGAGCTGCAGGTCTTGGCCTGATGAAGCCGGCAGAATCCCATCATCTGCTTTTTTTACCCCGTGTATATATGTATTTGCTTGTTTTGGTTTTGTCTTATCATCATCCTGTCCTCTTGACTAAGCACTTCTGTTCACTTTGGCTGCCTCTAAACACTGACGGGAAGTGCGAGCGGTTTTGTCTGCGGTGAACCTCAACTACAGAGAACACACGCGGTGACTCAGATGGGCCAAAAACGATCCACACAAGCCGAGCATCGCGGCGTCTGGCTGTGAGTTGTGCTGGTGCAGGAACGAGAGGCTGAGCTTCAGAGAGGACAGCAGTTAAAGAAAGATGACCGCATCGGTGCCGTTCTGCACTGTTTTATCACAAAAGCGGAACGGACAACCTGCACAAGATTGCAAAGTTCAAAAGGTCGTACAAGTGAATCTAAGGAACTGAGATCAGTTTATGAAAACCAGACCTTATTTACTTTCGAGCTATATTCTTTTATTATAAAGAAGAGGAGCGGACCACTAAACATATAAACTTCCCTTAACCCAGGGGTCTCCAACCTTTTTCCCTCTGAGAACTACTTTTACAAAAATGAAAGTGGACGAGAGCTACTCATGTTTTGTAACATTTATTCCATACTGCATTTTAACCCAAACAAACTTAACTGTTAACATTATGTATCAAAACACCATGAACAATATTTAAATCATCTGCATTTTGGCTTTCTGTATGTACTTTTTGTGTGTATCTCACACTAATAAAACACTTAAACTATTTAACACTATTAAAACTATTAAATGAAAATGCAAACTATCAAAACAAAATGCATTTATTCCATACTGTATTTTAACCCAAACAAACTTAACTGTTAACATTATGTATCAAAACACCACGAACAATATTTAAATCATCTGCATTTTGGCTTTCTGTATGTACTTTTTGTGTGTATCTCACACTAATAAACTATTTAACACTATTAACACTATCAAAACAAAATGCAAACTATCAAAACAAAATGCAGTTTGACAGCAGCGCAACGTTTGATTGACAGCTAATTGGCAAATAATCACTTTGTGTAGGTATCTGTGAATTTGATTGGATGGTGGCAGTTGGCTGAGTGACCAATCAATTTGGTGAGCTACTTTGAAAGAGGCTGCGAGCTACTGGTAGCTCGCGAGCAACGCGTTGGAAACCCCTGCCTTAACCCATAAATGTTGTTGTTGTAGTTTAACAACAACTGCATTTATTGCTTTTGTCAGATTGTTTTATCTTGAAAAAAACAATGCATTCAATTGTTTACCACTAAAGAAAACTATAGAAAACTTGTGTCCTGTTTTGTCGTCTTTCAGGCGGTTCTTTCTCACATTATAAACATACTAATACATCTGTTTCCAGTTACAACAGAAACAGTGGAGAGTCTCCACATTGCGCAGTATGTCCTTGATATTGTTGTTAACATTTATCTATAAAGTGCATGTTGCAATACAAGAGAACAAGCGAGAGAATAACTGAGCGTGAGAAAGAATGCGACTCAGATGGTTTTATTTCTTTAGCTGTAAAGCGAAGCAGCGGCCTCAGTGCAGCCATAAAGAACCGGAAGACAATAAAAAAAGCATCATTTATCGAGAGTGACATCCACTCTGTTAGCTCGCGTACTTCTGAGGACGGAAACCTCTAGATCATCCTCCTGCTGTACGTTGTCAGTGTTTAAGTGTGTTTAAGACACTCTGGAGAAACGGGGTTCAAATGCTGTAGATGACCCTACATGAACCCCACACCCACTTCCCTTTAAAAACCATGTAGGAACGGACCACCTGACCTGCCTCACTTTTACAACAAGAATCTGCTCAGTTTATTATGAACACCAGATTTTAGTTATAGTTTTCCACCGTTGGCATGTGGATCCTGACCTTTTTGTGAAGAAGCCGACTTAAACATGAACTTCCTCCTGAGGTGAGTCTGTGCACCTGTGAGGTTTTTGGTGTTTTGTACCGTACTGATTTACGCGGGTCCTTCCTTTGGAAAACTTTGGTCTAAATTGATCATGGTGGCGTGGTTATTTCTTGGGTTTTTCCCATTTTCATAGTTTTATTAACTGTAGACGTTTAAAGACCTCAGTTCTTTGCAACGTTGAATTTGGTGAGCGCTTCTTTCATACCCGATCCTGCAGGTTTTTCTGCAGGTTGAGCTCCTACAAACATAGACAAGCAGATCAATATCAAACAGCTGCCCTGTAATTAAGGTTTTATAAACTGTCAACCTATATTACATGTAGGGAACAATCATCATCTCTAGAGTAGTTAATGTTGACTTGATTGATTTCCTCCCGATGAAGCTTGTCTGAGCTATTTTTTCTCATTAACGTCGGATTTCTTTTGAACGCAATTGATGTTTTGTGGTATTAAATTGATTCATTGGCACCATTTAAAGCTAAAGGAGTCTTTTGTAAGTCGGAAAATTTCACCTTTTTATGTCCTGCGTGGTCTGAATGGACCCCATGCAGAGGTTCATTTATAGGTGAAGAGAGGGAATAATTCACATCGTTGCACATAAACCCACCTGTAGGGCAGAGCAGACGGCAGAAGGTTGGTTGTAGGACGTAAAAGATGATCACAGCAGATTCGCTCTATAAACAAGAAACTTCGGATGGATAAACCAAGAAAACGGGTCCATACGTGTGGTCATTGATTCATATTTTTGTCTGAAAGCTCTTATAACAACAGTTATAAGACATTCCCAGGTGCCACTTGTTAAGTTTGGGATGCAGTTCTGTTCAGTTTTACATACGATACAGTCGATGTATGACGGTCCCAGGTGGTCTGTTTTCTGTTTGGGCTGGTTACTGATGTGGTATATGTCTGACAAGGACTCCATGAACTGTTTCCTATGGTGTTTGGATGCAACGTTTCATCTTATTATGGAGTTTTCTTCACAGCAGATTCCTGGAGCAGAAGATGAAAAGGAAAGAGGATGAAGTCTGGAACATTTGATTCTCATTTAAAAAATGACAGACAAACGAACTGAATGAAATGCAGCTGCGAGGGTCCAGTTAGAGTTTGTTATGAACGCTCATAATCAAGTTTGAGATCGTCTTTTCATGAGGAAAGGGTGGTTGAAGCAAGTTTCAAGGCTCTCTAAAGTCTCTTCTCTTTGAGGAAGCGACCATTACCAGCCCCTCCATGTATCCAGGGTCTTGATGGTTGAAATTTGCATTTAAAAAAATCGACAACGGCTAAAATCCCCTGAGAAGTAAAAGCTTTCACAAGCTCTCATTTTTACCAAAGAAGATGTTACCAAGTCCTGATTGATTAAGCCTTTTTCTTCAGACAGTTTTCCTGTTGTTTTGAAACTGCGAGTATACTGATGTCTTGTTCCCAAATGACAGAATGGAGCGGGGGATCGCCAGACATCTGGAGCTGCACCAATCTGTTGTGGTGAAGAGAGTTGAGCCAGAAGGCAACACTCTCTTTGTCCCTGTCCTCATCGGCAATCAGGAATTGTGGGTAGTGACCGAAAAAACAAGCTTGTAAATATGACCAGTAGAAGTCCTGGAGACGGACCTATGACAAGCTGAAGAGGATGGATGGATGGATGGATGGATGGATGGATGGATGGATGATTGGATGGATGGATGGATGGATGGATGGATGGATGGATGGATGGATGGATGGATGGATGGATGGATGGATGGATGGATGGATGGATGGATGGATGGATGGATGGATGGATGGATGGATGGAAGTGTAAGATAAAATCTATTAATCTATGAAAGATGCCAGAAAAATGTCTCAGACTGAGTTGTAACCAGGGCCGGATTTAGTGAGGCTCCCTAAGGTGGGCAGACTGAAATGCAGGGTGGGCGACGCTGCCTGCGGCGAAAAAATGTTGGGGGGTCAAACCCCCGAAATGCATAGAAAACTATGCTATCATCATATCAGTTCATCTATCTTCTCCTTCTTTGACCAACAGTATGTCAACCCAATTGCCCTCCCTGACACTTCCCTCTGCATTTACCCGGGCTTGGGACCAGCACTAATAGGACACTGGCTTGTGCCCTGTTGAGGCTGCATTTATTTTATGTTTTTTGCTCTTTTCTTTCTTGATTTTTCTTTTTTTTATCAATCAATCGTACCCTACGGCGTAGGCTCTGCGTGGATTTAAAAGGTCCCGCGGCAGGCTGGTGGCTCCAGAGCCTGTACGGCACCGCAGCCACCGCCACCCGCACTGGCGCTCTCCACCCTCGCCGGGATGGAGAGAGGCGTCTCGGAGGCTTTTTCTTATAGGCTTAAAGAAACGATGCATGTCGGCGAATCGGCGATGTCGCTCTCTTTCTTGATACCAGCAGAGTGGGCAGACGGGAGCAACGAGGCAGTGATTTTAAACTATATTTTCTTTTAGACAAAAAAACGCCGAAATGTATTTTCTCATTTTCTGTGTTTGAGCATGTGGAACTCCTGATTCGTGGTGGATCTGTTGCTGGAGGCGTGGTTATGTGTAGGGGGTTTTCGACGCGGCTCATTCTCCCTCAAGGCTGATTTATGGTTCCGCGTTACACCAACACAGAGGCTACGGCGTAGGATACGCCGCGGTACCCTACGGCGTAGGCTCTGCGTCGACTTAACGCAGAACCCTAAATCAGCCTTTAGTGTGTGCTTTGTATGCTGTTCCGAACTGTTCCGAACTCTGTTATGCTCATTTTGGTGGGATGCCGGGTCCCTCCGCCGAGACACAACTTTTGCGGTATGCGTTGATTGTTGTGTCTAAAAATGATGCACAGTGTCCTGCCACCCAATCAGAAACGGTACAGATATTTTGTGATATTAAAAATAAAATTATAAAAACATAAAGGATCCCCATAACCTTTGATTGGGTGGGCAGGACGCACGTTTGGGTGGGCACAGCCCACCCCTGCCCCCCAAAAAAACCGGCCTCGGTTGTAAGATTTGTGGAAATTGGACAATCTCCTTCATTTTCATGAGTGATTCTTGTACCTGTGATGGAGCTTTGTTCACAAAGCTTCAGTGAGGCGCTACAGACCGGCGTGCCGGCGCACGAGGACCAGACCTGTTTCTGTCACGAACCTCCAGTATGGAAAAGGTGACTTTCATCCAGCTGCGCGTTATTGAAATCGCGGCTGCAGAAAACAGGATGCCGCTGGTCCTATTGTCCTCCGCCGAAGCGGCCGCCGGCTATTTTGAGCGTGTAAACTGTAAAGTTGAATCGATGCTGCATTTCTCTGCGATGTGTAATCGCTTTTATAGGAGCTGCTCCTTTGTGCTGTCTGGAGATGACGCAGTCTATTGTCTGTGTTCGGGATTTCCACCTCAATGTGGAAAAAGGTCACCGCGTCACTGTCTTACATCCTTACAAGGATGGAGCGACCTTTGCTTTTTCTTTTTTTTTGTGTGTCTCCTCCGGAAGCTGAAACAATTGGAAAGATATTCCAGCCTGCTGGGGATTCTTGATTTGGGAATAATGGTTTGTTTTTTTCCCCCCCTTAACAACAAGCTTTAATTTTGAATTTAGGAGAAGGGCGGTAAAGTGAAGCCACCATGATTGAACCCTCATCGTCATGTTTCACTGCTATCTAACAGCGTGATCAAGGGAAGCCCTCAGATCGTCCGATTGTTCGCGGAGAAATGCAGCCTTTTGCATTCCACGAGGGAGAGGAAGAGGGTCTTTTTGTTGGGGATAGGGGATCATTAAGGACATCGGCTGTATAGTAGAAGGAGCTCTTTGTGTGTTAAGAGCGTTTGAATGTGGCCTTTGTAGACGGGGCTGCTGGGACCGGCTGTCAAACCGAGGAGAGAGAATTATTCTGATTCTTTATCTTCCATTTTCTTGCTGTTGTGGGCATAAAGTGGTCATTTAGACTCTTTATTGGGAGAAGAGGGAGAGTATTTAGGCATTTGCTGCCGAAGCAGGCGATGGTATGGGTGTGTGGGTGGAGGACGTAGGCCGACGTGGGAGGGAGAGACGTCATAAGATAAACCAGCTTGATGGAGCCTTTCTTTCACAAACGGCGTATCATCTAAGATTTACTCACATTTTTAACGGAGGGCCTCTGAATGGCCTTCTCACCTTTTCCCCTAAAGTCAGAGCTGATAAAATACTTCTGAGATGTGAGTCCGGTTCGTATTCACTGTCAGGCACCATGGAGAAAAGTTTAACATCTTTAACTGTGCTAAAAGGGTTTTTTTTTTTTGGTTCCGGTCATGCATTTACAAAGAAACAGTTTTTTAAACCTTTTATTGATCGAGGGCTTGTTAGGGAACGTTTGAAGCTTGTTAAGCTTCGATTATCTGTGCTTTTTTTTCTTACCCTCAGGAGTTAAATGCATGGGATTTTACTTTGAAGTCCCATAACTCCTTTCTATCTTAATTAACGCCACTGGTTATCTAGGTTAACCTGGGGTCGCGACCCCTTTGACCTCTGGGAGGGTGTGATGGATTTCTTTGATCATGTCATTGCTTGAGTGCTTGTGTCGCGCCCGACACAGATCGGCCTGTGATGCCGGGTGGTTGGGCTGGAATGCAGACATCTAAAGATGCTTTGTCCGTATCAGCGGCCAGACCGGCCTCTTTTCTTAGCTCCGTAACTTTCCAAAAACGTCTGGATGTTCATGGTGACTCATCCGAACCACATCCAAAACAGCAGACTAACATCCACAGCAGTCCAGACGGCAGTGTGACAATCAACCTCTCTGATGCGACAGCAACGCCACAGGGCACACTAACGTCCACCACCACCGCCGTGTATTCCATAGAGACAGGCCGCCGCTGCGATTCTGCTGATAAAATGAACGGCGGCATGTTGCAGTCCGTCATTTATGTGACATCTGCACCCTGACCTTTAATATCTGAGTTCTGACTCTCATGTCGCCTGCTTTGTGTCTGACAGGGTGGGAAGAAGTACGGCGGCCCCTGCGGAGGAAGAGACTGCAGCGGAGGCTGCAAATGCTTCCCAGAGAAGGGTGGCAGGGTAAGTTCCTTATTATAGCTACTGAACCAAACGGACGTGCAAACATCCCTCTCTCTCGCTCTCTCTCTGTTTTCCTTTTCCTCCCTTGATGTCTTTGTCAGCCAGCTCTTGCACTTGGTGTTAAATCTGGAGCCCCAAATAAGGCCATGATCTCACATGATGCCGCCTGTCAGCTTCTCTGATTTAAGTCGTTTGGACGCTGAAGGTGTGAACGGAAATACAGATGGGCTCAAGACTTTACACCGCTCACAAAAGTGAGCCACACAACATTTTTTTCTCTGTCTCATTGGAATTCTTTTTCTTCTCTTTTAGTATTATTATTTTTAAATTGTTAGAATAATAAGTAAATGTTGATGCGTTTTATCCAATTGAAAGGTTTTGTGTTGCCTTAAACAGGGCAAAGGATTTCACGTAATAATGATTAGGGCTTCTGGTTGGGTTAATCGGAGGCACAAGTGCATTTATGTTAAGGCAAACACTGTCAAACTCAAGGGTGTTATTGCATGTCATTATGGGAAAATCAAAAGAAATCAAGCAAGACATCAAACCGCACACCGCCATCCTTCGACAAGGGGACGGCTTCTGCATTACAGATATGAAAGTGCTTTGTTCTGGAATGTTAAAATGAACCCAACAACAACAAAACTACCTTTGTAAATATTCAAACTGAAACCACATCCACAGTAAATCTCTTTCAGCACTGATGGCAAAGGCCATGCAGGAGAAACTGCCTCTGGACACTAGGGGTGTAACGATACACTAATACGGTACGATACACGATATTGAGGTCACGATAACGATAACGATAACGATACGATACGATATTATAGCAGTATTTTTTAACAACCTTGCATGAGGAACATATGACTGGAAAAAATTGTCTTTTATTTGAAAGACACAAAATACAAAACAATACTGTGTGTTTGCCCTATTGTTACAGTTTGTAATGCTTTATAACTGTTTAAGTTTTGAAGAGAAAGGCAGGCCAACCATTTTCCACAAACTGAACTAAAAGTAAATGTCAGGTTTGCATTATGCATCTTCAGTTTCATACAAGTACAAATATTTTGCCACAAACTGAATAGTTTCTCTCATCTATGACTTGACTTTTTTCTTTTCCAGAAATTTAACAACTAAAATTAAATAAATAAATAAAAGTAAATAAATACATACAATTTTATATCATAAAAAAGATTGATTCATGCTCACTTTATAAGTGTAAGAGGAGATTTATTTTTGTTAAGAAGGTTATTTTGGTAATTCAGGGTTCATTATTTTATAAATATATTCTTTATATTCTGATGTAAATCAGGGACTATAATGACACTAGTCAGTTTATCTGTAGTGATTAGTCTGTTTTAGATTGGGCGGAGTGATACAGCACTAGGTGCTGTGTTGATGTTATAAAATCCTACGATGTTGAGCGGACATTAAAGTACACTCGAACTCGGAGGAAGTTCCCCCCGTGTTTATCCTACTAAAAAGGTTTCATTTAATAAGGTAAGGCTTAACTCTACACCAGCCTTAAATAAGTAAAGGTTCAGAGCTCAAAACGGGACCGCAAAACGGTACTAGTTTCTTCTGAGCGGAGTAAGATTTTGGTCCGCAGGTCGAGGCGCGGTCGAGGCGCGGTCGGCACGCGCGGTCGGATGCGCGTTTCTAGTCAACACAATAGATTAATATTAATAACCCAATATCGCGACACACTTTGTCACCTCCACGACATGTTTCGTGACGTTTTTGTATCGCGAAATTTCGTGGCACGATATACAGTATTGTTACACCCCTACTGGACACCATTGGATAGGCAAACAACCAGTCAGAGACACGAAGCGATAGTATCAACAAAGAACATCCCAGTTTGAATGGATATATGTGGCCAGACTGGAGCTAACGGGTCTCAGGACACCGTCCCAATGGATGGGTCCTCCAAATAGACAGGAACACCAACAATATCTACAAATGATACGCAATGAGTCTTAGGGATAACGAAATGAAGGTGTCGGAGTGTCCCGGACAAGACCCTGACCCCAGTCCTCCAGAATATTTATGGGTGGCACTGAAAAGGCCTGACAGGGCAGAAAGACCCGCAGACTTGGCTCAATGTGACTGGTTTTATCAGGAGGAACAGGCCAAAAGATATTAAGAGAAGTTTGTGGAGGTCTACCCAAAATATTTGAGCCAAGTCAAACAGTTTAGAAGTAATTCCACCAAATACTGACCAAGGGAAAGTAAACTTTGACGTGAAAGAAAGTTTCAAAAACACAGCCCATTATCCTGACATTTTCCAAATAGATAAAAGTGTCAGGAATCCTAACTGACCTTAAAAAAAATGTTTTCTCAACTTTACTGTCAGACATGGAGGAGAAATAAAAAGTGTATTTTTTTTAATTTCTCTCCATTTCTCACGCTATTAGTTTTTGATCTTCAGGAACATTAAACGGGCGACGGACTTGCTGAACACTCCGTGCATAGTAAGAAAAAAACTAATGTTGTCTCAAGACACTTCAACAAAACAGTTGATACAAAGCAATAATTATTATTGCTTCACTTAGCGAACCAACTGATTTCATCAAAACGTATTTTGAATACAATCCTGAGCAAGCACCAGGCGACCGTGGAAAGAAAAACCTCCCTTTTAACAGGGGAAAACCTGTCAGAACCAGACTCAGGAAGAGATATTTTTGGAGATGGATTAAAATAAAAATTTGAATCCAATTAAATATTTAAGTAAATGCACTTTCCCAAGGATATTCGTTTGTGGTGCTGAACCACAATTGTATAATTAAAACGCACCGACTACGTATTTTTCTTTGAGTGTTCAAAGAATAGTATTTCCCTTTAAGATAATAAAAGATCAGGTGCTCATGATTTTACGCCTTATAAGCTTGATGATTAAAAAGAGAAGATTTAGTGGTGTTTTACAAGTTTTTAAGATTTGACCATTTTCTAACACAAAAAAAACAGGATTTAAAACATTAACAGTCATAAAAGTAGAGAAAGGGAAACTTTCCATTATTAGGGATTGTTTCATATTACATGGGTGGCCGTCATCGTCTGGAGTGATAATAAAGTTTTTATGTTCATCAAAAGGATGAATTTAAGCCCAATTCGTTCAGAGGGTTTGACGCTGGTGGGTTTTGTTTCTCTTTTTTACACCTGAACTACTCACTTTAGGTATAGGTTAGTAGTTCCTCCCAAACCCCTTCACAAAGCCACTCCCACACACATCTGAAGTAAGTTGTTCAAAACCAAAGTTTCTAGCTCATGAAAGCACAGCAGTCACGAGAAACCTTCGGGACCCTGTGTTACATGCTTCTACTGTGAATTTTCTGCGTTTATTTTAACTTCAAACAGAAACACAAATAAAGCAGCCAGAAACATCTCTCCACCACTTCTTGGTTCCTACATGAAGAAAGTGATTACCTCAGAGGCTTTCTGAAAAAAAAATGTTATCTTAAAGTTCTGGATAAAGAACTTTTTCTTGGTTTATGTCTCGGTAAATTTCTGTCAAATACTGTTCTGCCACTCAGATGTAGCAAAAATGTCTCAAAGCCAGCAACGTGTTTAATACATCAGATCCTCAAGGTTTTCTAAGCTTAAAGGGACATTCTGCAGTTTAAACAACCCAAGGTCCATTACTAGATGATTAGGAGGGAAAAACCTTTGTTAGGAACCAAAACTATGCCAATCCAAAAGATTTTTTAGTGAGAATAAGTGCTTGCAGCAAAATGGCAATCAATTAGCATTTGGTGTAATCATATTTGATTACACCAGCGTGGATTGATTATCGATTCCAGCAGACAAGCCGAAGTAGGTTTATCTCTGAAAGTGTGACGAAAGTGTAGAAATCTTTCCAGTCAGAAGTCCAAACAAGTTTACGACTCAATGTCACGAAAGCTACCGTCAGGAGGACGAGAACTCATGGCTTCTGCTTTTAACCGGTGTGTTTTTTCATCCATCCATCCATCCATCCATCCATCCATCCATCCATCCATCCATCCATCCATCCATCCATCCATCCATCCATCCATGCATCCATCCAACATCCATCCATCCATCCATCCATCCATCCATCCATTCATTCAACATCCATCCATTCAAAGCGGTGGCAACTGGATGGAGAAGGATGAACAAACATTCCTTTTTTATTCTCTCTGTGAACTTACAAGTTTAAATTGTTTTGTCATCCATCCATCCATCCATCCATCCATCCATCCATCCATCCATCCATCCATCCATCCATCCATCCATCCATCCATCCATCCATCCATCCATCCATCCATCCATCCATCCATCCATCCATCCATCCACTTGCAACAAAGTGGTGGTTATTTACTAACAATACACCCAATTGTCATTTTTCTGCAAATACACATTCTGTTCTAACTAAAAACATAACTTTGGTACCTAAACAAAGTTTAAACTCTTTGCATTTAATCTAATAACAGACCTTTGGTTGTTTCGACTGCAGAACGTTATCAGCTCTCTGCTCCTTCCCCGTGCAGCCGGCTGTAGTCAGGCAGCAACTCTCTGCCTTTGGACTCGGGATCATTGACTTTAGCCGACGGAGGAGAAGTCGTTTGGAAGTGGTCCCGTCTTCTTTCATGACCTCAGAACCGGAGTCTGGAGTGTGGAGAGCCATTAGCTCAGTGAATGAAAGACAAGACACAAAATCAGATACGCGTAGACTAAACATGCTGACCTACGAAGCGTAGACGGAGTAGTCGAGGTTCTGCATGATTAAAGGCTGTGTTTGTATTCGGACGCGTGCCGGAACAGATCATTAGAGCTTTACACCTCCCCAACAATTAACTTTCCACAGCTATCGGCCACATGGATTAAGAGTCAGAGTAAACATGATTAAATCACCAATCCCAATTTGTTTTCTTAAGATTAAAACATGCTTTAAAAAAGGATTTAAGGATAGGGTGGCTGAGCTGGCTGAGCTTACACAGTCATGTAGAGGAAATTATGTGATAAACTATAAAAATCCACCACAGCTCCTTCAGATGTAGCTCTTTATTCACCCCAGAGAAGCTGGCTCTGGGCAGCGTTTGTGGGTTTTTAAGCTTATTCAGAATTTAATAGTGAAGTTGCACCGAAGACTTAGGCCCTGTCCCCATACTGCCACCACCCCTACTTTTCAGCCCTACCCCTACATTTTGCGCGTTCCCGTGAGGGTAGTGGTGTCCTAATTCCTCTTTTCACCTAGTGGTAGTGGCTTAAACAAGGGGTAGTGGCTAAATGATTCCCTCTAATCAATCACTGATCTCACTTCACCTTTGAGACTCCCAGAAGGAGAACAGACACTTTTAACGGCGAAGTGCGTGAACATGGCGGGTTTCTGTTCATTTGGTTGCAGATCCTGTGCAGGTAACATCTTGAAAACAGATGTTTCTTCCACAATACTTGGGAGTAGGTGTATACACGCCCGCCGATAGGGGGGGACAAACGGGTCTGTTGTTCCGGGCCCAGGGTAGGGGGGCCCAGAACTGAAAAAAAAAAAAAATAATAATTTTTAATTCTCATTAAATTATGGAATCATTTTTCAAAATGTTTCAAAATATGCCTATTTGTGGAAAAAGATATGTAGTATTTCAGTTACATAAAAGCTTGTTATTTGTTTTCTTCCTAATTTTCCTTGAAATAGTGGTCAAGAACCCCCAACACAAAAATGGTTTGGCCGCTGATCAAAATTTGATGTTATCATTTAATTCAACCATTAGAATGGTCAAAATGTCCGGTCAGCACAAGTCCGGTGCTCAGAAAAGAAGAGAAAAGAGAAGAAATGAAGAAGAAAATAGAGGCCTCAGACAAATATTTTAAAAAGGGGGTGACGGTGAAGCTGGAATTAATAAAGTCAGCGTAGAGCAAGGTAAGAAACAGCGCAGCCAACGTTTACCAAACTGGCTAGCTCTAATGTTAACGTCCATTAGCTTGTATAAAAACCTGAAGAGCAGAGGGAGAGGAGAGGAAGAAGGAGAAGGAGAGATCCGGGCGCAGGGGGCCCATCTTAGATTATTTTGTCCGGTGCCCAGACAAGATTGTCAGCTGGCCTGGGTGTATACGCTATTTTGTCTTTCATTTGTATACAAGATATAAGATACAAGATTAATATACAAGATAGCTATTGTCTATGTCCGTTACATCTTCATTCACAAAAACACCAATTCAAGACACGATCGCCATAGGAATTGCATTTTTCTCTCATTTTTCCATTTTTTCCTACTCATGGTATAGACATATTCTTAAATTAAGAGCATGTTTGGTTTTATGAGGTGCAAACATCAGGGGCCAGGTGATAAATTGTCCCATTTTTCTTTGTTTCTCTGACCTTGGTGCTCCTGGGGAGGATAAATGTCTCAGCGAAGCCGTCAGGTGCGCTAAAGTCAAGGACTGACATCCTCATAAAAGCCTCCTGTAAACCAAACCGCCCCCGAGGGAAGTCGTCTTTAAAGAGAGACAAATGAAGACAGTAACGTCTCGCCACTGTACTGCGTCGCGTACCGAGAGTTTATTGGGCCGACTTGACGGTCGGCCTTTTGAAGTGCGCGCTTGTCATGGATACAGGAAACGCCACATGCGGCCACCGAGAGACCGAGCGAGGAAGCTCTGCATTCCACGTCTGGACGATGAGGTCAGCAGACCCGCTCTGTCTTCCTCACTTTGTCTCAGACCGTTTCTCTGCATCATCCAGTCACAAAGGCAGTGGCGTCAATTCAGTCTTACTAAGGTATGGCAAGGTTACGAGTCACAGAACTTAACTAGAGTATCAATCAACACGTCCAGCAAATACTCATCACAGAAGTCTATGGAGCTTATCTGTGTGGTCAAGAAAATGTGAACTTTTTCAAATGCAGTCTCGCTCACTGCAAAAACTCAAAATCTTACCAGGAATATTTGTCTTATTTCTAGTTAAAATGTCTCATTTTTAGTCAAAAAATCTCATTACACTTAAAAGAAGAGTCATTACCAGAAAAATAACTTGTTATTTGACCATTTTCACTTGTTTCAAGTAAATTTTCACTTGAAATAAGTAGAAAAATCTGCCAGTGGGACAAGATTTATCTTCTCATTACAAGCAAAAAAAATCTTGTTCCACTGGCAGATTTTTCTACTTATTTTAAGTGAAAGTCTACTTGAAACAGGTGAAAATGGTTGTTTTTGAGTCTTGTCTTTAATGTAATGAGATTTTTTTTTTTTTAAATGAGACTAAAAATTAGACATTTTAACTAGAAATAAGACAAATATTCTTTTTAAGATTTTGAGTTTTTGCAGTGTATAATAACTAGTGAAATCGATCATGTTGTTCTGATTTGCATTTGTAGTTATTCCATAAATTTATTTAAAAAAAAACAAATATTTACATTTAACCCTTGAAGCAAAGGTGTGGCAGCTGCCATACCTTGCCATACCCAACTGACGCCCCTGCACAAAGGAGAAGAATTCAGTCAATCGCTGGCGAAAGTGTTGGCGCCAAGACATATCGAGGAGGTTTTAGTCCTTATAAGGACAACAGGAAACTATCACGACTGAATCTGCAAATATTCCTCAAATGCTCTGTTTTTATTTGAAGATTTTTGCCTCAGGGAGTAGGTCCCCATTAATTCTTTACATCGGTTGTCGTGACCCAGTTATTGTATCCACATTTAAATGTTTTAGTAGTCTATTCCTGATGTTGGGTCCAATTCATATGCTTGTTGACTACGCTGGGAACGAAGGTCCTCACAGATGTTTTTATAGCGTTCTTCACCGTTGCGTCAGGCGCGTCTCGTTCCAAACGTTTCCTCCGTGGAGAGTCCCGCGGATGAGGCCTTCACGGGTCCTGTGCAGCTGTCAGGACTTTCAGAGATTTTATCCAGCTGTTGTCATGAAGAGGCGGTTGCTAATGCGTAAATACTGCCTGCAGTCATGCTTGTGTTTTGTTTTTTTTTTTCATTTTGGTCGTCATAAAAAACAACTAGTGAAAGTTTAGAGAAAAAAAAAAGTGTTTCATCTAATATGAGAGGGATTAAATGTGATCAAAACAACATGAAAATGAAATCCGAATGTGGTTTAAGTGGAAAAGGAGACAAGGAATTCCTCATGAACGAATGTCTCTCTCTCACAAACAGCCGCCATATTTGTGACAATGAAATAAAAACCCTGAACGGAGATGTGAGACGTAAAGACGGAGCGTGAGAGAGCCTGGGAGAATGAAAGAGGTTGTTCAGCGAGCAGCAAATATGTTAATTTCATGACTTTTCTGCTTCGCGGAGACCTTGGCAACGGAGAGGTTTTACTGCAGACAAATATCAGTTTCCTCTTCGACATCCTTCCAAAGACCTCCTTGTTCCTCTGCGTCGTTAGTGGATTGGATTCATGTGATCAGTTGTTAAAAAAGAACATAAAAGAGGAGAATAAACACCCTAAGATTGGGGTAAAATGAATTAAGCCCATAAAGCATCCAACGTAGTTCACAAGGCTGTTTTTTATTGCTGAGAAACCTGTGCGTTCGCAGAGCTGGCACCTTTACAAAGAAAGTAAACTGTGGTCTAATGAGGACATGAGAATCAGTAGGTGATGTTTTACAGCCGAGCTTTTTGTGGTTTCTGCCCCAGAAACTGGACTCCCGGCACTCTGAACCCCCGACTTAAACCTGTTTAGCAGATTTCCAAGAGTTTGTCCTTCAGATTTAAAACCAAAAACGGACCCTAATGTCTTCTGCGAGACGTGGGGGCCTCCTGAACATGCAGAGACGAATACAGGGAGGACATGGCGGGAACTCGTTAGAGACGCCGCGCGGAGGGAAATGATGTCTTTTCCACAGCTGATGCGGGACAGGAAATGACACCAGTCTCGGGAAGTTAAGCACAATGACAGTCCACTGATCTCTTTTATATATAGTATATAGATACAGTCTGTTTTTGTGGGAACAAGGTCCCCTGTGTGTTTGGCCTCTGCTATAAACAACAGCGATCTCCATATTTCCATGAAAACAAGTCCAGCGTGACTTCAGTACCGAGGGCCGCGAGTGCACTGAGCAGGCGGTGGGGAGGTGATCGGCATCTAAAGCTAAAAGATTTTCAGGTTTAAACCTTTAAACAGCCTCTCGGTACCATGAAAGAGGATATTCATGGCAAAGCATGAGCGTTTCCCAACAACAGCCATGAGCGCGAGGACGTTTGAAAAGTTGGATCTCAGCATGAACCCGTGGCGGCTGGTCAGTAGAGGGCGCTATGGCACCGCCCCCATCAAGTCAAGAGATGAAGAATAAAAGAAAAAGGAAATTAAAAACACGCTGTAAGATGCATATAATTATTAAAAGGTGTTATTTCATACAACGGAGTATTAGGGCCAAACTAAGGGCCAAACTAAGACAAAAAATAAAAAATAAAGTACGAGAATAAAGTCGTAATATTTTGAGAATAAAGTCGTAATATTACGAGAAAAAAGTTGTAATATTAAATATATTATAAATATATAAATAGAACTTCACAAGATGCTCAATATTCCTCATTTTAACACAGGGAGAAGACGGCTCTTTCTGTTAGAGTTCTCATAAATTATATTCTCATAATATTACAACTTTATTACAACTTTATTCTCATAAATTACGACTTTATTCTCGTAATGTTACGACTTTATTCTCGTAATATTACGACTTTATTCTTGTAATATTACGACTTTATTCTCATAATATTATGACTCGTAATTTCCAAATTTTTTTTTGTCTTAGTTTGGCCCTTATACTCTGTCGTAATTTCAGTCTGTGGGTGACTGTCAATAGTAATTAAATGTTGTTTAAATATTTATTTGGTTACAAAATGTTTTTTATTTTATTTACTTCCGGAAGTAAGGGGCAGAACATTTGACAGAACATTTGATAAGCACGTGACCTGACGATCTTTTAATTGATTTGAATTAGATTCATAAAGGGACGCAGTCGTGTGTGTCCCAGAAACTCAGTTATCAGCAACGAATCAGCAATAAGTATCGTGACGTACTCGTATGTTGTTGTTTTTTTAATCTAATGTAATTGGACAATTTTTTCCCCGTCTTTTTTAGAAAATCAAACTGAACTACACAAACCAGATTTTTATGTTTGTTTTAAATTGGTTAAATAACACTTGATTTTCTATATTATCAAATCAAGACAGAACAATGGAAATGTAAATTTTTTATATTTTTTTAAAGATTTTTTGGGGCTCTAGTGGCCCTTTATTGAGTGCAGACTGGAAAGGGGTAGAGAGAGAGAGAACGGGGAAGACACGCAGCAAAGGTGCGCAGGCCGGGATTCGAACCTGCGACCGCTGCAGGAGGAGGACTGTAGCCTCAGTATATGAGCCGCTGCTTAACCCGCTGCGCTACCGAGTGGCCCTGTTTTTCTTCTTTTTAATGTGTAAAATAAACTGAACCCAAACCAGGAAGAAAAAAACAAGATACAAAATACAAACAGTGAAATGTTAAACCCTGACTTCATGTTCAGTTTTCTTTTTCCACTGCAGCGTCACTGAACTGCTTCACTAAAACTTGAAAAATCCAACAATGACCAATAAGTCATTGTTGGATGGTTACATTTTTAAAAATGTAAGGACCAAAATATTATCTACCTTTCTTTTTTCCCTGTCGTACCAAGCTTGTACCTGACCGTGACTTCTGTGTACCGTTACACCCCGTTGTATGCCAAGGTAAATCGCGTTTCCCCAAAATATTTTAGCACCAGCCGCCACTGGCATGGATGGTTGTGTTCAACAATAAACTCTTACTGATTGGAGCTATTTTTCCACTAGTGGTCAATATTGGTCACATGTTCTCTCGTGTGATTGAAGCCATTTATCTGATGGGAGAGGAGAGGAGGATTAGGAGGTTGATTTACTTCCACTGGCGAGTGAACCTCGTGCATGACGGCAAAAAGACAAGATGTGTCTTAAACGCTGAGCCCGATTTCAAATCTGTGAAACCTCCCCCTGACTAAGCCCGCCAGGGCAGAAACTACCAACTGTGAGGAAGTGAAAAATGGAAAGTGCATGTGAGGAAAGGAAACAAGTACCTGCTGCTATCAGTAAAACTCTGGAGCGGAGGTGGGGTTTTTCTGCTCAGGATTGCTGGCTAGAGAAATTCAGCAGGGATCTGGAGTTGGCAGAGTCCCGTGTGAAAATTGAAGCGGTGGAACTGCCGGGAATGCCAGAGGAACAGACACCAGCTGTTGTGTGTGTTAATACACCAAGTTCAGGCTTTTGGCACAGCAAACGTCCGACAGCCAAGAAACCAAGAAAGAAGCCACGAAGTATCCCTGGCAGCAGCTGCAGCTCGTCGACGGTTGTAGAGACGGAGAAAACGATTTCATTCACTGAGCGAAGCTGTCTAGATGATGTTGATGTTTGTGTCTAAACTGACCCACAATCCTGCATCCCACACATCCCTCACCAGTCTTAGATGTAGACACAAAGAGAGAGAGATGCAGCGGTCCAAATTAGAGGCCCGTGAACGCTTGATGCAAAATCATAAATGAGCAATCACCTAAAAACGTCCATATTTTAGAGACGTTCGTGTCCCTTCATCCAAAGTTCCTTCATTAAATCTCAAGGTGATTCACGTCAGACAGTCCTTTCAATGAAGCATCACATTCGGCTGTCATGACTTTTAAAATCAGAACCGACGTCCCTGTGATGACGGGAACGCTAGAAACAGTTTATTTGTCAAAACCATGTGGTTTATACATAGGATTCGAAATTGCAATGCTCCCCAGGCCCACAGTGTATACATTTGGACAAGACAGTGACAATATAGACATAACACTGACCATACCATAAAAACAGATATAAAAACACAGTACAAGTATAAAAAAACAGACTTCTAGGCGGCAGTGATATTGGTTAAAAAGTTAAAAAGTTAAAATGCAGGGTTGAGGGAGGGCAGGGCAGAGAGAGAGTTCAGCATCCTGCCAGCTTGGTGGAGAAAGCTGTCTTTCAGTCTGCTAGTCCTGGCCCTAAGGCTTCTCAGTCTTTTTCCAGACAGCAGCAGACTGAAGAGGCTGTTGGATGGGTGGGTGGAGTCTCTAGCAATGCAGAGGGCTTTTCAGGTGAGGTGGGTGCTGTAGATATCCTGAAGGGTCGGGAGAGAGACTCCCAGGATCCTCTCAGCTGCTCTCACCACACGTTGTAGCTGTTTGCGGCACGACACGGTGCAGGTGCCACACCACACAGTGATGCAGCTGGTGAAGATGCTCTCTATGGTGCCTCTATAGAAGGTGCACATGATGGAGGCTGGAGTTCTGGCTCTCTTCAGCTTGCGGAGGAAGTAAAGTCGCTGTTGGGCTGTATTGGCAAGTGCTGCAGTGTTCTTTGACCAGGAGAGGTCCTCACAGATGTGCACACCCAGGAACTTAGTGCTGCTTACTTTCTCCACAGCAGCTCCATTAATGGTGAGGGGGGCATGCTGTGTGTGTGTTCTCCTGAAGTCAACAACAATCTCCTTTGTTTTCTCCACTTTCAAGGAGAGGTTGTTGTTGCTGCACCACTTGGCCAGGCGGCTCACTTCACTCCTGTAGTCAGTTTCATCATTGTTGCTGATGTGACCTAGTACAGTGGTATCGTCAGCAAATTTAATGAAGAGGTTTGAACTGTGTGACGGTGTGCAGTCGTGGGTCAGCAGAGTGAAGAGGAGGGGGCTCAGCACACATCCTTGGGGGGCCCCAGTGTTCAGTATGACTGTGCTGGAGATTTTGCTGCCTACCCGTACTGCCCGTACTATTTCTCCTTTTACCAACCTCCCTTCTTCAAGGACGTTCAAGGACGTTGTTTGATGAGCAAACGTTTTTTGGCACGATGCAGCTCGTCCCTCCAACTCATCACTTGTCCACCTGTAGACAGGTGTTCTGGTCAATATGATCAAACGTCTCCAGGTGTCTCAGGTCTGAAGGTTCCAGATGTTTCCACAGATGTCCAACAGGATGTAGATCAGGACTCATAGGAAACTTCAGAACCGTCCAGTTCTGGTTCTGACTGGTACTTGGTTGGTTCTAGTTGTGTGTTTTGGGTCGTTATCCTGTTGGAGAACTAATGACCTGCGACTGAGACCAGGTTTTATGACACTGGGCAGCACATCTGTCTCGGGATTCAGACCAACCGGTACCAGACGCAGTGGAGCAGGTCCAGAACTGAACCGAGCCTCCTCCAAGTTCCTCAGTCTTTTTCGTCTTGACGGCTTCATTTCTGTGTCTGTGAACATCGAGCTGATGTCAATCGTCAAACACTTTGTGGTTTGTTAAAGTCGTTTCAGACAAATTCCAGTCTTTGTGTTTTTTGTGATTTACTTTCAACACATGGTGCCATCGACCTGAAATATCATCTTTTTCAAACATAAACACACCGTCACAAATCATAAAATCCCTACATTGGAGGAAATGAGATGTTTGTGAGCTCTTTCAACTTCACCCTGTGTACATTTGATCTTTTTAGTGTAAATATAGAAACTTGGCTCTTACATCTACATTTTAACTTCACTGATTAAATCTGCAGAATGAAAAATCACACGAGCGCCGTTCTTAGACACGGGCTCCTTATTTTCCATATAATAGATATCACAAGACAGCGTTGAGCTTCGCCTAATCAGTTTCTGTGAAACTCTCCAACAAAACATCTCTATTGTTTGGTTCTGTTCCTGTCAAAGTCGGGTTGGACCTGCTGTCCTGCATCAGGCTTGGGTCTGACTGTAAGAGCTTTTAAATGTCTCTGGTCGTCATTAACCCTTGTGCTGTCTTTGGGTCAAGGGAGGGTGGAGGGAGAAAAGATGGAAGGAAGGAAGGGAGAAAAGAAGGAAGGAAGGAAGAAAGGAGGAAAGAAGGAAGGAAGTAGGAAAGGGAGTAAGGAAGGGAGAAAAGATGGAAGGAAGGAAGGAAGTAGGAAAGGGAGTAAGGAAGGGAGAAAAGATGGAAGGGAGGAATTGAAGGAAGGGAGCAAGGAGAAAAGAAGGAAGGAAGTAGGAAAGGGAGTAAGGAAGGGAGGAAAGAAGGGAGGAAGGGCGAAAGGAGAAAAGAAGGAAAGAAGGAAGGAAGTAGGAAAGGGAGTAAGGAAGGGAGAAAAGATGTAAGGGAGGAAAGAAGGGAGAAAAGAAAAAAGAAGGAAAGAAGGAAGTAAGGAAGAAAGGAGGAAAGAAGGAAGGAAGTAGGAAAGGGAGTAAGGAAGGGAGAAAAGATGGAAGGAAGGGAGAAAGGAGAAAAGAAGGAAAGAAGGAAGGAAGTAGGAAAGGGAGTAAGGAAGGGAGAAAAGATGGAAGGGAGGGAGAAAAGGAAAGAAAGAAGGGAGGGAAGAAGGAAGGAATGGAGAAAATAAGGAAAGAAGGAAAGAAGGAAGGAAAAGCAAAGAAGGTAATAAAGGAGCGAATGACGAAAGGGAGGTAGGAAGAAAAAGGAGTAAAGGAGGGTAAAAAAGGAGGAAAAGAGGAAAGGAAGAAGGAAGGAGAGAGCATGGCAGGAGGAAAGGAGGATAGAAGAATTGGGTCATTTTGACCCAAAGACAGCACAAGGGTTAAGGTGATGAACAAGAAGACGATTGTTGGTGTGAGCGGAGGAGGAGTTCTCCTTCCCGTTGACGCTCTTCGTATCTCACTCATCTCTACTGATGCAGGTATCTGCTGCTGATGCATCTGCAATCGTCCAACCACAGCTTAGCGGCTCGTTTCCATCTGCGCAGTTAAGGTCCCTCACATCTGATGCCGCCGTTGCATCCCGAGTTAAATAATGAAACAGATGAGGAATAATCATGATGGCGTTCATAAACACAAGCTCTTTCATGAGAAGTGGAAAGTTTTTTTTCCAACAGAACGATGTTTAACTTCTGCTACGGAGCCTGAACTCCGCAGTTATGGTTTTCTTTATTTGCTTTAACAGCTTTTAGTCCTGAGTTCAGCATCAAATATGTGCCGCAGCATCCAGCAGCATGCATGAGGCCTTTTTTTGATGGCGTTGGCCTCTTAAACTCGCTCCACTGGAAATCTCAGAACGCTGATGAGTCTGCTTGGAGCAGTAATTCAGACGAAGATAAAAGTCATCTTCATCTCACTGTGTCAGAACTCAAGAATCCCTTTCAAAATCTGCGGCTCGTCACCGTAAAAAAAAAAACATCTGTGAAATTTGGGTATGAAAGCTTTTTTTTTGTTTTGTCACTTCGTCTTTATTGGATTTTCAGGTTATTACAAATGCACATTTTTACCAGATTACAAAAATTATCTGTATATTCACCGTGCAACAAACAAATAAAAATAAAAAGTAGAAAAACATGAACATAAACTTGTGGGTTAGCACATTAATAATATATCCAAAAAAAGAAAAGAAAAAGAAAAAAAAAGCTGCATCCTTATGCTTTCTCTAGATAAAATGTCCACTTGTGCCATCTCTTCTCAAATAGCCCTTCCCTCAAACCAGGATATGGATCAGTCTTTCCATCGTCCATATTTCTTTTGTAATATCCAGCCACTGTTTTAGAGTAGGCGATTCAGGTTTATACCAGCTACTAGTGATGGTTTTCCTAGCAGCTGTAAGGAGAGTCTTAACCAACCAGCGATCCTCTGCCTGCACCACCGTTGCAATGTGACACAAGTATAAGACAGTTCATGTTAGTGGAATCTCATACGGGTATGAAAGCTTTAATTTGCTTCTGACGGTGTTGGGAAACAGTAGCCCAGTATTTCTGCAGCCAACGTAGACGCTGACCTTCCTGATTGTGTTATCGTCCTCCAGAGCAAGGACAAGCGTACCGAGATCAAGTCAGAGCCGAGGTGTTTTATTTTACTTTGTGTTGTGGCTGCACTTTGAACTGAGGCACACTTTCTCCGTAGTCATTTAGAAATATGGCGCTAGCATCCTCCTAGCTTTCAGAAAGGCTTCCTGGTCACTTTCTGACGGATCCCAGGACCGGTAGCGTCCACATCCCTCCGTGTCTCTGCTGCTGCGGCAGACGCATCTGTGTGATCTGTATTCCCATAATAGGAGAGCGCGGCAGATGAGAGGCGAGCTCTGCTCATCGTCTGAGCATCTCGGCTTTTGATTTGTAGCCAGGAAGTGTTATGTTTGACAGAGAACAGGGGGGGGTAGAGGGGGCAGAAACACGTTCCCTGTGAGCTCATGTGCAGAAACCGCCATCGGGGGGCCGGACCGCAGAGGAAACAGCTCGATCCCCACCAAGATTTCTCACATTAACTCCTCTTCAATCTGTTGAGAAATACTTGTTCTGAGTGCAAAGAGAGATTTAATCTGGCGTTGTCGTGGTGTGGCATGTGCTGCTCGGTAAATGTTGCGTGGTATGCGGCCAGAGCGTTTTTCCCCGTGGCACGACATCAAGGGAGAGTGTAGGGCATTCTACATCTTGCTGAAATTAGCGGCCCTGCTTCATGTAACTCACATGTGATGTATGTGCCAGATAATCACCCGATAAGCCTCCACTTAGCGGGGGAACAACGCGCCGAGCTTTCGCCCCGGAGGACGAGCTTCCCAGCTGCACCGGCAGGGGTCTGCTGCGTCTCCATGTGGGAGGCTTTGCGTGGGCTGTCGCCGATCCCGCGATTACACGGATGTCACTCCCGCTAATACGACTGGCTGCAGTCCACCGACGTCTCTGGACCGAGTCCCTCTGGTTCAATCTCTTCCTTTTTTTCTTAATGAAACTTCCAGTCCGTCGTTGATCCCAACTCTGACAATCATAAACTATCTTGATAGCTGTTCCTTGTGTTCTTAAAATGAAGATTAGTTTCCTTTTTTGGATGATTATGGTGAGAAAAAATGTAGAGAAATACCTTTTATGATTTCTCAAGGAGCGTCCCGTGACTCCTCTGGGTCACGAGAGTCACATGACCAAGTTAACAAGTTAACTCCTCAGAAACTGACCGATTCAGTTCAGCCCGGTCCAAGTTGGTCCAGTTAACACAAAGTACTAACTACTGCTTCGGAAAGGAAACCGTTGGTTCACAAGACAGGCGTTTGAAAGGTTAGGGTTGTTCTGTTAGGTCCTGTTGCACGTCCTCCAGGTCCTGTTGCAGGTCCTGTTGCAGGTCCTGTTGCAGGTCCTGTTGCAGGTCCTGTTGCAGGTCCTGTTGCAGGTCCTGTCGCAGGTCCTGTCACAGGTCCTGTCGCAGGTCCTCCAGGTCCTGTTGCAGGTCCTGTTGCAGGTCCTGTTGCAGGTCCTCCAGGTCCTGTTACAGGTCCTGTTGCAGGTCCTGTTGCAGGTCCTGTTACAGGTCCTCCAGGTCCTGTTGCAGGTCCTGTTGCAGGTCCTCCAGGTCCTGTTGCAGGTCCTGTTGCAGGTCCTGTTACAGGTCCTCCAGGTCCTGTTGCAGGTCCTGTTGCAGGTCCTCCAGGTCCTGTTGCAGGTCCTGTTGCAGGTCCTGTTGCAGTTCCTGTTGGAGTTCTGTTGCAGGTCCTGTCGCAGGTCCTGTCGCAGGTCCTGTCGCAGGTCCTGTCGCAGGTCCTGTCGCAGGTCCTGTCGCAGGTCCTGTCGCAGGTCCTGTCGCAGGTCCTGTTGCAGGTCCTCCAGGTCCTGTTGCAGGTCCTGTTGCAGGTCCTGTTGCAGGTCCTGTTGCAGGTCCTGTTGCAGGTCCTCCAGGTCCTGTTGCAGGTCCTGTTGCAGGTCCTGTTGCAGGTCCTGTTACAGGTCCTCCAGGTCCTGTTGCAGGTCCTGTTGCAGGTCCTGTTGCAGTTCCTGTTGGAGTTCTGTTGCAGGTCCTGTCGCAGGTCCTGTCGCAGGTCCTGTTGCAGGTCCTGTTGCAGGTCCTGTTGCAGGTCCTGTTGCAGGTCCTGTCGCAGGTCCTGTCACAGGTCCTGTCGCAGGTCCTCCAGGTCCTGTTGCAGGTCCTGTTGCAGGTCCTGTTGCAGGTCCTCCAGGTCCTGTTACAGGTCCTGTTGCAGGTCCTGTTGCAGGTCCTGTTACAGGTCCTCCAGGTCCTGTTGCAGGTCCTGTTGCAGGTCCTCCAGGTCCTGTTGCAGGTCCTGTTACAGGTCCTCCAGGTCCTGTTGCAGGTCCTGTTGCAGGTCCTCCAGGTCCTGTTGCAGGTCCTGTTGCAGGTCCTGTTGCAGTTCCTGTTGGAGTTCTGTTGCAGGTCCTGTCGCAGGTCCTGTCGCAGGTCCTGTCGCAGGTCCTGTCGCAGGTCCTGTCGCAGGTCCTGTCGCAGGTCCTGTCGCAGGTCCTGTCGCAGGTCCTGTTGCAGGTCCTCCAGGTCCTGTTGCAGGTCCTGTTGCAGGTCCTGTTGCAGGTCCTGTTGCAGGTCCTGTTGCAGGTCCTCCAGGTCCTGTTGCAGGTCCTGTTGCAGGTCCTGTTGCAGGTCCTGTTACAGGTCCTCCAGGTCCTGTTGCAGGTCCTGTTGCAGGTCCTGTTGCAGTTCCTGTTGGAGTTCTGTTGCAGGTCCTGTCGCAGGTCCTGTCGCAGGTCCTGTCGCAGGTCCTGTCGCAGGTCCTGTCGCAGGTCCTGTCGCAGGTCCTGTCGCAGGTCCTGTTGCAGGTCCTGTTGCAGGTCCTGTTGCAGGTCCTGTTGCAGGTCCTCCAGGTCCTGTTGCAGGTCCTGTTGCAGGTCCTGTTGCAGGTCCTGTTGCAGTTCCTGTTGGAGTTCTGTTGCAGGTCCTGTCACAGGTCCTGTCACAGGTCCTGTCGCAGGTCCTGTCGCAGGTCCTGTCGCAGGTCCTGTTGCAGGTCCTGTTGCAGGTCCTGTCGCAGGTCCTGTCGCAGGTCCTGTTGCAGGTCCTCCAGGTCCTGTTGCAGGTCCTGTTGCAGGTCCTGTTACAGGTCCTGTTACAGGTCCTGTTACAGGTCCTGTTGCAGGTCCTGTTGCACGCCCCAGAACGACATTTGTTTGGCCCGCTCCCGTCTGTCGGACCCCCTTTGTCGTGGATGTGATCAGCTGTTTCCTTCGTCCTGATTTTGAACGTTTTCACTGTGACCAGAAGGACGTTTAGGGGACAAGTCCAGCTAAAACGATCGGGAAGGCGAGGAGTGTAAACATCTGTTAGGAACCATAACTTGTAAATTGTGTTAAAACAAAATATGTGTTTGCAGCAAAACGCCACTTAATGTTAACACATGGGACAACAGCAGTTTGGACCGCGACACTTTAGGATCAGACGTTTAAACGGGCTGATAATCTTTGTCATTCAGACTCAGCGATATAGTAAAAAATAAGAATAATGACCCTCTGGATTCACTGGAGCTGATATGAGATATTTATCTTCATGAATCTGTGGATGATATATTTACTATGTTCAGGTTTCTACCGCTGGAGGTTAAAACAATGTCACAGAAAACTGGAATATTCATTTAAGGAGTCGGCTTAAAGAAGAAAATCTGTTTAACAGCTCAGCAGTTCTGGCAGGACTGCTCCCGTGTCCTTGTCCCCCTCTGCGTGGGGCACAACAGGCCGTGGGGGGGGGAAGAGGGGCTTTTTATGTTGGAGTAACTGAGCAGGCTTGGAATTAGGCGTCAGAGGTAAACGGTGAGGTAGAAGGGTTTTCCTTTATATTTTATTTTATTAGTTTAAAAGGGACCTATTATAAAAAACACGTTTTCTCTTGCTTTAACATATATAAAGTGGTCTCCCCTCAGCCTGCCAACTCAGAGAAGGAGGAAAGCAACCAAATTCTGCAGTGTCTGTACAGCCGCCCGGATGAGCCGTCCAGTGTGACGTGGATCTACGAGCCGTTCAGATTCTGCTCCCGTCGTTACGTAACGACGGGCGCGATTTACATAGGTTGGCCTCCGATACGTGAAACCACGCCCACAACTAACTCCGCTGGCCGGAGCTTCCACCATTTTTTCGTAGCGGTGTATCGCGTCATTCAGGCAGCCAATCAGCACAGAGCCTCATTATCATAGCCCCGCCCACTCAGAATCCTGCATAGATAATGAGATTAGAGAATAGGAAGATAAAGACATGGCTCAGAGGCTGAATTTCTTCTTTATTGAGCAAAAACAATCAAAAGCTTGTTTTTTAAGACATTCAAGGCCTGTTTAAAATAGGTATTAGATGCCATAATAGGTCCCCTTTAATTCAGTTCATACCTGTTGTCTTCTCATGGCTGCTCATCGCTCCTATTTTTACCAAAAAGTCTTTACCAAAAGTTTAGGGCGGAGCCAAGGCCCATGCAGTTATTGTTGCAAAACAAAGGAAAAAGAAAGGTTGCACGGTAACCTGGAGTGGAAACGGGATTCATCTTCTAGTTGAAACACGTTATTGTTTCCCAGCGTCTATAAAATATGAAACTCACGTTAATGTTGATGTCATTCTCAGCGTGAGTACCGGGGCGTGGGAGCGTGTGAACTCTCACGGCAAATGCGTGAGACTCGGCAGACGTCAGCTTTTCTGAGTAAATTGATTTAATCCTGCTGGGATTATTAAATAAAATACCAAAACACCTCCGGTTCTGTGGGATGATCCACGACTGGGAGGTTTTAAGTACAGAGGTGACGGCGCTCAGACACACGATGCGGGCGCACACCCGGGTGCTTGATCTCGGGGGTCACGGCAACACCTCGTATAGTTTCCTATGTTTCCCTTTCACGTGTGCGGGAACATGTGCACAGTCCTGCAGCTGTGTCCTGCTCAGACTCACATGCACTTGGACCGCCGGTCCGGGACGCCTCGTTCTTCTGATGTGACGCAACAGCACAGGTGTCGGGCCCCAGAGCCAGAGGTCCAGGCGGTTCTGCTCTGGGCCCAGAGCCCCCCCCCCCCCCTAAAACCTCCCCAAACCCCCCGCCCCGACCTCGAGTCTCCATCATCAACGCCCCCAGCTCCAACCTCTGGTCATTAGCGGTGCTCGGCTCGGTCTGGATCCCGTCAGAGTCCTGGCGCATGCGTGAGCACGTGCAGTAATTAACTCCGAGTCTAAACACGTTATCGCTAATGTAAACCGGTTCTCGGAGCAGCCGATTCCCCCTCCGGTCTCCGCGGTAACAAGAAGGCCAGCAGCTTTTCCATGAGAAACACAGCAGGTGGGGATGAACGCCGTTTGTTTTCATCCTCCCGCTTCAGCACTCTGTCATAGTTCGAGGAATATCTAAGTGGGAGGCTACGAGTCCGAGCCAGACGCAAACTAAAGATTTAAATGTCTGTCTGTTACCATAGAAACCAAATGTAAGCTTCCCCACCAAACACCTTTCCTAAGACGATGTTTGCATGTGTATTTTGTGGGGTTTTCTTCACCTGCGGTGCCTCGTTAATAACTGATGAGACGGTTGCTGCGGACTTTCCAGACATCCTCTTTCTCAGAGCCTCCAGAGAGCTCCAGCTAGAAGAGCTAAACACACTCTAATAAATATCTAAACATCATCCACAGATGTTTATTTACTCTGCTGAGTCCTCCTCGGGGCTTCCAGTTGGGCGCCCTTCTTGCCCTCCAGGAGGATCCCTCCGGCCTTGTCCCTTAGCCTTACCCCCCCCCGAGGGCCTGTTTCCCTCCTCTGCACATCACGCACGAGGGATGCGACAGTCCAGGAAATGACTCAGATGAAAACGTGTCCAAGAAAAACATGTGATATAGGTTTCAGAGCAGCAGAGCGAAGCCCAGCGACGTGTCTGAGCCCAACGGAGGGAGATGCAGAGAAAAAGCAGACGTCTAATGTTTACGGACCGTAATTCTTCTCCGTGGTCTCTTCTCCTTGATTTCATCCTTCTTCTCCCTCTATCCATCTCTCTTTCCAAACACTCATCACTTCTTTATCATCTTTCCTTGTTTTCCTTTCTTGAATCAGACGTAAATGCGACCCGTCACACCACCTTTCTCGGTTTCTGCACTTTCTTCACTTTGACTTTGACCTGCCGTGACATTAATATACTCTTTTTTTTTGTTTTTTTGGAGGACATAGATCAATTAATAACAGCTAAACTACTATTAATGTTCACAAAATACTGACTGGACAAATGACGCCACTTCTCTCCAAACCTTCTTACAAGTTTTTAAAACTAATCTTCGTCCCCTCATGTGGTGATTCTCCATCAGTGAGAAGAAGTAAGAAAGGTTTGAACTCTTAAACCGCTTTTTGGCTAATAAAACATAGTTTTGAAAGAATAAACTTGGCCAACTGACACTAAGCCTCCACGATATAGACAAATAATATTATAACTGATTTGTTTTTAAAGATATTCTTACTTATTTTGTCCGTGTTATCAGACTGTTAGGGATAGCAGCTGGAATAAAGGTTTATAAGACTAAACATTACCACAAACCACGGATTTAGCAACTAGAAAAGCATCTTATTAAGCTTCATTTACAACTCAAACAGTTTTACAAAGTCTGTGTTTTGATTTTGTCTGAATTTAGATGTAAAATGGCTCAAATGTTAGTTCCCATGAACAGCTCAAAGCCAGGCTGCTGCTGAACCGCCGTGTTTTTCTGGGGAGATTCTTAAATTCAACTTATCCAAAACTTTTCCCTTCTAATTCTAATGATTTTAAAATAATATATCTCTACAGATAGACGCAATTAAATTCTTAATAAGAACACTTTTTTAGTTTAATATTCGTAAAAATTGGTTTGGTTTGAAAAAAAGCACAACCTATAAATCAAAAGGCATTTTACCACCCAGCCTCACAAGATTCATTTGAAAAAACAAATCCTGAAGTCTTCTCTCCATTTCTTTCACCTTTATTGACCTTTAGGGACCGCTGTGCTTGTGTTTCCCCAAAAAGCAGGCAATGAGCGTGAGCCAGATATGCGCTTGCTAATACGCTACGTTTAGAAGATAAGATAAGATAATACTTCATTGTCAGTTACACAAAGTTACAGAAAATTGTCTTTGACAAGGCTCCAGCACAAAGAAAAGTTCCCACAGACACACAAACCAGACATGGGGTGTTGAGGTATCAGCTGACTGGTAACTTTGGGATGAAAACAAAGCTGTAGACGGACAAGCTGATATACTGGTGAACGCAAGAGTCGACTAAAAGCTTAAAAGGCACATTTTATGCGTTTTTCCGACTCAAAAAGGTCTTAAACTGCCTTATGCCCAGTTTTTAGCCTCTCTAGCTACTAAGAGGTGCATAATTGATTAAACAAGTTTTGAAAGACCACACCCTATCCCCAGTGGGGTGCTTTTCCTTTTCTTGATCAATAAATTTCACAATTATGGGGCCTTTAAATTCATATATTCATACTTTCCACTTGTTTGCTACATCAGCAGCGTCAGTTTTTCTGGTTTTAATATATTTGGGTGACAATGCATCTTAATTAGCATCTTGTTTGGACAGTTTTGATAAATCATAAGTCACATTTGGAAGAAAAATGCAAACTGACTTCTGAGTCTCTCGCTGCAGCTGTAAATACTTGACTTTTGACATGTTTTATTCACGAAGCCTCCAAATCAGCATGTTTTACTCATAATCAGACTTTAATTAATCCACTTCATGCATCTCTTCAACACTATTAATGCATTCCTGCTGCAGACGCCTCACTGTGTCTTTAAACTCACGAGTAAAAAAAAGTTCACATGAATGAGTTTGTATGAATTTATACACACACATATATATATATATATATATATATATATATATATATATATATATATATATATATATATATATATATATATATATATACAGTTCCCTGTCAGATACCGATGACATCAGGAGCTATAACATCAGTCTTTCCTCAAGACAACCACATCCGTTTAGATTACCGTGTTATTTCTTAGGAGATCCAGTATATACAAGGACCAGGAGGGAAGGCGAGCCGTGACATGAAATACTAACATCGTTTGAAACAGTATAATTAAAGGATTAATAGATAAAAAGTAATCATGAGAAACAGACGTAGAGGCAGGTGTGGATGAGGTGAAGCTCGTCCCAGAACCAAGACGACGGTGAAACATGCAGGTTCAGATACACACACGTTCAAACCTTCAGTATTAGGTGGCGGAATTTCACTAAATACCTACAAATGTCCTCACTGGAGTAACAGAAGGGGGTTTCTGTCCAGTTGTTTATCAATTTATTTTATTCTCTTCCGAGGTCAGAGGTCAGCGTGCCGAGCCGCATGTTCCCATCCCGTTCTTAGTGGGTCGTTCCCAAACCGTCCACCCCGGGGGACAGTCTGGGCCCGGATGAAATTTATGGTGTCAGACAGGGGAACTTTTAATAGATCTGTGATTTAGGAATGAGAAATGCAAACAGACCCAGAAAGACGGAGAGGGAAGCTTGGAAACGCTGGCGCTGCTTCGTTATGGACAAAGTGTGAAGGGGAAGGATCTTCTCAGAGGAGTTTTTACGACCCATTTACTATGAAACAGCTCGTTTAGATTAAAGACATAAGTAGTGAAGCTGATTTCACTTAAGGTCCACAAATTGGAACGTTTTATGTTTGGTAATAAAATAAATACAACTTAAAAGAATGACAGAAAGGATCATCACTCAACAATGTTAGGAATTAAATTGCTTTTTTTTAGTACCGTCTCTGGCAGAAAGCAGATAAAAGTATATATTGTAATCTGAGTAAAGCTGTTTTGCTCAACTGTGACATCATAGTGATGTCATCGTGCATCACTACAGCAAGGTTTTGTCATAGACTGTAAAGAAGAACTGGACAAGCCCCCTGTGATGTCACCACTCTGAAGAGTGATGCAAGAGGGCAGATAGAACAGGGCTGGAACACGCCCACCTCCTGTCAATCACAGTTAGCCGTTTTAGCTTTGCTGACTTACATTAGGCTTAGGATGCCTTTTAGACAGAATTCAGTTTAAAAAGGAAACTCCCACACACCTTCTTCTCACCAGACTAGTGTTTTATTGGGCCAACGTTTCGGTCATCGACCTTTCTCAAGGCATTTTTTTTTTTTTTGATGCCTTGAGAAAGGTCGATGACCGAAACGTTGGCCCAATAAAACACTAGTCTGGTGAGAAGAAGGTGTGTGGGAGTTTTCTTTTTAAATTGGCTGCAGCTTTCCTCCTCCGACGCACCTTTCTGCATATCTGGTGTGCAAAATGTTTTCTACTTTAGACAGAATTCAGTTAAAAGTGAGGAGTTAAAAAAGAAGTATGTGTCTCCATTTCTAATGCTTTGATGCGACTGGCAGAAACTGTTTGATTAGTTAAGCAAGGTAACCAACAACAGCGTAGTGAGCAGGGATAAGATGGGGGATACGGGACCTTTAACTTCAAAGAGTTTCCAAAAGTTCTTACATTTAGCAAAAACTAAGACCAAAACTAAAACTAAACTGATAAAAAAATTGAATAAAAAAAAAAAAAAACTACTGGGGCTCTTGTTAAACTGACTGAAATAATCAAACAAACTGGAAGGAAATAAAAATTAAAACTATTGTAACTCTGGTTCCACCAGTTTCACCAATTCCAGAGCCTCCGACTGTGAAATAATAATCTTCACTTCATCAGAAGCAAAATCATGGTGCACATCGATGGCTGAAGTCTGCCTCGCGGTTCTTTTTTCATCTGGCTTCTTATATAAATACAGCTGCATCGTCAGCATAGCGGTGAACATTTATGCTGTGGCTCTGGATAACATTCCCCAAGGGCCGCATTTGTAGAGTGAACAGGGTTGAACCCGAGCACTGAGCCCTGCGGGACGCCGTAACAGATCCTCATCCGTGTGTGAGAAACACCATCAACATGAACAGGGTTAGGGTTTGAACCAGACTAATCCCTTAAGTCCTGATAACGCTCTTTAGCTATAGCCTCACACATCAGCCTCCACTCAGCGGACAAGCTGTCAACGTAGCGAGGCTACGCTATTTATTAGTTCAAGTAGAGAGGAGCAAAAAGCCATTGTTTATTTCCTTTTGATTAGTGGGTCTCATCACCCAGGATGTAATGTAATGTGAAGTCATCTCCTCCAACGCACAATCCACAGCTGGAACAGATCCACAGCTGGAGTTTAATACGTTCGTTCTACGGAAACAGGGTAACTCATCAGACTGTAACAAGACTAGAAACTTTGGTGTTATGAGTTTAGGTGTCAATTTCCAGGGAAATGGTTCCTATTTTGTTGCTTTTACCAGAGGTGTGAAAAGTATTCACATTCATTACTCAGGTAGAAGTATAGATACTAGAGTTTAAAAATACTCCTGTAGAAGTTGAAGTATCAACTCAAGTTTTTTACTCATGTAAAAGTATAAAAGTACTGGTTTCAAAACTACTTAAAGTATAAAAGTAAAAGTAATGTAAGGGGGAAAAAAGCCATTAAAGACAAAAGCCATTGAAAATGAATGCATCTTAGTATAATACAAATATATTAAAGAACCATATATGTGTACTATTGAGCATTAACATGTGTTTCAGAGAGCAGAAGATATGATGACTAGTTTCCTATAAGTATTGTAATGGTGCAAAAAGTCAAACTTCAGAGGCATGTTATCATTTATCCTAACCTTTATTGGAATGTACATCCAAGTTTAGTTGGATTTTTTTCTAAAGGCCGAAATGAAATAGAGTAACGAGGCTGTTTTTAAAATGTAAGCAGTAAAAAGTACAGATAATTGCGTGAAAATGTAGGGAGTAAAAGTAAAAAGTCGTCTGAAAAATAATTACTCCAGTGAAGTATAGATAACCAAAATGTTTACTTAAGTAAGGTAACATAGTATTTGTACTTTGTTACTTGACACCTCTGCTTTTACTGAATGGAGAGCATTTTTCTGGTTGCTGTTTGTCAATGAAGACATTTACAGACTATTTTGCAATCAGCAGAGGAGACACATGACCCCCACCACCACACCATCCTCAGCTGTGACAGGATCTCTGCTCTCGGCCTGCCAGCACGCTGCAGCAGCATCACGGCGCCCCCTGCTGGACAAACGCAGCCAACCCGTGCAGTTATATGTTTCCTGCATTAGGCGTGGTGGGGAAATAACTAAACATTTCAAAAGGGCACATGCCGAACATAACTGGTCGGTCTCTCGTTAAATTTATTGCTGTGTGTTCAACAAGCCTGCATGTTTCAGTCGGAGCTGCAGTATGACAACTCAGAATGACGCTGGGTGCAGAAATATGGAGATTATATACAAATAAACAGAGGTGTCAAGTAACAAAGCACACATTTCTTACTTAAGTAGAAATTTTGGTTATCTATACTTCACTGGAGTAATTATTTTTCAGACGACTTTTTACTTTTACTCCTTACATTTTCACGCAATTATCTGTACTTTTTACTCCTTACACTTTTCAGCCTCGTTACTCTATTTCATTTCGGCCTTTAAAAAAAAACTATCCAGTTAAATTGCTCCATCCGGATAGAGTGAATTTGGTTGTGGTTGTTTCAGATGTTCTTGTCCAGTTTTGTTCTTACATCCGTTCCCTCAGATTCCTGCAACTAAACTTGGATGTACATTCCAATAAAGGTTAGGATAAATGATTACATGCCTCTGAAGTTTGACTTTTTGCACCATTACAATACTTATAGGCAACTAGTCATCATATCTCCTGCTCTCTGAAACACATGTTAATGCTCAATAGTACACATATATGGTTCTTTAATATATTTGCATTATACTAAGATGCAGTCCTTTCCAATGGCTTTTGTCCTTAATGGCTTTTTTCCCCCTTACATTACTTTTACTTTTATACTTTAAGTAGTTTTGAAACCAGTACTTTTATACTTTTACTTGAGTAAAAAACTTGAGTTGATACTTCAACTTCTACAGGAGTATTTTTAAACTCTAGTATCTATACTTCTACCTGAGTAATGAATGTGAATACTTTTGACACCTCTGCAAATAAAGCTTCTGAGATGTTCATGTTGTGCTTTTATGTAAAAGAAAAAAAACACTTGCTTTTGTAAAACCAGGTCGTCTGAAGATCAGAATTAGACATTTTGGGTGTTTAGTCTGCATGAACATAACCTTTCAGCTTTAAGGCTGGACTCTGTCTACCATCTGCGTTCTTGACCGGTCCTGTTGTGCAGCGTCTGGCTTCACTCGTGACCCAGTGGAGAACGGAGAGGAAGACAGGCAGACAAAGGAGGGTAAAAAGGACATCCAGAAGGAAGTGAGAACACTTGAGAATTTGGTGAGGAGGGAAGGAAACGCTGGCTGGACGCAGAGGGAGCAGATAAGAGTGGGGAGTACGGACGTGTGGAGGAAGCAGCGCTGCGAGGGAGCGATGAACCGGACCGGGTGGACTGAAGGGGGATCTCAGGTCAAGAGAGAACACGGGAACAGGGTTGATAGTGAAAGTCCAAAACAGTGACGGCACAGACACTGATCCAGAATCATCCGACTGGTTTTTATCAGCCTCCTATTAAGGCCAGGTACTAGGAATGGGCGATATTTTACCGTTCACGATATACCGTTAAAAAAGACGTTTTTGTGTAAAGCTGGATTTATGGTTCTGTGTTAAATCCACGCACAACGTACGGGAAGGAAGGAAGGAAGGAAGGAAGGAAGGAAGGAAGGAAGGAAGGAAGGAAGGAAGGAAGGAAGGAAGGAAGGAAGGAAGGAAGGAAGGAAGGAAGGAAGGAAGGAAGGAAGGAAGGAAGGAAGGAAGGAAGGAAGGAAGGAAGGAAGGAAGGAAGGAAGGAAGGAAGGAAATGAGCCTGAAAGAAAGAAAGAAAGAAAGAAAGAAAGAAAGAAAGAAAGAAATGAGCCAGAAAGAAAGAAAGAAAGAAAGAAATGAGCCAGAAAGAAAGAAAGAAAGAAAGAAAGAAAAAAATGAGCCAGAAAGAAAGAAAGAAAGAAAGAAAGAAAGAAAGAAAGAAAGAAAGAAAGAAAGAAATGAGCCAGAAAGAAAGAAAGAAAGAAATGAGCCAGAAAGAAAGAAAGAAAGAAAGAAAGAAAGAAAGAAAGAAAGAAAGAAAGAAAGAAAGAAAGAAAGAAATGAGCCAGAAAGAAAGAAAGAAAGAAAGAAAGAAAGAAAGAAAGAAAGAAAGAAAGAAATGAGCCTGAAAGAAAGAAAGAAAGAAAGAAAGAAAGAAAGAAAGAAAGAAAGACAGAAAGAAAGAAAGAAAGAAAGAAAGAAAGAAATGAGCCTGAAAGAAAGAAAGAAAGAAAGAAAGAAAGAAAGAAAGAAAGAAAGAAAGAAAGAAAGAAAGAAAGAAAGAAAGAAAGAAAGAAAGAAAGAAAGAAAGAAAGAAAGAAATGAGCCAGAAAGAAAGAAAGAAAGAAAGAAAGAAAGAAAGAAAGAAAGAAAGAAAGAAAGAAAGAAAGAAAGAAAGAAAGAAAGAAAGAAAGAAAGAAAGAAAGAAAGAAAGAAAGAAAGAAAGAAAGAAATGAGCCAGAAAGAAAGAAAGAAAGAAAGAAAGAAAGAAAGAAAGAAATGATGAGATAGATTTATAGTTATAAAGGTGGAGTTGAATTGGTATTTTTTTTATCGTCATTTTTATCGTTATCGGGATAAATGAAATTATCGTGAAATCTTTTAGTCCATACCGCCCATCTCTACCAGGTAGTGAGTAGGAGCTGGAGCTCCAGACGAGGATCCGGATACACACTGACACATCCTCATTCTACGGTCTTTGTGGGTTCATTTCACGTGTGGTTCTACATCTCTGAACCCCGACCACAAAATCGGTCATCACAACCAAACGTTTAACACTGATCTCACTCTAATTCTCATCCTTAACAATCAAACCACGTTTAGGCCTCAAAAGAAAAGACGTTTTACCTGGAATCTCCTGTTTCAGTCTCTTATGTTTGTTCCAACAAAATCAACAACAAACACACACACGTGAATCATTTGTCTTTAGAAATACTGGATAGTGTCATAAATGTCCTCTTTTCCCCTTTATTGTTGATAAAGTTTATTACTTTTTCATTCGAAAAATGTATAACATCACTTTTCTTCACAAATGAAAACTGTATGAGTTTCTAAACTTTAGGTTTTTACAGTGATTGTGCTAAAAATAAAGATAAAATGAATCAAATATATACTAGATAGATAGATAGATAGATAGATAGATAGATAGATAGATAGATAGATAGATAGATAGATAGATAGATAGATAGATAGATAGATAGATAGATAGATAGATAGATAGATAGATAGATAGATAGATAGATAGATAGATGTGTTTTATAATTTAAGATATTATTTTTATATATTGAAACTAAAAACACCCCAATTTTGTCTTAAGTAATGTTTTGCTTTTTATATCTCAATACTTTGTGTAATTTCATCTTTCTATTTCTTCTTTTTTAGAAGTATTTAGTTGTATGAAACTATGGAAGCATGAAACAGCTTTTCTTTATAGTTTTGATTATGGGGTGGTACAAAGGTGCCACATATGATACATGGGCACAATAGAGGGGTTAAAACACATGTATGCATTTATTTTATTCCATTTCTGTGAAGGATGCACGTTGAAGGAAGTAATGTCGGCTGTTCTGCTTCAACAGATGCAAAGTTCTGTGCAGAGTTTTACCAGTTTATTGCATGTTTTTATTTTTGCCTCAAGACTTTAAACTCAGATGTTTTCTGCATTGTTTCTGGGAGAATATTGAACAATGATCAGCATCGTGATTCCACTGCGGTCATCAGGAGAGATACTTTTACCTATTTTACTCCGGAGATCTAAAGGTTCACAGCATAGTCTGTAAAAGACATGATTTATGTGACATCACCGTTGCAACAGCTTCAAAACACACACCTCCTGCCTCACGTCTGCCTCACGTGTGCAGGATAAGTTGCATGCCCACATGCAGATACTGTACATCTAACCATCTAACTGCACCGGATCATCTCAGGCTTCATATTCCCCTTTCATCGGATTTGTTCGTGAGCATTCTTGAACTCTTGTTTGATATGTTTAGTTTCCCTGCAGTGGTACTGAACCCCTGGGGATCCTGGTCTCCAGCTTCACATAACACCAGCCAAGTGCATTTTTCTGTCAGGGGACAAACAACATCACAGTGTTTCTGGTTCTCACAGGAATCCGGACCTCTGAGGTCATTACTTACCACTTACTGACCGCATGCGGTCACTGAGATACTATGTGAATTCAGTGCACCCGGGGATTCACGTACAAGTCCCCCGAGCTGATTCATCTGATATCTTAGATATTTACCATCCTTGTATTATTCAGTTTCCACTCTTTGGCGCCCCATGCGCCTCCTCTGGTTGTGTTCATGACTGTTATAATCTGCTGTTACTGCTTCTACATGCGTGTCTATGAAAAACAACAGGTTTTTACATCTTTTTACACTGCATTTTTAGTTGCAGTTTCTTAAATTTTAAGAAAAATGTAGCCCTCAAACTGTCACCGTTCATCAAAGATCACTTTTCCATATCTACAAGTCTTTCTACTCTCTTTCATCAGTCTTAATAGTATCTAAAACTGCTGTATTTAGCCTGCCGATTGGGGTGCTGTTTGTAGACCAGTATAGTCTGAATATGAGTGAACAGCCATGTGGAGTGCTGCTAAAGTTAATGCATTTACCTTAGAATGATCTACTGGCTGCTCCAACTTTGTCTTGCATGCATGCAGGAGGTCTTTTGGATTTGTGCAGGATTTCAGCATTTTCCAGGCAGATGACAAGTTTGTCTGAATTTGCTTTTTCTTTCAAAACAAACCTTCAAATAACTAAAAATAGTTCAATGGCATTTTTTTAATATCATTTCTCCAGTCGTATTGAGTGTGTTTACGGTTTGATGTTGCGGCCATTTTTCTCACAGCGAGCAGCTGCAGTTTGCAGTTTGGCAACTAGATGGAGGCAGAGTGATGGGGGCGCTGGAGCTCAGGATTTAATTGATGGATATTGTTTGTCTCCCTCTCCTGTTTAACACAGAAAATTTAATTAGATTTAAAAATAATAGGTAGGGGAAAAAGAGAGGCTTACTTAGAAAGAAAAGCCCAATTGCACCTATTCTTGTTGCCTTGTTAGGATGCTTTGATTGTTATTCCATCCTTGAATTCCTTCTCTTTTTCAAACCCACTTTCTTTATTTGTTCCTCTGTTCACACCAGGTGAGTTATTCCCTATTATGTCCAGATGTCATCTGTGCATATGATCCTAAAAACAGAAAACAGTTCTCAAATTCTACCCCAAACACCAAGCACCTTATATTTTATGTATGACTCTCATCTGCATCTCTGATTAAAGTTTATTTGACTTTTTTGGTTTTTCTACCTTCCAATCTCAGGGCTCCCCTGGTGCTCTTGGTCCTCAGGGGCCACAGGGGCCTCAAGGAAGACAGGGTGATCCAGGCATCCAAGGACCAAAAGGGCAGAAAGGTGGCCAGGGTCATGGTGGCCACATAGGCCCTAAAGGCAGCGTGGTAAAGCACTTCTCTATATGTATTCATCTAAAAAAAAATATGACAGGTAACTGTATCTCGTTAAAAGCCTTTTGGTTCCACAGGGAATGACCGGCGTACCAGGGTTTACCGGAGGCGATGGCATTCCTGTAAGTGTCACCGGCTCAGATCAATGTATCAGGACAAACACCCCGACAGAGTATTGATGATTGTCGTCACTCTTTCTGCAGGGTCATCCGGGTCAAGGGGGGCCCAGGGGGAAGCCGGGGGCCGACGGCTGCAACGGGACCACAGGAGACTCAGGATCATCAGGAACACCCGGCTACAGGGGCCTACCGGGAATTCCAGTGCGTAACTCCGAACCTGCCCAGACTGATGCGTGTTTACAAAGAGATCGGTCTCCAAAGTGATCATCGTTTTCTTGTTTTTATCTTCTCCTCTCAGGGACAACATGGCAGGAAGGGCGAGAAGGGAGACACTCTGGACGTCAGCGTGTACATGCGGCGTTTCCGGGTGAGGAAGAGGAGTTTTACTGAGAAGGACAACAATTAAAGTCCATTTATGCCTCAATAGTGGGAAAGACACCTAAACTAATAAAATATTAAACTGTACATGCAACTAACATCATGAACATGTGTGACTCTCTCCTCAGGGAGATCCAGGGACGCCGGGAGCCAATGGAATATACGTAAGACCCATTTTCTGATTCAGTTCATTATCTAAATATTTTATTTTTTTTTATCAAATTTTTATTTTATTTTTAAACAATTATAACACAAATAAACAGTATCACAAGCACAGAACTGCCCAGGATGGAGGAACATGTCAGCAGGACAAAAAACACCACGAAATACCAATAATGAAAAACAAAACAATAGAATAGAATAGAATAGAATAAACTTTATTGATCCCCCAGAGGGGAAATTCACTTGTGCAGCAGCAAACATACACATGCTCGACAATTTTTACAAAATATACACGAAAGTACGAAAAGGTATAAAAATGTATATTCTAAAAAAATAACCAATAAATAGCTAAGTAATTAAAAAGAGCAATATAAAAAAAGAGCAATGTACAAAAGAAGTACTAAACCCGAAAAACGAATAATATATGCATGTGCAAAGAGACAAAAATACCAGTGATGCATTTAGAGAGAGAAGGTTATTGCACTTTTAAACTTTACAGGAATGCGCTCATTAGCACCATTGATTCGGGCTGTGGAGAGCTCCAGATACACAACGTCCAGAAAGTAAAGGATCCAGGCCTTGTCTGTAAGAAATTGAGGCGGTTTCCAACGACTAGCGATCATTTTCTTGGCTGCAGTCAATCCAATGAAAATGACATGCTTATTAAGCGTGGAAAGATTAAGGATGGATGCATAGGATAGGTAATTCAGAACCAAAACGCATATAAACACAGGTACTGTTATTTGTAGCAATTCAGGCAGTTTGGATGCAACAATGCTCCAGAAATGACCAACAGGAGTCCCAAAACATGTGAATAAAAGTGCCCTGAGCCTGTAACAAGCACAGATTGCATATAGGGTTATTAATGACCTTCATGTGATGAAGTCTAACAGGGGTAAGGTATGTTTTCTGTGTAAAAAGTTAAAATGAATGTGCGGATGGTCTGGGTTGCGAGATGTTTCATGAATGCTGGACCACACGTCCTCCCATACAAAATCTTGACCTATATCAGGACAGTCTCTCTTCCAAACCCTCTCTATCGAGAGTAACAAGGTCTGTAAGCAGCAAAAAATGATAGATTTAGAATGCATTAAAGGATAGCCCCTTGAGATGTAACATCTCATTTTCAAGGGGGTCCCATAAAACATACAACATTACAATATATCACATTACAGTACAGACATACATGACATAAAACAAACACAGACATCTTGCTCACCCCCTCCCACACACAACCCCTACCCACATGAGTCTAGTTACAAAATAGACTAATTAAATAACCGAAACAATGAGATAAATATAACATAACACAGAGAAAAGAAAAAAAGAAAAAATAAATAAATAAAATAAATAAAAATAAATAAATAGAAAAAAGGACACAAAAAAATACATAAATTAATTTAAAACATAGGCAATTTGTTTTAAGATGAGAATATAATGCCAACTTAAAACAATGAAAAGAGGTAATAGAACGCAAAAAGAGGGGAAGATTATTCCAATCTGATGGAGCTTTAAAATAAAATTTTCTTTTACCAACCTATTTTAAAATTCTAGGAACTAAGAAAAAAGGAAAATGCATATGTCTGAGTGAGTATGGAGAGTTATATAGAATCATGAGTTCTTTTAAATATGGAGGACAGTGAAAATAAACACAGATCTTAGATACCATCCCCTTATTTTTGCCATGTTTAACAAACGATTCTGGAAGCGGGTGAGCAGGTAAAGAGCTTTGCCAGGGGACACCATGAGCCCCGAGTGCTGCTCTCAACTGTAGATTGACCTGGCAGATCAAATGCATCCATGATATCAGGAAAAGAAAGTAGTCCTTGGTCGTTATAAATGTATTTAAGATAGTGAACACCTTTATGTTCCCATTGGGGAGTAGAGATAGGTCTTCCACCAATCAGGAGTGCTTTATCATTAAGTATTGGAGAAAAAGTGTGCCAATTGCAAGAGATACAGACGTGTTAATCATCTAAATCTTCATGTTAAGAGGTTGCAGTTATCATCTTACCTTTGATCTTTATTCACCGTTTTCATTTTCCTAGGGGCCTAATGGAGAAGTTGGATTTGAAGGCAACAGAGGCCCACAAGGACCAAAGGTGAGTTTTTGCATGTTTTTTTTTAAGTTCATTAGTTCAGGAACTCTTTTAAAAGCTTCTGAAGTAAAATATATTGTTGAGAAAACTGGTCTGTGTCTCCTGCTAGGGTCCTCCGGGTCCTCCAGGGCCGCCGGGGCCAAAGGTGAGGCAGCACTTGTACACAAGACGGAGCTGTGAGCCTCATATATGACGCTGCTGCTGCTGCGTATTCACGGGTAACATGTCTTTCCTCTGTGCAGGGCTCGGACACCAAAGTGTTAAAGGGAGTCAAAGGAGAGCCGGTGAGTTTAGCCTCACAAATTCATTTAAATTAAATAATCACTGTGAGATCCAGTTTGATGCTGTTGCACAAAACATACGGAACAAATCGTCTGTTTATTATTTATAATGTTTCTAATTACATAAAGTAACTAAAGTTAATTTACTGGTAGGATATATTTAGATCCTCGTTCTTTCTTTTCTGCTGTAAATCAGGAGAACGTACTTTCCTTATTATTCTGGTACAATTATCCAACAGCTGCAAATATCTGCTTTGTATCGATAGAAATATTTTCAAAAATAAAATTAGACCAGTCAAAAACCTTACTGGGTTGAGTTTATAAAGATAAAAATGTGTTAGGGGTCGGCAACCCGCGGCTCCAGAGCCGCATGCGACTCTTTAGCGCCGCCCTAGTGGCTCCTGGAGCTTTTTCAACAATGTTTGACCTTTTTTTTCCTTTTTTTCTCCTTTTTTCTTCTTTTTTTCTTTTTTTTTCTCCTTTTTTTCTCTTTTTTCTTCCTTTTCCTTTCCTTTTCTCGACATTCCGACTTTTTTCCTCGAAATGTTTACTTTTTCCTCGACATTTCGACTTTTTTCTCGACATTTCGACTTTTTTCTCAAGATTGTACTTCAACATTAACCTTGACATTTCAACTCTTTTCTCGAAATTTTGACTTTTTTCTTGACATTTTAACTTTTTTCTCGAAGTGCATAATGAAAATGGCCCGGTTTCCCAGATCAGTTAAGTAGTTCTTAAGAGCGAAAGACTTCTTTCAAACCATCTTAAGGTGCCTGTGAAAGAACTACTTAACTGTTAAGAACTACTTAACTGATCTGGGAAACCGGGCCAATGTCATTCTAAGGCTTATACAAGACTTTTCATTTTTTGCGGCTCCAGACATATTTGTTTTTTGCATTTTTGGTCCAATATGGCTCTTTCAACATTTTGGGTTGCCGACCCCTGTGTTAGACTAAAGACCTCCAACCCTGCCTTTAGTAAAACACGGTGGCGGTGTGTTCATGCTGCGGGGTTTGTGTCTCCACCTCCAGACTCATCAAAAATGATTCAGGGGCACTTTTTCAATCTTTTCAAATGAATGAATTTTTCAATAGCAGACTCTCATAAACCCCCTTATTAGGTACACCTGGTATGTTTAAAAAAGCAAGATATTGTGTATAAATGTAACACCACTCCTTGAACACTTTATGTTCTTTCATTTTTATGCATTTAAGGTTTTCATGAGCCTTTGAATTAGAAATAAAATTATTTACTTGACATAATAAAACCACAAGGCAGGCTCTCAGCTCTTAAACTGGTGTAAAAAGCTAATCTTTAACTTTGACTACATCTGTCAAGATCCACTGCAAGAAATAGTGAGACTGGAAGTTTTGCATCCCTGAGACATGATGGAAGCCCCATAAAAGGATTAGTAAAATCACAATCTTTTAACGCTACGCTACATCACAGTTTACAAAAAGGTTAAAAAAAAAGAGTAGAGAAAAGAAAAGAAAAAAAATGATTCGGGGGAATCTCAAGATTACTCAGCACCTTTTTACCGGATTCAGGAAAGCAGCTTTGAGCTGAAACTCTTCAGGCTTTCAACAGACCAGAACTTGAAACGTGCATCCGACAGCACAAAACAATAGCGGAGAAAGAAAATAGAGATTTACCTGCTCGTAAATCCAACTGCTGGAATGAGATTAAAGGTATGGTAGGGAATTTCTGGCTGATGCCACATCTCTTGATACTTGAAACAAAACATCACCAAGAAACTCAAAGCCAGCTCCTCCATCCCTCCTCTCCTCTCCCCTCACTTCATTTACCTGAGCGTAAACCTTCCCCCTCTCAGTGATTGGCTGCCGTATTCCACCTGTATAATTATTCTAATTTACTGAAACATTCAGACTGAGCAGAAATATTCTGCAGAAACTCCAAAAGATGAAGCAACGTCATTCATTCTTTACATCAGTTTTGCACTTTTGTGACGCCAGAATGTGAGCAACAACAGAACTTTACTGTGTACAACAACTTTCTTATAGATTTGTAACGTGTAGAAACTCAGTTACAAGATACTTCACAGGCTACATATTAGTCCAATTATTTTAAACAAAATTGATCACTCCATCTCTCCTCTGTGTACCAAGTGCAACTTGCAAAGTATTTCCATTACTTTTGGGAATGTTAATCAATTTGCAGATTATGGTCACTTATTTCAAAGGTGGTCAGTGGGATATTTAAATTAAAATTAAGAAAGACCCTGGAGTTTTCCTCCTGGGATCTACATCTCACTGCATTACATTACAAGCTCCTTCTAGCTGCTGAAAGTGCACGCTGCAAAACTGGATCAAAACTCTTCCACCTAGTGTCACCCTTTGGTGCAGGGAGATTTTTAACATCCTCACTCATGAGAGGTTACAAACCGTTGTAACGGGCAGGGACGAGCTATTTTTAAAAGTTTGGACACCTTTCCTAAATTATATACCTGCAGATCTGAAAAATCTGCTATTGATGGGACAGTTTTCTGAATGGAAGAACCCCCCCCCCCCCCCCCCCCTTGCAACCCTCAAATTGAAAGACAAGGTATAATAGGCTACCGATTACTGGTTTCCCTCAACTCATAATTACATACCGTGGACTGAAGATAACCTAGAACTGTTTATTTATTTATTTATATATTTTTTTTCCAATCTTCATTTACTTATTTTTTATATAACTTTTATTATTGTTATCTTGTTAGTCATCAAGCTTCCACTGCATTTAACCGTGATAAACAATAAAGCTAGATTCAAAAATAAATTAAGAAAAGCAGTACTTAGCAAGGAAGTCAGTTTTAGTTAGTTGGTTTATCCTGAAATTCTTGGTTTATTCTGAAATTCTGAGTGTGTAAAATGGAATATTTTTTTGTTGTTTGGTTCTGGCTGGTTTCAACAATTTAAGGGTTGAATTCCAGATGATCTCAGATCATTTTTGTTTAGATTTAGTTATGTTTTAATTGTAAGGATTGTATTTTATTGTTTTATGTGTGCAATGTTGGACCCCAGGAAGAATAGTCTTCACTGCAGTGAGGACTAATGGGGATCCCTAATAAATAAATAAATAAATAAATAAATAAATAAATAAATAAATAAATAAATAAATAAATAAATAAATAAATGTATCATTATGTAATTAACATTGTACTGATCATTATGACAATTTTTTTCTTATTTTTCTTACTTTTTATTTGTCTGTATAAATCTGTAATTTGCATGTGCTGTCTGATGGCTTGGGTTGGCGGGGTTTGTTTTTGTATCTTGTATTGTAAAATGTGTAAAAAAAAAAAAAAAAAAAAAAAAAAAAAAAAAAAGAGATGTAACGTAACCCCGGTTTGTGGTGGTGAATTGTTTCCCGTTTCATCCTCAGGGGGAGATCGGAGAGCAGGGACCACAAGGAAACTACACCACGCAGCTTCGTGAGCCGCCCTCGGTAATCAAACAGCTCTTCTCGATCCACAAACCTGCCGCGATGACGTTCCAAGCTCGTTTCTGACGTGAGAAGGAGCGTCGGAGAGGAAAACACATGAATCATAACGATATTCTGATTATTTTCAGGGACCTCCCGGACCAAAAGGCCAGAAAGGAGAAAGTGGATATGTGGTAGGTGGTCACTCGTGAGCGGTCCTGAAATACCGGCCTTAACCCCTGACATTCCCGTCACCGCTCATCCTTCCCTCTGGTTGGTGTCTTGCAGGAAACCGTGAGAGGAGAGCCTGGTATACACGGATTCCCTGGACGGCGGGTCAGCACAGGCGCCAAACCCATTCACGCTTTTATGTCCGTAATACGTCAAGAAAACATTTGAACATGTGACCTTTTCTCCTCATTTCCAGGGTGAGAGTGGTGCCAACGGGAGGCCTGGACTCAGGGTGAGTTTGTTTGGGAGATGTTTTATATTTGATAAATGAAAACCACTCCATAACTCGATGACGACTCTGTTTCAGGGCGACCCCGGTGATGGTCCGAGAGGCAGAGACGGCGTGAAGGTGAGGCGCTCGCTCCCAAACCTCTTACATCACAGCTCCAAAGAGAAAAGTGGTTTTGCAGCTTTGTTTGTCGTTTTCTTGATTCTTTATGTAAAAAAAACATATCAGCTCTGATCAGCGGTCGCGCCTCTCCCAACACAGTAAAACATTTGTATCTATTTTATGAATAATTTGAAGATCTTGAATAGAAATAACTTAACATCTTAATTATATAAAATTATTACAATGATAAACCGTTTTTTTTTTTTATTCGTTTCGTTTTTTATCATAAAGCATCACAAAGTAAAATACTGTTAAAATATCCGTGTTTATTTAACTTGAAGGAACGTTTGTTTACTTTTAGGCCTTAAGAAACCGTCGACGGTAACTTCAGAGTCTCATCCTAATTGTCTCGCTTCACGACAGCGACTATGAAACCAACTAGTTGAGGTTCGTCGTGGCAGACGTCACTCATGATGCAAAAACTAAACATTGACTGTGTGAAGAGCGACAGCTTCAACATATGTCCAGATACGTGTGTGGGTGAGGGGTGGAGGCCGGGAGGCAAGGGCCGTCACATGATGGTCTGAAGCATTTAATCCAAAATTGTAATCCAAAATAAACCCTGCCAGCGCAGAACTGTAACATTTATCACATAACGGGCGGCTGAGGTGCGACCTGACGGTTCAGACTGATTTAAGACCACATACGAACCACATCTGACGGTTTAGTGTCCTGCAGGTTCAGTGTCTTCTGACCACAAGAAAATCAATCAAAGCTGCTCAACACAGTGTTTATAATGGATGATTTTGGTGAACGAATCGATTCATTTGCATGAAGGAATCATGTTTGACTCATATTATTATATAAGAATAAGATCAAATATTAGAAACACAGCTGATTTCTTTTCTGTCAGTCACCATGAATGTGCTGCTGGAGCGATAAGTGAGACTGGAAACGGCATTTGTGTTTCAGGGAGTCCGAGGTGATCCGGGAGAGCTGATCTCATCGGGGGGGTCGTGGCCCTGGTCCTCTGGTAAGATGGCTCATGTGGGAAGAAGTCGTTAGGAAAGAAAAGACTTGGAAATGTTAGACGATGTGACATGACGGGGAACGACACTCACCATCATCATCCCAATGAACTGATTCTGTAAATGTTTCCTTGATTTGCTTCTACTCCTCTAGGCGGCCTCCCTGGACCTCCTGGAGAGCTGGGTGCGCCGGGCGAGAGGGGTTCGGTAGGAGACCAGGGATCGCCGGGATTCCCTGGACGTCCGGCAACTGAATCACAGCAGCAAGGTTTGTACGCCGAAGCCCCGCCCAGAGATCACCTCCTACAACCAGTACTCGAGTTGAGGGGGGATGAGGGAGGATGGCCCTAGTTGAAATGTCTCATTTTTTGTAAAAAAATCTATTTTTCCCTGGAAAAATTAACAATGTTCACCTGTTTCAAGTAGATTTTCACTTGAAATATGTAGAAAAATCTGCCAGTGCAACAAGATTTTTTTTTATTGTAATAAGAAGATAAGTCTTGTCCTACTGGCAGATTTTCCTACTTATTTCAAGGGAAAATTTACTTGAAACAGGTGAAAATTGTCAAATAAGTTATTTTTCTGGTGATGACTCTAAATGTTGAAATAGCAGTAAAACCACATTCATTGATGAAATGACATAAGGGATGGAAAGGGGGGATGGCAGTTTTACAAGGGGGATGATTTTGACGGTTTTTATTTCAGGGGGGGATGCCATCCCCCCTCATCCCCCCTCAACTCCAGTACTGCTCGTACCACATATGGGTCCAAGAGGAAGGAAAAAGAACCTCAGGATCAGTTTTCATTCTTCTTTTTTATCTCATTATCATTGAATTGATCCATTTTGCTCATCAGTGTGGGAGCTCTTCGGCCCATTCGGTTACCAAGGAGAGCACGGAGAGAAAGGTCAGCAAGGAGAACAAGGGCAGCCCGCTGTCGTCCCCGGACCCTCAGGAAATGACGGGCGTCCCGGAGACCGGGGTCCTCCCGGGCCCAAAGGAACATGTGAGTTAACGTTCAGCTGGAAAGACTAATTTCAGCCTAAACTCCGACTGTTTACCGGACTTCTGCTCGTCTCCAGGGGCAGAGTTCTTCAAGGGCGCTGCGGGAGACCGGGGAAGGCCGGGCAAAGCAGGCTTCAAGGGAGAACAAGGTGCTTGTGGTTACCGTCACTCGTTCATGTTTTATTCAGATCAAATCAACCACGTTCACTAAAACTCTTGTGTTTAGGTGATCACGGAGAGTGTGAGTGCAGCGTCAGGAACCCCCTATATGGGTTACCTGGACTGGCCGGTGAACCCGGCGACGCTGGGATGAGCGGAGAGATCGGTCACGAGGGCGAGCCCGGAGAGCCGGGTCCATCGGGACAAGACGGCATTCCCGTAAGGAAAAGCAGTAGATGGAAATGAAATTTCCCAAGTCTCACATACTCGTTTTTTAGGTATTTTGGTTGATGAGAAATTGATTTGGAAAAAACATATAAATTTAATTCATAATAAAAGTGTGAAGTCATTGGGCATCATCAGCAAACTGCAAAATCCCGTTAATATTTCTTGCTTATTAACTCTATATTATTCTATGATATATCCTTATTTGATTTATGGTAATATTGTTTGGGCAAATACATACCCTTCCAGTCTTCATCAACTTTATTTAATGCAAAAATGATTTGTAAGACGGGCAACTTTTTCTAACTCTACAGAACCCTCTACTCTTTTGTTCAGAAAACTCAAAATTCTTTCAGAATATGAGATAAATATTCATCAGATATGTGTGTTTTTACACAAACATATGTTTTTGCCTTTTTCTTTACCACTATCGTTTAGTAATTTTTTCACATATAATTCTCAAATACATTCATATAATACTAGACAGATTAATCATCTTCATCTTCCTTTTTATAAAACTAAACACGGCCAGTATTCCCTCAGATATCGTGGTGTACAGATATGGAACTCCAAATCTCACATTATCAAAAGCTCTGCTTCTCTAGAGATTTTTAAAAGAAATGTATCATCTCATTTAATTCACATTTAAAAATGTCACAAGTTTTCTTTGTTGATTTTTTTTTTTTTTTGTGTGTTGATGATCTGTAACTATGTAACCAAACCTTCTTTGTTTTTTGTTTATAGTTTTCGTCTTGTTGTGTTTTTGTTTTTGATTTTTTTGTAATTACTGTTTTACTTCCTAAATTGAAGGGAGGTCCGCTGCATAAGCCTGTTGGCTTTTTGACCTCTCCTGTCACATTTGTTTTACTATTTTGATTGCAAGTGTTGCTTTTATTGTGTGCAAACTAATAAAATAAAAAAAAATAAATAAATAAATCCCACCGATAAAAGTAGATGAATGAAATAAGCTCATAGTTTGTGTTGTGTGGGGTTGCAGGGTTCTCCCGGACTCGATGGAGTTCCAGGCCCAAAAGGTCGGAAAGGGGACACGACTGTCGCGAAGGAAAAAGGTGCAGAGTTCCTGACAAGTTTCCGGTTTCGCATCATCACCGGCGGTGCACCGAGACCGATGAGGTCCCGTCTTCATGTGTTCATTTGGGCTTTTTTATTCCATCAGGGTTTTCCGGTGATCCAGGAGACAGAGGACGAGACGGTGAGCCGGGAAGGCCCGGTATTCCCGGCCCAGACGGTCTTCCGGGTTTCCCTGGTCCCCGTGGTCTTCACGTGAGTCCATCGCTTTTCTCTTTTCTTACTTGGTACAGGTTCTTCAGTCAAAACCTGTTCTTGGTCTCTTTTCTTACAAACACTGATTGCTTATGGGAATTAAAGACAGTTTGGACCAATATGACCAAAGAGAACTAAACAAACAAGGACACAGACTTTCAAAATAAAACAGGAAACACAAGACAAAAACTAAAGAACCAAGTAAAACTTGAGAAATATGTTATGTTATGTTGTGGAAATGCTAAGTGACGTTGGCTGTAGGGCTGGGGATCGATTCAAATGTCAAGAATCGATTCCGATTCTTAAGATTCAGAATCGATTATCAAGATTTGATTTGATTTGATTCGATTCCGATATCGATTTGGGTTAGTATTATTAAAATTGTTTTTTGAGCTGTTGCATGAATCATATGACTGTGTAGTTATGCAACATATTACTACTAGTATTATATTGAGATTCAACAGCAAGTATTGCAGCTAATGATGCTGTAAGGACCAATCAGCTCCCAGAATGCTGATAGAACTGCTTTCAGAAACATCGTGTGGTTCAGAATTATCAAACAGATCCAGGGAGGAAACAGAGGACGTATGAAATCTGTTTTATTTTTTCCCACATTCGGTTAAAATTTTTTCCATTTTCGGTCTATTTCAGTTTTTAATTTTTGAGAATTAGTTTTTTAGCATTTTATGCAAATGTGACCCCAAGACAGTATATAAAGTAATAAAATATAGACAATTTATGCAATTATAACTGAAAACTTTACGTTTAAACATATTTAAAGGCAAAAACATAACACGCGTTATTCTCTTTTCCAAAAAAAATACCAAAAATTGTAATGTAATGGTGAAAAAATAAAAAAATCGATCTTTAGACATACAAATCAATTTTTAGGAATTAATATGAGAATCGATTTAGAATCGGAAAATCGATTTTTTCAACACAGGCCTAGTTGGCTGCCAGCCTCATTTCCTCACAGAGATACATGAACTTCTACATAAAGTTATATCGTACAGCAGCGTAGGATACTGATTCTGCTGGTTCACGTAAACAGGGAGAAGGGCCCTGGGGAGAGCATGGAGAAAAAGGCTTCCCTGGGCCCCGTGGTGGACCCGGTCCAGCTGGATTTAGCGGAGAACCAGGTCGAGTCATCCCGGGGCCCAAAGGACTGGCCGGTTTACCCGGAGACGAAGGCTTCAACGGCTACAACGGCGTGCCGGGACCACCTGGGCATCCAGGTGAGAGGCAGTAGACGGCCACTTTTCCCGCTTCTATTCCTTCACAGTTTTGGTTATTTCTCCTCTTCACAGGGTTTCGCCTCTCTTCACTCTACGTAATATAACTCGGCCTTTCTTAAAATGCCTTCTTTTGTAATTCGGTGCAGTAAAAGTGGAATGAAGGTTAATGGAGAAGGAAGCATGACGAGACCTTTCTTCCTGCTGTTGTCTTCTCGGTGCAGCGGCTGCGTCCCTCAAACCAGCTGCCTTGCAGCTTGTTTGGGATAATGCTTGTGCTTTTGAATAACTCTTGTTCCGAATGCCTCTCTCTCTCTCTTTCATTTCTCCCTCGTTTCCACCTGAAAGGCGGCTGTATTCCAGCAGGAGATGGAGGACAGGTGGATGTAACAGGTAGCTGGTACAATAACGTTTTCACCTTATTGCTTACCTTAACCACATCTTTATTGTGCTTTGCCTTTGGATTATTTGCAGAGGTGTCAAAAGTATTCACATTCATTACTCAGGTAGAAGTATAGATACTAGAGTTTAAAAATACTCCTGTAGAAGTTTAAGTATCAACTCAAGTTTTTTACTCAAGTAAAAGTATAAAAGTACTGGTTTCAAAACTACTTAAAGTATAAAAGTAAAAGTAATGTAAGGGGGAAAAAAGCCATTAAGGACAAAAGCCATTGAAAATGAATGCATCTTAGTATAATGCAAATATATTAAAGAACCATATATGTGTACTATTGAGCATTAACATGTGTTTCAGAGAGCAGGAGATATGATGACTAGTTGCATATAAGTATTGTACTGGTGCAAAAAGTCAAACTTCAGAGGCATGTTATCATTTATCCTAACCTTTATTGGAATGTACATCCAAGTTTAGTTGCAGGAATCTGAGGGAACGGATGTAAGAACAAAATCTGTACCACAACCAAATTCACTCTATCCGGATAGCGCAATTTAACTGGATCATTTTTTTGAAAGGCCGAAATGAAATAGAGTAACAAGGCTGTTTTTAAAATGTAAGGAGTAAAAAGTACAGATAATTGCGTGAAAATGTAAGGAGTAAAAGTAAAAAGTCGTCTAAAAAATAATGACTCCAGTGAAGTATAGATAACCAAAATTTCTACTTAAGTAAGGTAACGAAGTATTTGTACTTCGTTACTTGACACCTCTGATTATTTGACTGGTGTATATGGCAATTTTTCTTTTTTTTAATACATTTTGACATTTTTGGTGCAAATCTACAACAGCTAATGTAAAGATAATGACCGACTCTGAGTACCATTCACGCTGGGCAGCAGTTAAAAGTCACTCTCGCTAAAGTCCCCGGTCCCCTTCATGACCGCCGCCATGTTGCTCTGATGTCGTGCTTCTCTCATCTTCTTCCTAGGCTCCTGTGAATCTGTTCCAGGACCTCCTGGTCTGCCTGGACTTCCGGGACTCATTGGATTACCAGGTTTTTCAGGTAAAATTACAAAAAAAGAAAAAAAAAGAAGAATTGCTGAAATCTTTTAGGCATTAATGTGTCTTATTGAATCTGTGGTCCAACAGGACTTTCTGGCACCAAAGGACCACAGGGTTTAGAAGGACCGCATGGAGAGAAAGGAGAGGAAGGAGAGCGGGGACAGGGTGGCAGAACTGGACCACCAGGTAAAGAGTGACGAGAAAACCACACCTGTAGAGAGTACAGATGTCTGGATGTTGAGGAAAACTGAAAAATCTTAATTAAATAACTCATCATTATAACTTTAGTCAGATTCAGGTTTTAATGGTTTTAAAGGTTTCTTTAATGGGAATCTACTTTAGTAAGTTGTAAAAATGCTGTGTTTTGTTTCAGTATTTAAGTGCAGGATGGATTAGAAAAATTCTTACAAACGTTACTCAAGATATCAACCCCTAAAATAGCATTAATGGTGCTTGTTTTAAGCCACGAAAGTGTTAAGATGCGTATTACATTACTTCATGTTTTATCCAAAGCGACTTACAACAGACAAATACAATCACGCCACTGTAAACGGTAATAAGATGGTATTTAAAAATGTGCAGCTAAGTGCCACTAAGACAAGATTTAAGTGCTGGGGGGGTTAAACGACAGAAGGTGTTCTTGGAAGAGGACATTTTAAGACCTTCTTGAACGTAGGGCTGGACGAGTCTGCTCTCGTGGCCATGGGTGACTTATTCTCTTCTCTTGAGGAGAAGGAAACGCCAGCCTGTGTTCCTGTGAAGAGTGCAGCGCTTGTGAAGTGTTGTAAGGAGAGCCGCCTGGGAGATTTGCAAGGCCCTGTGCGAAATGGTTTGGGGGGGCCCTCGCGCGCTCGCTACGCTCACGCGCGCAAAATTTTTGGGTTTTTCGGATCGGGTGTCTATATGCGCAATTTTAACTCTCCAATTAGCAAAATACTGGATACCTTCCCCTGCCTCATCATCATTTGGCTTGCCTCGAAGCGTGCAACAAATTTATCAAACGAGCCTTTCAAAGAGGCATTAAACTCTTCCATTTTCTTTAGTTTCTTTCTTTTTTCATTCCATGATGGAAATTTCCTGAATCTGTCTCGTTCTCTCGACATTGTGTGACAGTTTGTTCCAACTCCACCCGTCTCGATCAGAGCAGCTTGTGTCTGCGCTTGGTCTGACGCAGTTGTATTGAACAACAGACACACGCAGCTGCGCAGAGCCATCAATCAGCAAGCACATCATTGCACATATATTTATTGATATGCACAGACTAGTACACATTTAGGTCTGTAATGGAACGTGACTGTTGATATTTATAAGGGAAAAAAGGGAAAAAAACGGGAAAACAAAAAACAAAAAAAAATGGCCCATAGCGCGAGGCCCTTGGGGCGCGAGGCCCCGTGCGGTCGCATGGTTCGCACACCCCTTGCGGCGGCCCTGGTTGTAAGCCTTTACAATTGTAATCCCGTCTTTTAGCCATCACTTAACAGACATGTGCACAAACCTCCTGTTCTTAACTCCCTTCATTGGCTTCCTGTCCTTTACGGAATTGATTTTAAACTTTTGATTTTTGTTTTTAAAGCTCTTAAGGGCCTCGCACCCTTGTATCTATCCAAGCTTTTAACTGTCTGTAATCCGTTAGAGCGCTGAGGTCAACTAATCAACTTTTGTTGGAAGTCCAGAGGTCAAAATATAAAGACTGGGGGTGTCCGAGCTTTCTCCGTTGTACCCCCGCCCCAGCTCTGGAATAATCTCCTCGCCGAGATGCGGCTTATTTCTGACCTCGGCATTTTTAAATCCAGGCTAAAAAAACAGTTATTTAAGATGGCTTTTAACACCCAGTCGTGTGATGAAACTTTTATCCTATTAGCTTTTGTTGTATTTTATGGTTTTATTTATTTATTTTATTTATTTATTTCAGATCCCCATTAGTTCTTGCCTCAGCAGCAACTATTCTTCCTGGGGTCCAACAGTACAAATATACATTTCTAAAAAACTTTTACAGTACAATATAAAATGTTAAACAGAATAAAACAAAGTAGATAACAAGTACAAAGAACAACAACTAAAAAGAAAAAACAAGACAAAAAACAAAAACAAATAAATAAAAACTAAAGATAATAATAAGTAGAAAACGAAATGAAAAAAAGAAAATGAATTTTCCTAAATGAAAAAAACGAAAATGAAAAAAACAAATAACAAATAACAACCAAAAACAGATAGATTAAACATAAATCCAAGTAAAACTAAACATAAATAAGTTCATACTATTATTGTTTTTGATTGTTCTTATTTATCCTCCTTTTTATCTATTACTTGCTGTAAAGCACTTTGCCACATCGAAAGGCTGTTGGAAAGTGCTATAGAAATAAAGTACATTACATTACATGCAAGATAATGACAATCAGATTTATTTATGTGGTACTTTTCATTACACGTCGACTTAATGAGGTGAACTCTGGGAAATAGTTCAGGAAAAGCAGCTCGAGCAGCAGAGAGGCCTATTCCCATTAGTCCATCTCATTCAAAGGGGTATTTAAGGAGCACCTATGGCAGGTGTTTTTATCTGGATCGGGGCAAGTGTACGGTCATTCACCAGGGTGAAAACATAGAGATGCCTTGCCAGTTTGGACATTACCTGGATTAACAAGGGCTGCATCAGTTGTTGGGCGACCAGGGGGGGGATCAGGGTAGACTCATGAGAAATGGGCTCCTGGAACAAGGCAGACATGGACCAGAGAAGAAAATATCGCACTGTTAGAATCATACATCGGAAATAATTCCAGTGAGAAATGTTCTATGCAGAGGATGGTGAACCTTGGGGCCTAAAGTTTAGGAGTTAAACAAAAGTGGGCAACACAACAGACATATCCATATCAAGATTTTCCACACAATCTTGGTGTTTGACATGAATTCTGCAGGTCTGATATACTTTTTAAGTAGAAAAGACACTAAAATAATCTCCCAAATGATTGTATCTGACTTGATCAAACCTTGTCTGTGATTTAAATGTTCCTTTGAGTTAGGGCTGGGCGATATAACGAGATTTTAATATATATCGATATATTTTCAAACACGATATGGTACAAGACAATATCGTTTATATCGATTTAAAAAAATTATGATTTTGATATAGCTTATTTTGTGACAAATTGACTTGAATGTTTTATTTGAGATTTGCACAAATGTTTTGTTATTTGCACAACTGTCAACCTCAGTGGAAAAGTCTGCCTATTACTGTCTACATTGTATTAATTGCACGGTGTATTTTGATTTACTTGTTATGCAGGAAAGGGATATTTGTTTTATTTTATTCAAGAAGCATTTTTATTCTATATATGCAACTAGTTTATTTTTATTTCATTTGTTTTATACATTTTGATATTGTGCAGACCTCTGTTAATAAAGGAACCTGTGTGACATTTGGCACAAGGCTTTGTATTAAAACTGACTGTTTTTTTAAGGGTTTGCCTCAGAAAAAATGAAGCTAACAGAGATGCTATGCTATAATGCTTTGGGGGAAACTCCAATTATGGCACAGAAAAAATATCGATATATATCGAGTATCGCCATTCAGCTAGAAAATATTGAGATATTACTTTTGGTCCATATCGCCCAGCCCTACTTTGAGTCCAGATTCATTGTTTTATATCTCTTCGGTACAGGTTTTGCTGGTCCCCGTGGAGATTTGGGATTTCCTGGCAGCAAAGGTGCGGTCGGAAATCCCGGTGCGCCTGGTATTCCTGGCCGACACGGGGATAGGGGTGAAAAGGGTGTTCACGGTGATATAATGGGAGCATCGTCGGGGCACTCAGGTGACCCAGGGCTGCCGGGGCTTCAAGGAGACCAAGGTCCAAGTGGAGGTGAAGGGTCACCAGGCTATCCAGGTCAGCTATGCTCCCGGGTTCTCACTGAATTGAATGATGAACATAAATGGTTATCCATTATTTATATACAACTACTTCCCCAGGAATGATGGGCATGCCAGGTATGATTGGCTTTAAGGGTGAGAAAGGCCCTCCAGGCCTGTTTGGACAGGAAGGACAGCCTGGGCCAGCAGGAAAGTACGGCTTTCCTGGAGATCTTGGAGGAGTCGGCCTACCTGGGCCACGCGGTGCAACTGGACTGACAGGTTAGAGACACATATATGCAGATGCACTCTGTCAGAAACGTTTTCACCCCTTTTCCGACTGAAAATCCAATATGGCAATATGAACTAAGGGGAACATATATGTTCAGGAAAACAAAGGCAAGAACCAATGTCAAACAACAATGTTAATCTGAGTTAATCTGTGGAGTTAATCTGTGGAACAGTTTAGATACAGAAATGAAAATGTGTAGCACGTTATTACAATTCAAAAGCACCTATAAATACAAAATGATTAATACATATAAAACAAAGGTATAATACACATAGGCATGTACCTATGGACATGTGTATATATGTGTGTGTGTGTGTGTGTGTGTGTGTGTGTGTGTGTGTGTGTGTGTATGCATACATATATATATATATATATATATATATATATATATATATATATATATATATATATATATATATACATACATACAGGACTGTCTCAGAAAATTAGAATATTGTGATAAAGTTCTCTATTTTCTGTAATGCAATTAAAAAAACAAAAATGTCATACATTCTGGATACAGTTTAAGATTAGGATTCCCAGAATATTCTAATTTTTTGAGATAGGATATTTGAGTTTTCTTAAGCTGTAAGCCATGATCAGCAATATTAAAATAATAAAAAGGCTTGCAATATTTCAGTTGATTTGTAATGAATCCAGAATGTATGACATTTTTGTTTTTGTAATTGCATTACAGAAAATCACAATATTCAAATTTTCTGATATATATATATATATATATATATGTATATACAGTATGCGTGTGTGTATGTATATGCGTAGGTATGTGTATGTACTATTGTATTATTGTATTATTGCTTATATAAATACTGTATTGAATGATATTTATTAATGACATTGCACTAGTTCATAAAAGCTAAAAAAATTTTTGTGAAAGGCGTCATAAGCTTAGGCTTCAGCCTACACCTTTTGGTCCTTGGTTTTTAGTTAAAATTGTATAAAATCGTGTATATATATATATATATATATATATATATATATATGTATATATATATATATATATATATATATATACATATATATATATATATATATATATATATATATATATATATATATATATATACATATATATATATATATATATATATATATATATATATATATTTTTTTTTTTTGTATAACACTGACGACTTACACCTGTACTTTGGGTTATTTGTGCTGTGGAAATTGGAAGGACCAATAAACTAAACTAAAAAAACTAAAATCCTGTGTTCTGGTCCACCAGGAGTCCCAGGGGAGAGGGGAACTGAGGGAGACCCAGGTCCTCCAGGTCCAGCAGGACTGAAAGGGACGCCGGGCACTTATGGCAGTGATGGCACCCAAGGAGAGGACGGTTCCCCGGGTGATCCAGGACAGCCAGGTCAACTTGGACGCACAGGACTTCCAGGAATGAAGGGTCGGTTTCCCGCATAATCTGTTCATTCAATGCCAAAAACGAAAATGTAATTATCTAATCAATCATTTCCATGATACAAAAATCTCCTTTTTAGGAAAGAAAGGGTCCACTGGCATGCATGGTTTTGACGGCACCTTGGGTAATATTGGGTTTAAGGGTCAGACTGGGCTGAAAGGACAATATGGACTGCTTGGGGAAGATGGGCCGAAAGGATTTTCAGGACTAAAGGGAGAGAAAGGTGACAATCTCAGTAAACCAGCAATGTCCCTGAACCATTGATGCTACTTAAGCACTACCTCCCCCACATGTTTGTCTTCAGGTGAACGTGGTCTGACAGGACCACGTGGCGAGAAGCCCAAGATCTCCTCTAAGATGATTGCTCACATGAAGGGCCTCAAGGGAGACATTGGGCATGAAGGAAATCCAGGTTTCACCGGACAAAGAGGTTTGCAGCTATAGGCTCGAGATCGATCTCTTTCACTCTAACGGCCGCTGTGTCCTGACAAACTTCTGTTTTCTGCAGGTGATAAAGGTTCATATGGTTTACCAGGCCATGACGGTAAAGGTGGTTATCCGGGAATTCCCAGCTTCGAAAAAGGTCACCACGGAGAGCTGGGTGGACAGGGGTTACCGGGGCACAAAGGGATGCCCGGGCCGACTGGAAACAGGGGCATTACAGGGTTTCAGGGAATGGATGGCAACAGGGTGAGCAGGGGGGTTCGTAGACTCTGGGGTTTTAGCGTAAAACTTAATCAACATAATATTAACATTAAAAGTGTGATTGCATAATATTGTGATAACATTCGCTTGTCAGTGGCCACCATCAGCAACGTCTGTGCGAAGCGGCGCAGGGCTGGGAACTGCTCATGTACACCAATGGAGTAAGGAAGTGGAGGAGAAGGGATAAATAGTCCAGACATAAATAAGACAGCAGGTAGAAGAGGCGTGAAAGACAAAGGTTGTCGAACTAGCAGTCCTCAGAATGAGGACCAACAAGGACAGTCTTAAATCTGGAGGCTGGAGCGCTTCGTAGAAGCTTCCTCTTGAGGTCACTCAGTACGTTTACATGCACAGAAAGTAAAATTGTTGCCTTAATCTGACCGATATTGAAGTTTTAAAAGCTGTGTTTACCCTTTAGCCGGGCTGTAGTGGAACCGAACGGAAGTTCTTCAGGTCGAGCTGTTAGTGCCAATTAATGCGTCCTAATCCGAGTTATTCCTGCATGTATACCAACCCATGTTTAGCCAGGCTACTTACCGCCCCGGGACAGCCCCCTTCTGGAAGTGACGACACCACGAAAGCCAGAATATCAACACAGTAGGAGAAGAAGAAGACAAAAAACAAGGAAGGAACCGGAAGAACGCTAACGCAAAAGTGCGTGTGGCGCCACCTAGCATCGTGGAATTGAACGCTCCTCACTCAATAATCGATTGTCTTCTTGCACATGTTTACCCGGATTTCTCTGAAACTCCAGTTTAATCCTTAACTAGATTGTTGCCAATAGCTTGATTTAGATGTGCATGTAACCGCACTGAGAGTACTACACACTTCTGTTCCCATCAAACCTGGCGAGGTGGGACCCGAGGGAAAACCTGTATGGAAAGAAAAATGGCTCATTTGTTCACATCCTGGTGGGACCTCACACTGCTGTAACCAGCGGGAGGTAGAAGTGGTAGCAAGACAACGATACTCATGGTGATTGTGGATATCTTGAAGAAGGCAAGGAAAGTCTGAAAGAAGTAGCCACATCCTGCAGTATCCTCCAGGAAGCACAAGGTGGGGAGATGAAAAACCTGGGATGAAGGTCTACTTCTCCCCCCCAGGTCCTCCAGACATCACTGAGGCCTGACACATGGATTGAACTGCTGATGTTGCCAAGAAAAAAGATATCATCAGAGATGTTTGCTAGGACTTTAAATCAATGCTTTTGTGACTGGAGTTTGTTTCTCTGGTTTTGAGGGATGCAAGAAATTGATGACGAGAAACACAGACAGTATTTCTGTATGTCCTCCGCAAGGTTTGACGACTTGTTCCATCGTATTAGTGATCTTGTTCAAGACAACAGCGAACACAGTGAGCCCCTAACGGCAGCAGAACCCCCTGACCGGTCACTACCGGTCAATTCCGGCACTTATTTAAAAACACTTCTTGGTGTGGAGTCCTCTGCCAATTTCAGTTATTCCTTATATTGTGCATCAGTGGCATTTTTATCTAATTTTGTTTTGCACATGTTGAATGTATTTCTTTACGTAATACCAGCATTCACTAAACTATGATGCATTCTTTGAACTGTTGTCCTTTCCAGGGAACCAAAGGAAGTCCTGGAGCTTATGGCTCAAGTGGCGACAAAGGAAGGAAAGGAGGCAAAGGTAAAGTCTTACATTTAAACCCTTGATACACTGCTATCATGTACTAATTGTATCTAAAGTAGTAATATTTCACATGTTAGTAAATTTAGCACAATGTTACAGGTGAAAAAGGCCTACGCATAGACCTTCCAGGAAACCCTGGACTGAGAGGAGAGGAAGGATTTCCAGGAGAACGAGGTACGAGCTACACCTCACACAGTTATTTGGATCTCAACAAAACTATTAAGGGTTTTAGTCTGATATGAATGGTTTGTTATCTGCCTGACAGGTCAGACAGGATTATTTGGAACAACTGGAGAGAGGGGGGTACCAGGTTTCGATGGTATTGAAGGGATGAAAGGAAAGCTTGGTGATCAAGGTTTTCACGGAAACCCAGGTAAAAGACCAGCTTTCGCTTTCTAAGTCACACATGGCAGCAGATTTACTTTGTATTACATTGGTTGATCTTTTTTGAAGGCTTTGACGGGGATAAAGGAGTTCCTGGTAACCAAGGTACAAAAGGCTTTCCCGGAGTTCCTGGACATGATGGACTTCCAGGATTTCCTGGCTTCCAAGGAAGCAAAGGTAACAAGCCTCTTGTTGTTCTCACTCTTTAACATGAATTAAATCAATCAATCAATTAATCCTTATTTGTATATCATATTTAAACAACCAAGGTTGACCAAAGTGCATAAATTCATGCTTTATATGAATCCCCACTCCCAACTGAGTAACTAAATGTGTGCAGGTCATGCTGGCCTGAAGGGTCTCTATGGATTAGACGGACTAAAGGGCCAAAAGGGTATCCAAGGAACACAAGGTGACTAACGCAACCTCAAACGAATCATCTTACCAGGAGCCTGTTTGTTACTATTTTAAATTAGGCAGCAACTAATTGATTTCGGAAAACTGATTTTAGAAAATTCAAGCATCTTTCTTGTGAAATTGTTACCAAAGTTAAGAACATGCTTCCTGGTTATGTGCACATCAGGTGCTGACATCGTTGGACCAGCCGGGGCATCGGGGCTTAAAGGAACGAAAGGCGAGGGTGGGGACCCCAACAGTGAGCCTGGGGTTCCAGGAACGCCGGGCTCGAAAGGCTACCAGGGGCCTCTTGGTAAGCCTCTTCCCTCATCAATAACCGGCCCCTCCAAAAAGACTGAACAGATACTACACAGCAACACAAAATGTGTTTTGTACTGTTGTTTAAGTCCCATACTGCCTTTGTTCAGGTGACTATGGCCAACCTGGATTCCCGGGATTCCGCGGCGCTGTAGGGGCAGATGGGATCTCAGACACACCGGGGCCCACCGGAGATCCAGGCTCACCAGGATACACAGGACAGCATGGTGAGAAGAAGGCTAAACTTATAGAGGAAACATCGAAACAGTAGTCACTTTATGTGGCAGTACCACATCTGACCACATGGGGGGCATAGAGATCTGCTGTGTTAAGAAAAGTGGGCCACACATAATACGACGTTATTAAGTGCAGAACCTAGACTGTAACAAACACCAGACGATGCATCTGCTCAAGTGACCCATTGGTTTCTGAAGACCGGTTTTGAAGCATCTACAAAATGTAAAAATGTTTATTTCCGCTCTAAAGTTGGGGATTTTTACATGGGAGTCAATGGAGACTGACTCGCTTCTGGAGCCAGCCTCTAGTGGCCACTCGGAAAACTGCAACTAATCTTGGTTCTCCTTGAGGCTCGACCCGGAAGTTACATGGTTGGTACACCTCGCCCCCCAGTCTCGCACTCAGCAGGCACGCCGATTTTTCCCAGTGGCCAGCCACGGTACTGCAACAAAAAATCCCATGGGGCCCAGAAAGCTCACGGCTGACGTCACAGCCGTGTCCGTGCATTCCACGGATGTATTATATTAATATATATTATGTAATTATATTATATTAATACATTAATAATATATGTAATACTATACATGTAATAATATACATGAATTAATATATTATATTACATATTATATTAATACTCGCGTCATTGCCCTGGGGCATGATGGGAGGCCCCAGAGCATCATGGGAGGTGACTCAACTGCGCATGCTCTATGGGCCCCACAACGTGGAAGTAAACCCGGAAGTCCGGAACTTTTTTCGGCTTATGCGCTAGGTGAGCAACTTACATTGAAATGAATGGGCGGCCATTTTCGGTCTTCCATCCAGTAATATTATACATCCATGCTTGGTACAGACTGGAACATCTTGTAAAACCACCATGTGCTGACCCCATGTGGTCAGAACTGATGTTACTACATAAAGTTTCTTCAAAGGTTTGACTTTTTTCATAAAACACGTTCTAAATGAAAACCCAAGTAAATAGTGTGTACCTCATTTTCATATTGCTGTATTTACTGGACAGTTTCTTCCTTCATAGTTACTCTAGAAATGCTGTTTTAGTCAATATGACCTAATTAAATACATAATACATAAAAATACATAAATATGCCTCTATATAATGCATAAATATGCATCTTTACCTGAGTAGCATGAAAGTTGGTCCTGTTTGGACTACAAAACCTGCTGTCTTGTAACTAGGAGTCTTGAAGTTATGTCCACGCTACATGATCTGAAAACGACTTGGTCATGCGGAGGTGTTATCTGGCCTCCAGATCACATTGAATCAGCAGAACATGCTGAGTAGGAGATATGGGAAATTATGTGAAAGGCCACAAAACCACATCTGAAAACAGAAGTTAGAAATTGGAAAGTGGATATAGGGAAAAAAAACAAGCAGTGTTGTCATGTGCTTCTTCTTTGTTATAGTACATCATCTCACCGCTGCTTCATGGCTTTCCCTTCCTTGTCATGACCTCACCTCACAACAGCTCAAGATGTTTAAAACATGCTAGATATAGCTTACAATAGATTATAAATGGAGTTTCGTCTATTTTATTTTAATTATTTTAAATTAGGAGTCTTCATCATCCATTTATAATTAATTAATTCATCTTTTCCTGCTTCTCAGGCCTACCTGGACCCAGAGGAAATCCTGGTTTGGATGCTTTCCCTGGAGAAAAAGGTGTATCAGGAATAAATGGATTCCCTGGATTCCCTGGTAGTAAAGGATTCTCAGGAGATCCGGGTCCAGGAGGATACAGGGGTCCTAACGGAGTCTATGGGAAGAAAGGTAAGGACTAAACAAGAACTCAACAGTGGCTTGTGTTAATGTTTGCTGCTGCAAGGGAAGAAGTTTAAAATTAGACATAGGGGAGTTCCTGCAAGGAGAAAATGTTTGCATGCTTGCCGTATTTTAGATTCAGGTATGACCAGGACGCATTGCTACATCCTGTCTCTTTGTCAATTAAGATGTTGTATCACATAGTAAAGCTGTCCTTGATTGTTCACTTTAGATTTATACACATATAAACTGCTAATAAAGGTCTTGCTGCAACCAAAAACAACAAACAAATACAAATTAAAACTTCACGTCGTCAGCGTGGGACAAAAACCACAAAGATTTACAAATCTTTTCTTCATAAACTTAAATGCACTTCTCAATTATTTCAATGAAAAAGCTTTTTACTTCCTGCAAAAGAAAGATTTTTGACCAATAAACAGCAATAATAACAAAAGATCATAAAAAGACCTGATATTCATTTTAATTTGATACTAGAAACGCAAGTAAAAAAAAAACATGGTTAAAATCTCATGTTTTTCCGATTATAGGGGTGAAAGGAGAGCAGGGGCTGATGGGAGTTCCTGGCCTGATTGGTGGAAGAGGAGAAAGAGGACCACAGGGTCCAAAAGGAAACACTGGACTCCCAGGTCAGTTACTGAATCATAATTAGCGGCCTCGTCTTTAGTTACTTTTTGTTTTGCTCGCTAAACAAAATGTTCTTTCTGCAGGTACTCGTGGGTTCCCAGGCGGTCACGGTCCTCTTCCGATTCCCGTCAGGATTCCAGGGGAGAGGGGTTCGCCAGGACCACAGGGCATACGCGGACCTAGTGGTACTGCAGGGCAGCCGGGACCTCAAGGCCCACCTGGAGATCAAGGTCACTTAGCTGATGAAAACATTGGACTCACCTATCCAATTATTTTTAATAAGTCCAGACATGAGACACAAACTTTACAGCTCAGTAACTGATAGTTATGCGTTGTTGTCCAGGTTTCATGGGACCCATCGGGCAAAAGGGCATGCCGGGGATTAGCGGCACCCCAGGAACGCCCGGCTTCCGCGGAGAGTCTGGACAAATGGGCCACCCTGGTCTGCAGGGCAGCGAAGGTGCGTCCGTCCCAGCGTGGGCAGTTTGGGATTAGGTTAAGAAGTCTGGATTAAAAGATTTAGATTAGGTGACGGTTTTAAGACGGGAAACACTTACAAAGAAGGTTTTGACTGTTACTTTAGTTTCAGTGAAAGTTATTTATGAAGCACGCTGTTAAAAGATTTGATTTGATGTTTGATTTGATTTTTATTTTGTACATGTAAAAGACAACAATTAAAGAGAAGATAAGAAAACAAAACAAAGCAAACAAAAAAAACAACAAAACAGAATTTCATACTTTAACCCTTGTGCTGTCTTCGGGTCAAGGAAGGGGGAAAGGGAGGAAAGAAGGAAGGGAGAGAAGAAGGAAGGAAAGAAGAGAAGAAAGAAGGATGGAGACAAGAAGGAAGGGAGGGAGGAAGAAAAAAATAGGAAGGAAGAATGGAGAGAAGAGAGGAAAGAAGGAAGAATGGAGATAAGAAGGAACGAATGAAGGAAGGGAGAAAAGGAGGGAGGGAGGTAAGAAGAAAAAATAGGAAGGCAGGAAAGGAAGAAATGAGGGCGAAAGGAAGGAAAGAAGGAAGAAAGGGATAAAAGAAGGAATGAAGGGAAGGAAGGGAAGAAGAGGAGAAGGAAGGACGGAGACAAATGAAAGAAGAACATAAGGGAGAAAAGAAGGAAGGGTGAAAAGAAGGAAGGGAGGGAGGGAGGAAGAAAAAAGTACAAAGGAGGGAAGGAGGAAGAATTGGGTCATTTTGACCCAAGGACAACACAAGGGTTAACATTTAATATCTTAATTACATTGCAAAAAGGAGTAGGAAGAAGTGTAATCTTATTTAATCCTACCTAATCATTTAACAACAAGTATTTATAACTATAACTATACTACAATTATACTCACGCTGTACTCACACACTTACCTATACATACATACACACACATAGTTGAGTATTTCTATATATTTGTACACACATGCCTATATAAATATTTATATAAATATACTTATTTACACCATACTATCTCTATATTAACTCCATCTGCTCTATATCTATATATATATCTACTTACACACCCATACATTCATACATACATATATATACATATATACACATGCATACATACACATATAATTATAATTAGCTGCCCATTTCTGTACATAAATATAAACAAATCTACCCATTCACCCAATAGTGTTATGTCAGGCCCCTAAAGGCCGCTAAACCCCTTCCTCTTTGTGTGAAAATCATGTTTTTATATTTGTTTTTAAACTGGTTAATGTTTGGACATTGTTTTATTTCTGAATCCAATCTGTTCCATAGTTTAACTCCACTGCCTGATATAGAAAATCTTTTCATTGTTGTTCATGTTCTACGAGTCCTTAGAGTACCCCTTAAATTATACTTGCATACCTTTTTTTTTTTTTTTTTTAAACTCGTCGGCACACATATTAATGGTAAATACCATGCTGGTAATTATACTTGTACATCTAAAGATGGACAAGAAAGATGTATCTTCACTGTATTTGGTACACATGCTTGTAATCCTCATTATCAAATTGAAATATCCCATAGTTGACAGATTAATTCCCAGGGCAGCTGAATGAACTCCTTGTTTCTGAACAGGTCACCGTGGCAACACCGGTCTCCCCGGGTTACCCGGCATGCCCGGCCGCAGCGTCAGCGTGGGCTACCTGCTGGTGAAACACAGCCAGTCGGACCAGACGCCCATGTGCCCCGTGGGGATGTCCAAGCTGTGGGACGGCTACAGCCTGCTGTACTTCGAAGGCCAGGAAAAGGCCCACAACCAGGACCTGGGTAGGTCTGCGTAGACCCCACACCCCATATAAACCAACTAAAACACATTTCATACCCCTTTTCCACCAAACCGGTTCTGGTTCTGGGCCAGTGCCGAGTTTGGAACCAAGCTTTCTGTTTCCACTGAAAAGAACTGGCTCCGGGCCAGAAGAACCGGTTCCAAGGCAGCACCAACTCTTTGCTGGTCTAGTTCAGGGGTCGGCAACCCAAAAATGTTTTAGAGCCATATTGGACCAAAAACACAAAAAACAAATATGTCTGGAGCCGCAAAAAATTAAAAGTCTTGTATAAGCCTTAGAATGAAGACAACACATGCTGCATGTTTCTATATTAGTTATAACTGGGGGAAGATTTTTTTTTTCATTATGCACTTCGAGAAAAAAGTCGAAATGTTGAGAAAAAGTCGAAATGTCGGGGAAATAGTAAAATTTCGTGAAAAAAGTCGAAATGTCGAGATTATTGTTGAAGTACAATCTCGAGAAAAAAGTCAAAATGTTGAGATTAAAAAGGAAAGGAAAAAGGAAAAAAGGAAAAAAAGGAGAAAAAAAGGGAAAAAAGAAAAGGGAAAATAAAGAAAGGGAAAAAAAGGTCAAACATTTTTGAAAAAGCTCCAGGAGCCACTAGGGCGGCGCTAAAGAGCCGCGGGTTGCCCACCCCTGGTTTAATGGATGCATAACGTAACTGTGAGGAACCAGAGCGGCTTCCCCACGTACAAAGGGACAAGGCAAAACTGGACCTGGGTGATGAGGTGTAAAAAAAACCTTGCAGAGCGTAGAATGCCAAAAAATAAGGCTTTTTATTTTATGTAAAAAAACCACAGACATACAGGCGGAGGGCAAAATCCCTATTCTAAAAAAAGGCACAATGGGGCATAGCCTCTCAACAAGCTTCCTCCATTCAGCAGACCCCTCTTCTGGTATACAGCTGCTGTTTATAAACCCAGGCAGGGTGGAGAGGTTGATTGGACACAGGTGTGCCACAATCAGCAGAACCAGGCACACCTGTGTGCTGCTCCCCCACAGACCACGCCCAATCCTCCACTCTGCCACACACATTAAAAAAAAGTCCGGTGATGGTGAGAAGGGGAGGGGTTGCTCACTTCCTCACAGTAACCCCAGCCTCTACTGTAGCGCCTTATAGTGCGGAAAATACGGTAATCTGGATGCAGCCAAGCAGCAGTGGTCTGAGGAGGAGACGACCTGTCTTTTAGAGATATGTCCACGGAGGAGCTACATGGACCGAGTCCTATTAGGGCAAATACCTTGCTGTTGCTTCAATTTACGCACCAACGCAGCAACATAACTGAGGTTTGCAGTGACGTAATGACATGGCTCCCCTTAGCACCCGAGCTGTGGAAAAGCAAACCGGTTCTCATCTGGTTCACACGTTGAACGAGTTGTGAACCAGCACCAGCACTGACCCAGAACCAGCTCTGGAACCGGTTCGGTGGAAAAGGGGTATCTGTGTATCCAAACATGAACCTCAGAAATGACATCACTGACATTATAATCATATAAATCAGAAGTTTTATGTCAGGTCTTGAGCACTAAAGTACAAAAAGGGGGAGGAGCAGAGAAGACGCTCCGTCACCAAAGGAAAAAACGGCTCCTTGATCTTGAAACTACTTTTTAGCGATCACTCGAGCAGATGTTGTCAGTCGTGTCCTCATTTATTAATTAATTAATTAATTGATTTCATCTCTGAGCGAATCAGCTCTTTGACAGAGGGAGACAAAATAACCTCCTTTGAAGGGTTTGTAAGTCGGAGAGTTTCTAAGAATCTCTGGATGCGAGCGATGCTTTCTTAGAAAGTGAGACAGACTGGAGGAGTTGGACTTTCCAACAGCCCTAAAGCAGAAAAATCTAACTGTATCTTACGTTATTACACGATGGAAACAGTTTTCAACGCCAACCTTTAACACGAGACTGTGGGAAAGATGAAGCAGTATTTACAATGTGATTATGAACTAATCCAATAACTGTTAGCTGTAGTTACTTTCTCTGTTTTCTTCCTAAAACCTTGTTTTGGTCCCATTTCATTCATTCGTGGTGTTTGTCCCCTGCAGGTTTGGCCGGCTCCTGCCTCCCGCGGTTCAACACCATGCCCTTCCTGTACTGCAACCCCGGAGACGTTTGCTACTACGCCAGCAGGAACGACAAGTCCTACTGGCTGTCTACCACCGCTCCCCTGCCCATGATGCCCGTGGAGGAAGGAGACATCAAGCCCTACATCAGCCGCTGCTCGGTGTGTGAAGCCCCATCGGTGGCCATCGCCGTGCACAGCCAGGACATCACCATCCCGCAGTGTCCCGCCGGCTGGCGCAGCCTCTGGATCGGATACTCTTTTATCATGGTGGGTGGTGCTTTCAGGTGCTTTCGGGTTCTTTTAGGTACCGTATTTTCGCGACCATTCGGCGCACCGTGTGGAAAGGCGCACCCTCATTTTTGTGTGTCATTTTTAGATTTAAAACATACATATGGCGCACCGACCCAAAAGGCGCAGTCTACAGAGCAGAGCTGCACACACGCGTGCCGCAAAACACGCCGGCCGGAAAACACACACACCCGCTGCAGAACGCACACACATGCAGAACGCACACACAAGCACACAAGCGCTTATTTAAAAAATAGAGCGGGAGCAAAACCTCTGTTTCTGCATTAAAGAGCTCCGCTAATTCAGCTGCGCCAGTCCGAATTTCCTCGGTGTCAGTCACTTTCTGCACAACAGTAAATAAACTTTTCATACCCCGTTGTGCGGATCCTCCACCGCGCAGAGCCCGTCTCTCCCCAGCGGGGTGGAGCAGCGCGCGTCACAGCGGCTTTAACCGGGAATGTGACCTGTTCGGACCGGCTGGGACCGAAGCCACCCACCTGTATGGGAGTAGGGGCTCCCGGGGAAAGACCAGCGGCATTTCGGCCGGATCTGCCCCGGGGATGGTGCGCCCTGGCCCGGCAAACCCGCGGCGGGAGCCTGGCGGCTCCTGAGCGCATCCTCTGCATCTTGGTTAGGCTACCAGAGATCAAACCGACAGATTTGCCTGAAAATCTCGCAGGGTGAAGTTGTTCCGACCTGGGACAGACCCCTGAATAAATAAAGGTAAGAAAATAAACGTTTCATACCCCGTTGTGCTGCGTTGTGCTGCGGATCCCGACCGCGGCGGTCCCGGGTCCCGCGTCCCGGGTCCCGCGTCCCGGGTCCCGGGTCCCGCGTCCCGGGTCCCGGGTCCCGGGTCCCGCGTCCCGCGTCGGTCCCGGGTCCGCTCCCCGTCTGCTCCCCCGCGCTGGACCCGCTCACACACGCGCTGTCGGGGAGCGGGGTTTGTATCCGACAGGATACAAACAGCTCCAGTCCGAATTTCCAGACCTGTCTCAGCCACCTGATCATCATCATCCCTTCATCCAGCCCCCCCCCTTTCCATTCGTCCTTATAATGACTCCGGCTGGAAACGTCTTATGCAAAGTTTTTCTTTTAAAAATCACCATAGGTTTCTGTCCATCAGCTGCGCCAGTCAAGCGCTACATAAATGAGAATCTATGTGTCGCGCCGCGAATACACACCCGCGCATGTCGGGGTCCGGTACCGGGTTTGTAACCGACAGATTTGGCTGCAAATTTCGGAGGGTGAAGCTGATCAGACCTGAGACAGACCCCAGAAATCTCTGCTCGCAAAGCGGCCGGGAACCAGGTCGATTGGACCGCTTGGGGAACCAGGAAGTCGGGTTGCAGCAGCGCCCATCACCGCGCTGCTCCAGCCGCTGCTTTAACCGGGGAAAGTCACCGGTTCCGACATGCAAAACACACGCGCGCTGCAGAACAAGTGTGCTTATTTAAATAGAGCGGGAGCAAAACTTAGTTTGATTGTATTTTATTTCACTTTACACATCAAGCAAATCCTTAAAAGTTTTCATCTTCTGTTTCGCATTAAACAGCTCAGTGGATGGTCTCATTCAGCTTCACCCGCCCCCTTCTCCCTTTACCGTTCTCATGGCCGGCCTTACATTACCGTAATTCAGGTAATAGACACGGCGCACCGTTTCTTAAGGCGCCCGGCACATTTAAAAAAAAAAAAAAAAAAAAAAAAAGTTGCGCCTTATGGTCGCGAAAATACGGTACTTTCAGGTGCTTTTAGGTGATTTCAGGTACTTTACTTTCAGGTTCTTACCCGAGTTATTATCGTTCATGAAAACTAACGAAATAACGAAAACTAAAATTGAAAAAACAATTTCGTTAACTGAACTAAATAAAAACGAAAATTAAAAGACAAAAACGATAACTAACTGAAACTATATTGCGTGTTTAGAAAACTAACTAAAACAAACTGAAATTATAGATATAATTTCCTCTATTTTCGTCCCTGTCAATAATCGCCTCTTGGTATGATCAATTTATTCCGCTCTGGCCGTTTATCTCCAACTGGCAGCTACGGCACCTTAACGCCTCACGGTCCGTGACGTCAAAACTAAAACTAATAAAAACTAAACTAAAACTAAGCATTTTTGAAAATATAAAAAATAATAAAAACTAGAAAACCCACACTAAAAACGAATTAAAACTAACTGAATTGAAGGAGAAAAAGTCAAAACGAAATAAAACTAAACTAAAATGAAAAATTCAAAACTATTATAACCCGGGTGATTTCGGGTACTCTCGGGTCGCTTACAGGTACTCTCGGGTCGCTTACAGGTACGTTTAGGTACTTTTAGGTGATTTAACTTCATGAATCCACTTTTAAATGTCAGGAGTGCAGAGGATGGAAACCCAAACCCCCCTGTTAGCTCACTCACCGCCAAAATCAACTCCCATACATCCAGGTCCCCCTCTTTCCCGTTGCAGGAGCTCTCCGCAGCAGAAGAATACGTGGAAATCCTGCTGCGGTCGACGTCTGAGTCCGATTACGCATCGGTGACTGTTTGGTACTCGCTGAAATATTTATGACGCTTTTTTGGGTTCAGATTTTTTCGTTTTTGGGGGGTTTTTGTTCATTGAGAACATTTCGAGAACATTTTCTTTTGGTTGCATCCTGGTTTTGATTCAATTCAATTACATTTTATTTATATAGCGTCTATTACAACAGAAATTGTCTACAGGTGCTTTCCAGAGACCCAGAACATGACCTCCAAACACACATTTGATGCGTATTAAATAGTCGTCATGACAAAAATAAGATCAAACAGCAGGTCAAACACAAATTCACTGAAACTGTTGAGAAGATTTAATTCAGCGACAAGTCTGATCTGCATCCAGGCCGCTTTAACACCAGGGCTGTTGCCATGGAGACGTACTCTCTAACATGCTGCTCTACACCTGTATATATTGTTATTGTTGCCTTCACAGTAGGGCTGGGCGATATGGACCAAAAGTCATATCTCAATATTTTCTAGCTAAATGGCGATACTCGATATATATCGATATTTTTTCTGTGCCATAATTGGGGTTTCCCCCAAAGCATTATAGCATAGCATCTCTAGCATAGCATCTTCATTTTTTTCTGAGGCAAACCCTTAAAAAAACAGTCAGTTTTAATACAAGGCCTTGTACCAAATGTCACACAGGTTCCTTTATTAACAGAGGTCTGCACAATATCAAAATGTATAAAACAAATGAAATAAAAATAAACTGCCTGCAAATATAGAATAAAAATGCTTCTTGAATAAAATAAAACAAATATTCCTTTCCTGCATAACAATTAAATTAAAATACACTGTGCAATTAATACAATGTAGACAGTAACAGGCAGACTTTTCCACTGAGGTTGATAGTTGTGCAAATAACAAAACATTTGTGCAAATCTCAAATAAAACATTCAAGTCAATTTGTCACAAAATAATCTATATCAAAATCATAAAAAAAAAAAAAATTAAAATCGATATAAACGATATTGTCTCGTACCATATCGCGTTTGAAAATATATCGATATATATTAAAATCTCGATATATCGCCCAGCCCTACTTCACAGGTGGAGATTGGTTAATGATTACAGATGAAATGCGTTGCCGACCCTCCTCTCACCTTTGTCCCCGCAGCACACGGCGGCCGGGAACGAGGGCGGAGGTCAGTCGCTGTCCTCGCCCGGCTCCTGCCTGGAGGACTTCCGCACCACGCCCTTCATCGAGTGCAACGGGGCCAAGGGCACGTGCCACTACTTCGCCAACAAGCACAGCTTCTGGCTGACGTCCGTGGACCAGGCGTTCCACACCAGCCCCGAGGCAGAGACGCTCAAAGCCGGCCAGCTGCTGTCGCGCATCAGCCGCTGCCAGGTCTGCATGAAGAACTTGTGAGAGACGGAAAAACAAAAACACGGAGCCGTTTCCATCCCGGATGCTCGAACGCGCCGCAGCCGGCGGGAAACGAGTCTCCGGGAGCCGCAGAGCTCAGACATGCAGTGACTGTGTGACGCGTTCGAGCTGCGCTGCAGATAAAGCAGAAGAAGCCCTGTAATGAGAACAGCTGCATTATGGGAAAAAAAATCAATGTTTCTTTGTGTTAAATGTTTTTTGGTGCTTCCTTTTTTTTTTTTTTAACTTATTACCTCAACTATTACGACACATTTGGTAATCATCCGAGACCGTAACTTACAGCTGAACCAAAGATGCACATTTATATATTTACATGCACGGCTTCAGTTTAGCCACAGTTTAGCTTTTGTTCTTCCATAAACCACTAACACCGCCTTCCTCCCAGCTCAAAGTGTCATTAGAGGCCTCTTATTATCCATTATTGTGTTTTTGTTGCTCTTTCAAAGCCTATTTTTTATAAAATTACAGCAAACTGTCACCTTTTTTATTGCATTTATCAACTACTGCTCTGATGTCTTTTGTAATTCGTTCACACGATGCACTGATTCTGTTTTTACCATTTTAATTAGCTCCTTCTTAAAAGTTTGAAGTGTATATCTTATCATTTGTTATCCATATCTCACTCATTTCCATCTACTAATTTAATTATTCATCCGCCAGCAGGACAGGATGTAAACAGGATCGGAGTTCTCTGCTCTGAGACCAAACGATTTCACACGCCTTAACCAAGTCGGCTGATACTCTGTTGTACCCTGTACACCCGTCTGGAAATAAACTGATCGATTAGACCAGAAAACTACTTTCCATATCTGCTTTTATCACCATACGGTTGCAGTAACTTGATTCAACTTTTTTTTTTTCTGTTGTACCTTTGTCCAGGGCCAGATTAACACTTCGCTGTACCCTGGGCAACAATATTCAAGGGCCCCATCATTATCAGCACAGAATCACCATAATCTGGCAAAATACTGAATAAATTACCGTAATATACAGTAAATATACTCAATACTTAAAATTCTAAGCATCAGGTGTAGGCCTGTGTTGAAAAGATCGATTTCCTGATTCTAAATCGATTCATATGTCTAAAGATCGATTTTTTTTTTTTCATTTATGCCCCAAAAAGGAATGTTTTGTTGGACACAAGAATAACTGGTGCCATAATTGCATAAATTAAAACCAAATTCTCAAAAATTTAAAACCAAATCAGACTGAAAATGGAAAAACTTAAAACGTAATGTGGGAAAAAATAAAACCGATTTCATCCGTCTCTGTTTCCTCCCTGGATCTGTTTGATAATTCTGCCCCCCGATGTTGTTCCTGAAAGCAGTTCTATCAGCATTCTGGGAGCTGATTGGTCCTTACAGCATCATTATCTGCCAATACTTGCTGTTGAATCTCAATATAATACTAGTAGTAATATGTTGCATAACTACAGTCATATAATTCATGCAACAGCTCAAAAAACTGTTTTAATAACACTAACTAACAATATTGGAATCGAATCTTGATAATCGATTCTGAATCTTAAGAATCGGAATCGAATCGATTGACATTTGAATCGATCCCCAGCCCTACTCAGGTGTATTTTACAAATATCCAAATTCCTTAAAGAACTTTAATGCATTACTTTGTCCTCTTGTTAAGGACAATCACTCATATGATGCAATGAAAACAAAATGCACCAGAACCAGTATAATCTGGCAATTAGCTCCTACAGTGTGTATCTTATCTTTTGTTATCCACATCTCGCTCATTTCCATCTACTGAATTTAATTATTGATCTGCCAGCAGAACAGGATGTAAACAACGATTTCACGTGCCTTAAAGTCGACTGATGCTCTGTTTTACCCTGAAAAACCCGTCTGTAAATAAACTGATGGATTAGACCAGAAAACTACTGTCCATATCTGCTTTAATCACAATACGGTTGCAGTAACTTCATTCAGTTGGATTAAAAAGGTTGTTTTTTGTTGTACCTTTGTGTCTTTTACAAATATGACAGAGGAGTCAAACTGCAAAATAAAAATCTTTATTACAACAACATGCTTAAAAGTTTATCAGGGATATTTAGCAGTCATGGAAAAGTTCAAAAAGTGTCAATAAAATATATATAGGAGATCAATTTCAGCGGCGGCGGCCGAACGTTAAAGTGAAACGTGATTCGGGTTCATCAACAAAGATCGCGACGTGTCAACCAGTCAACTCTGTGCAGCTAAACGAGTGAAATCACAGAAGCAAAACATTTACAAATGGCAGTGATTTAGTTGTTTTTGGCGTTATTTGCCCTCAGACACATCTTTGGAACACGTAAGTGCAGTTTAAGTCATTAAAGGACATAAAGTGATATTCCCCTACTTTACAAATACAAAAACTATGAAATCACTGCTTTTTCGGACCCTTTTCACAGCATTGACCACGTGTGTGTGTGTGTGTGTGTATATTTGCTTTCGGGTCCGGTGAAGACGAGAGAGAACAGTGGTACCGTCACAGTGAGCTCGGCGTCCAGCCCGACCTGCTGACTGATAAAAACGAAGCTCGTCGCCTCGGCTGGGGTCCCTAGCAGCAGGAAGATCTGGGCCGCTTGCCGCCGGCTCCCCTGAAGTCCTCCAGGTCCACGGTGGGCGACTCCTGGTCCTCGTGCCTCTTCCTCAGGATGGAGGGCAGCACCAGGTCGAACAGCCTCTCGAACAGGGCGTCCACGTTGTAGCCGGTCTTGGCGCTGGTCTCGAAGCACATCTTCTCCGCGGGGAGGCAGCTCTTCTCGTCCTGGCCCTTGTACCGCAGTATCCTCCCGTACAGGGCCACCGCGTCGTCGCGCGACACCTGCTTGCGGAGCACCAGGCCGGACAGGGACGCGGGCGAGGCCGGGGGCGAGGTCGGGGGCGTAGGGCAGGCGGACGGCACCTGTGGTTCCGTCCGCTTCTCCTCGCTCTCGGGCTGCTCCTCGCCGAGGCCGTCGGCGCCCTGGAACAGCTGCGCCGTGGCGTCGGTCAGGTCCGCCTTGTTGCCCACCAGGGCGTAGATGCAGTCGTGGTTGGCCGTGTCCGTCAGGGACAGGAAGCGCTCCTCCAGCTCCGACAGGCTCTGCCAGTTGGTGACGTCGTAGGTGAGGATGACGGCGGCGGCGCCTCGGCAGTACATGGAGCCCAAACCGTGGAACTGCTCCCGACCTGAGGAGACAGAGAGACATCAACTGCATCTCCGGTTCAACTCCACTTGAAACCCAAACACAAGCCCAGATCAAAGATTCATCTCTCCCTCGTAAAACTGCAGTATTAATTTGTTCTTCAGAGGTTGGTCCTGCCAGGATTACGGTAACGGTTGCATAATTCCTGCCAAGTGCTGGGAATAAACGGCTGTCTCATGCTGCGCCATTTCCAGCAATCGGAGCAGACTCGGCCTCCTGGGAGGACGGTCGTTATATAGAGACGCCAAAACAACGTTTCCCAACAGACGTGGGAGACAGACGCTTCCATGCTGCTGCGGTTTCCTTTAGAAGGTGAAACTTTTATTACAGCTGCAAACGAAACCAGTTTCCACAGTAAAGCGCATACTAAATGCAATTTTGAGACTGCAGTGGTCATTAAAAGTGCTATTTTGTCTTGAATTCAGAGAAAACACTTGTAATATTAGTTGTGTTTAGCTATTTAATTTGTTCTCATTTGATTTGTTTATTAAAAAAACAGCTTCAAGTTTGTACAATTTGCCAATAAACTTAATTTGCAGTGGGGGTTTAATAATTTAAGTCAACTGTATAAACCAAGATTTTAACGTGTGTTCTAGGACTGACAGGAAGTCAGTGTAGAGATTTAAGACAAAATTATCAAAAGATTAATACAAAAAATAAATACAAATAATCTTCAACTTCAGAACAAAAAAAAAAAAAAAAACTAAAAATTCAGAGCAAATGACAACAAGGAGAAAAAATTGCTCCTGCTGACTTTGACCTCCAGCAACACTGAAACTTCCCACATCAGCAGAAGTGATTAAAGCCACGATGAGACCAACTTACAGTAAAGTTTGTGTGGAAATGGACTTCACTCGTGTTTACGCCTAAAAAGTGATGACGCAATATGCATTGTGTTTTACTTCATATCTGAAACCATTTCAAACATTTTCTTAGACCCCCGAAATGTTTTCACTACCAAGCATCACATTATGAACTCTTTAAAACAACTGTTCCAACAAGGCAGCGGAGCGGAGACGGTCAGCAGGCTGGAAACAGACAAGCTTTGTTGTGGAAATATGCAGCATCCATGAAAGAGCGCTTTGTGAGGAGAAGGCGTTTCCTGGGGATGCGCTCGCTCCTCCATTAATTCTGGGGCTTTTTGTTTTCCCCGTTTCAGTCCAGCTCGGTCTGAGAAACAGACGGTTCATTTCAGTCCCAGCGAGTGGAAACAGCATTAGATTGATGACAAATGTGGGAAGATACTGAGGATCGCAGCATCTCCACGTCATCAAGATGTATGGAGGATGCTGAAGAAACGCTACACTTGTTCCTCTGCCTGCGTTTCCCACAGCGGGGAGACGAACTTATGTCTCAGGAACTGATATCAGCAGCAAAGGAAGGGCAAAAGAAACATGGAAGCTCCCACTCCAGATCACAGCTGAAACAAGTCTTAAAATGCAGACACATATCCTGCAACACTTCTACATCTAGTTTAGCAGTTTTGGAGCCTCAACTGAGGAAGTGTCAAAACATAATCATAACTAAATATAAAAATATTCATTAGCATCGGTCATGTGCTGTTACCTGCTATCCCGGCCAGCTGTTTTAACTACTGTCCTCTACGACAGTGGTCCTCAACCTTTTCTGCACCGCGGACCGGTTTTATGTCTGACAATATTTTCACGGCCCAATCTAAAGGTGTAGCTGATGAAAACTAAATAGAATGACAAGATTGGCACTAAAAACTGTGGTATTTTCGCTATAGTAATAATAATAATAAAAATGAATAATAATAAATAATAAAACGTCATTTTCGAAAAAAATTAAAATAATGGAAATTGGTAATTGTAAATTACCTTTAATATGAGTATTTCTATAAATGTGTTTTTATGTTTGTTTTCTCATTAACGTAATTTAAAGCGAGGCTTTTATTTTATTTGTTATATATTAAGGAGACCGATATTTAGTGCTTTTATTTTGAAGGCATCTTGCCTAGACATTGTGAACATCTGGCGCCTCGGACTTTAACGGTAAAAGTTTAACAGCAGTAGAAAGTGTGTCTGAAAGACTAAACTAGTGTCGGGAATGCTAAAGTGGAGCCTAACTGACACAAAAGGCACCTGCTGATGAGGATTTGTGCAAATTTTATGCCGTATTTATGTCCAGCTTGAATTTGGTCGCTTATGTATTATGTCAACGGTAGCTTTATTGCCGACCGAGCGAACAGTCGTGTCGGTCTGTATAAATGAAACTTATATGAATGTAGAAAGACTAACTCTATTTTATTTTTTTACTTTATAGCTCTTACGGTGTGTTTGCAGTGTATTTACATCCCAGGAATAAAAACATTGTGAACCATCAGTTTGAGAGTCATCCATCATCAGTCGGGGCTACAGAAATTATTTTTTCTTCTGTGCGGCCCGGCACCAAATGACCCACGGCCCGGCACCGGGCCGCGGCCTGGGGGTTGGGGACCACTGCTCTACGATACTAATAATTGTTCTCATTCCTCTGACTCTGATTCCCAAAGGAAGGAAGGAAGTTAAGCAGGTAGAGGCAGCCACCGCAGTCGTTTTGCCCCTTAAACGCACAAATAAATTTGCCCCTGCCCTGCTGTGATTGGTTTGGTACATTCTCTACCGATAGACACGGCTGTGAATGGGACGATACCAGACCCATTTCAGTGATGGGCCACGTTAACGACCTGCAATACAGAACAAAAAATAAATAAAAACATTATTTCTATGTAATGGAAGAATATTCTAAAATAACCTGAGGAGTCTTGTGGGTTTGCCAACTGAACATTTCCACGTTTAAACTTTTCACACGTTGAAAGTCCAGAAATATGAGCTAAAATCTAAGGTTTGGTCGGTTATTGGTTGTGTTTGTAGTCTGTTGTTGATCCGTTTATTTTCCACAGAAAAGACATAAGTCATGGTGGGAAAAAAAAGTAAATACAAACCGTCGAGTACAGACAAAGTTTTCTTTGTTCTTAATTAGGGGTGCATCGATTGGTCGACCTTGTCAACAAAAATCAATGATAAAAAATAGTCGCCGACGAATTCAATTGTCGGCAACAAAAAAATTAACAGAGTAAGGCATCGACTTCGTTCTAAGGCCCTGTCCCAATACTCCCACTACCCCTAGTTTTCATCTCTTCCCCTAAATTTTGCGCGTTCCCGTGAGGGTAGTGGTGTCTCAATTCCTCTTTTCACCTACGGGTAGTGAAGAAAAGTAGTGTAGTGGCTATGAATCTGTCCCTACGGATCGAGTGTTTTCGGATGCTCACTAGTCTGATCTAGGGACAGAAAAAATTCCCAGAATGCTTTTCGTCGTCATTTGCAGACTGAATCAAAAAATAAAAATGCGTTTTGATTACATTTCTAGCGAGAAATATATATTTTACTTTCATAATATTCACTCAGTGAATGTACATAATCACTCGTTTGCCCGTTGTTGCGAAGTCTTTTTCAAACCTCGCCAGAATAAAGGCTGATTTATGGTTCCGCGTTACACCAACGCAGAGCCTACGGCGTAGGTTACGTATCATAGGCTACGCCGTAGGCTCTGCGTCGATTTAACGCGGCCCCATAAATCAGCTCCGGAGCCGGTAGGCAGAAATCTCGAAATTTTTTTAGGCGTAGCTACAAATATTAAACCAACATTTATCTTCCTAAATGATTTATTTCAGCCAGCGGTAATTCTCAACAGAGCTGCAGGTTTCTCTCCCGGGATGACGGCGCAGGTTGACCCGGCGATCACGTCTGTACTCCGGCTGCTGCTGCTCCGAGCCGGCGGCTCTTCTCATCTCCGAAAACATCAGATCAAATTTCTTAACAGGCGTTATTTGGATAAACTGAGCCCAGGTTGGGGATCTTAACGGTAACTTTTACGCATGAAAAAATATTAAAACTTAATAAAATGGCATATTAACAGCACTACAGCTGAAATTAAAACAGTTTTTGGCTCTCAGCTTCCTGATTAGGGGTAGGGATGAAAACGAGGGGAAGTGGGAGTATTGGGACAGGGCCCTGGGAAGATTTCAAGTGCCCTAAAATCTGTCCCTTCTTTTTTAGGGGTAGTGAAGAAAAGTAGGGGGAGTATTGGGATTGGGCCTAAATCTCGTTCAGCCGCTATTGTCACTACGCAGGTTTTTCAACCGAGTGAGGCATCACCTCTCATTTCCATCTCTGCTGAGAGCTGCACATGCGCAATAGAGTAAAGCGCCAGGTAAACAATATGGCGGTGACCGATGCACTGCCACGGACACCGGCAGAAAAGTTCATTAAAAGATGTACCGGTATTTTTGAAGTGTCCATCTTTAATGTACTTAATTTATAATTAGCGCATCATTTAAACAATTTCATGTAAAATCGGAAAGCTAAATAAGAGCCATTTAATAATTTTGAGTCATAATTTGATTAGTCGACTCATCGTTTCAGTGGTCGATAACTAATAGACTATCGGAATAGTCGTTAGTTGCAGACCTAAGTCTTAATCGTATTTCGGCACTTTGGCCTCTGATGAAGTTCGTTACGTCTACCACCTCCTGGGAACCTCTGACATTATTTAAATACCCACAATCCTTCACTCTGCCTGACAACAGTCCAGCAATAAATCCCAGATTTACAAAGGATGATAAACACCGAAGTAGTTGAATAAATGGCTTTCTAACGTCAAACATTACCTAAAATATTATGGCCATTCTGAAGAGATTTATTGTAGTAGACTTCCCAAGCACCAAGCAACCAAGGAGAGTCATTTATTACTTTTACGTTCTCATCTTAAAATATCTCTTTGAATTTAAATCAAAGGATTACTTTTAGAAAGCGTTGCCATGCTCTCGTGGCCCCAGTAAACCCCACCTAAAGTAACCCTAGTTCCCGTCCAGGTCGTCACATCTGTAATAACGAAACTACCTCACAGACGATGGACATCACACCAGACACCACAAGAAGGAAGGAGAGAAAAGGAGCGAAAAAGGAGGGAAAACAAGAGAAACGGAGCAAAGAAAAAACAAAAATATAACTCAGACTGTGTTGTAAAAGCTAAATTAACTTCCATGTCTGTAAGGAAACCAGAGTCAAAACGAGTAAACGTTTTAGTGCTCCTTTAATTTACCATAAGTCCCAAACCAAATAAGATCTGAGGTCAATTCCACAAATGAAGAAGAAAAACGGTAAATAACCACTTTCCAGCTACCTAATAATGAGATTTTGCTTTGAATACAACAATCATGAAGTAGTTAAATATTACAAGTTGTATTTTGTTTTATAGTTGAATAGCACACTTAAACATAACAACTTTTAACCTCCTCTGGCCTCTTAAAGTACTTAACGAAGCATTTCTTTCTTTCCCCATTCAGCCACGGTCACACACTCACGCAGAGCTTCCGTTTTATCCACAGTTTCACTCCATAAACACTTTTTGAACACTTTTGCAGTCCCTAACATTCATGTTTTGAGGGCTTCAGTTCACTTCAGCACAAAGGAGCTGAGGCCCAAACTATAGACGCTGGTGAACCGAAGTTGAACCTATTTTTTATGATCACGTGACTAATTATATATTTTTTTAGAAAGTAAGACTGGAAGTTTTTTTTCCTGTTTTGACCTTTATTTCTCTGTGTGTTGAAAGTAGATAAGCGTGACACAGAAATGAACCCCTATGAAAATCCTCCTCCTGCTTCTGGAAACTACAGATCCACTGTTTCCAAATTTGGGGAGAAGAAAAAAAAAAAAAAGAAGAAAAATCTAGTTAAGAGTCATCTCTTCTCGTCACGACCTCATCATGTGACTACTATGAGGAACAGAGTATCGCTGCTTGAAGAGAAAAGTAATGCAAATATTCATCCACCCTAAAAACTTCATGGTAGGAGCTGATGAGAGCCACAGCAGCTTTAAAAAAAAAAGTGACTCAGCGTCCGTAATCTGACACAATGATGGAGCCAACGCCACAGGAAACGGTTGGTGGGCGATGACGAACGGACGCGACTCATCTGTGACCCCGGCCAAACAAAAGTTGGCTCAAGATGTGATTAACAGTTACACAATACTGGGATGCCGAGCGGTTTTCACGTCATTCTGAAAGAGCTGATTCCGGGGTTACAACATCCCGCTGTGTATCGCTGCACGATAAGGAGTGGAAACCTTTATCGACGTTTTGACGTCTTTTCAGAAGCTTAAAATAGCAGCTTGTTTGCTCCAAATACTAACATTAATCGTTCTTCAGCTAAAAACTTATATTCTCTCCCAACGTAACAACAAACTGCTTAAATTCACCTTATTTTAGTCCCTCAAGAGAGATTATACTCAAGTCTAATAACAGGCCTGGAGGATGGGATACTCTTTGAAACGGCAATTAGATTAACCATTTCCATTATGTCTCAAAAAATCCAAATAAATTCATAAACAAACAAAAAAAAAACATCGCACACACACTTTTAAATCATCAAGAGTAGGAATGGGCGAAACTTTACCGTTCACGATATACCGTCGTATATAGAAACACCGAAGAAAGAAAGAAAGAAAGAAAGAAAGAAAGAAAGAAAGAAAGAAAGAAAGAAAGAAGTTGAATTGGTATTTTTTTTGTCGTCATTTTTATTGTTATCGGGATAAATGCACGAAATTATCGTGATACATTTTTTAGTCCATACCGCCCATCTCTAATCAGGAGCTATATTTTCACTATAAAAGTACCAGACAGATTGTTCTGAATGTAAAACATCACTGACAGGTTCTCCCTGATTTATTACAGGGATTAAAAGCTGACATTTGACTCTTTACGACGCGCAATATCTACAATTATCATGGCCCGCATGTAAAACAATGAAAATGTCAGGTTCTGAAATACAACAGAGGAACTTCTTGGTGGTCGGGGTTTAGTTATTTCAGTGGTTGTCAATCATCTGCATGTCCAGACAGTTCCTGCTGAACAACAGGGTTATTCAGAGTAAACAACACCAAATTTTAGGGTCCTAAATTAAAAATGCATATAAATATAGTATGCTGGAGTTATCCTGATAAAGGGACAGAGATTGATTTGTTCATCACAAATTTGCTGTAAAATCACTGTGAAGGTCCTCTAATCTAATGTCACGGCTGATCAGATGAGATACTCTGCTATTTGTGCTGCTGACCGCCTCGAAACCGTCCGTCATCGTGGTCCGCTGATGCCGTTTCTGGGCTCTAATTGCAAGTACCCTCCACTTTTATGATGACCCAACTGAAATACCAGACCTCCACAAGAAATTATTGTGAATAAAATACCCAAGAGGCTTTTTTGGATCCATCTCAGGCATCTATAAACAAAAACTAATAAAGGAAAGTGATCAAATCAGTGCACAGCTTCGATTGAGTCACTTTAGTCCAACGTTGAGCAACAGACCACATGACGAGACGCTGATTTCATGACACAAGCTCTGCAGCAGCAACACTTTAGTGCAGCATAATATATAATATGCTTCAGGGCTTTGTGGTGTGTTTAGTGTGTTTTTCTGTCAACACAAGAGACTCACAGACTATCCGTTAATATGTAAAGCATTTGCATATACATAGAATATGTATGATAGTAGTAATAATAAATATAAATATATATATATATATATATATATATATATATATATGATATATAGACTAACTAGTTTCTATGAGTTTTTCTTTATTTACTGATACAGTTACTCTATGTTTGAATCTGTTGTTTGTAATTCTGTGTTTTGGATTATCAGATTTCTTTACTTCCTATTTGACCTAAAAAGATTGTGAAACGTTTCACATTAAGTTAAATGACAGTAAGGTACAAACATGTTTTAGTTTTTGGCTCCAGCACATTTCATTATGGTTAAAACTGTCTTTTTGGAGTGACAGCTTGTTCTGAAGGAATTTATTATCTGTGTTTAAGAGCGAACTGTACGTTTTTGAACATAAGTGCTGTGAAAAGTTTAAAGTTGTAAGCCTCCAGCTCGTGTATTTTGTCAAATTGACATTGTCACTAGTAGTAATAGATTAGTTTATTTTTCTTTGGCATTATGATTGAGATTTAAAATAAGGGAATCTGAGCACCTAGAAATGCTACATTTAAGTTTAAATGTCTGTGGTAGTTGTGAACCAGATTTAAAGGTTAGCTAAGTTATTTGACTGAATGAGGATTTATTAAGCAAGTGTACATTAAAACACATTATTGGTTTACAAAGCCATTCCTAAAATGTTGGGACTCAACACTTCTTCACACATCTATCTATATAGACTGAACTGAAGTTTCTATGAGTTTTCTTTATTTACTGATACAGTTAATGTACTTCTATGTTTGGATCTGTTGCTTGTAACTCTGTTTTGGATTATCAGATTTCTTTCCTTCCTATTTGACCTAAAAAGATTGTGAAAGGTTTCACACTCAGTACTGAATGACAGTAAGGTACAAACATGTTTTAGTTTTGGCTCCAACACATTTCATTATGGTTCAGTGTATGTATATGTATACATACATACATATACATATATATATATATATATATATATATATATATATATATATATAGACTGAACTAGTTTCTATGAGTTTTCTTTATTTACTGATACAGTTAATCTATTTCTGTTTGAATATGTTGTTTGTGTTTTGGATTATCAGATTTCTTTCCTTCCTATTTGACCTAAAAAGATTGTGAAAGGTTTCACAAGAAATAAAACACCCCAAAAACCAACACCCATGAATAGAAAAGGAAAAAATATAATAAAAGTATATACCGTATGCATATACATTTCTTTCCTTCCTATTTGACCTAAAAAGATTTCACACTCAGTACTGAATGACAGTAAGGTACAAACATGTTTTAGTTTTGGCTCTAGCACATTTCATTATATATATATATATATATATATATATATAGATATAGATATAGATATAGATATATATATATATATATATATATAGATATATATATATATATATATATATAGACTGAACTAGTTTCTATGAGTTCTTTATCTTAATCTATTTCTATGTTTGTAACTCAGTTTTTTTGGATTATCAGATTTCTTTCCTTCCTATTTGACCTAAAAAGATTGTGAAAGGTTCCACATGCTGCTGTTTAACTGGCACAGGAAAGTTCCCAGCTCCCTGCGGTCACATGCTGCTGATTGCTCAGGTGGGGCCATCACATCACGCCTTATCAGGTAAAGGAAAAACAAGGAATCAGAGGAATAAACCCCTTAAGGGCTGATTTATGGTTCCGCGTTACACCAACGCAGAGCCTACGGCGTAGGTTGCGCGTCGCCGCGTAACCTACGCCGTCGATGTGTTGCAGAACCCTAATCCAGCGTTTCAGCAGGTCTTACCGGCCGTGTCCCAGATGGAGATGTTGTAGGGGCCCCACTGCTTGAGGAAGAAGGCCCCCCCCACGGTGCTGATGGTGTCCTTGAACCTCCTCTCCATGTACCGGTGCAGCAGCGAGGTCTTGCCCACGTTCATGTCTCCCAGCAGCACCACCTTCACGTCCGGCTTCTTCATCCTCGACATGTCCTCATGCGTGGCGGGGCGGCGCGGAGCGGCTCCCACGGACCATGTCACACAGGGGGAAAAAACAGCGGGTTAAGTTAATGTTTGACCGCGCGGACTGTCATCATGCTCGACCCCAGCCGTCCCGGTCTAAACTTCAGAAAGTAACTGAGGTTTCACCGGAAGTAAGTGAGGAACTAAAGCCGAGGAGTGAAGTTTCTCCCCGAGTTTTGTCTTCCAGGCGGAGACTGCGTAAGAAGAACTGGACAAGCCCTCCGTGACGTCACCTATAAGTTTTATTGGCCAAGTTTGAACATGCCAGACAGGGAATTTGTTTTCGTTTCTTTTCGCTCACTGAACCCAGATTTAAATAGTTACAAACAGTAATAGACAAATGCCTCTTATTAACATATACAGGACTATCTCAGAAAATTAGAATAGAATAGAAGAGAAGAGAAGAGAAGAGAAGAGAAGAGAAGAGAAGAGAAGAGAAGAGAAGAGAAGAGAAGAGAAGAGAAGAGAAGAGAAGACTTTATTTATCTCCCAGAGGAGAAATTCAGTCGTGCAGCAGCCAAACACACACACACTTTATACAAAAAATGAAAAATAGAAATAACCAATAAGTAGTTAAATAATAAAAAGAGCAATATAAAAAGTAGAAAAAGAGTATGTACAAGAGAGAAAAAAAATAGTAAACACCCAAAAAAAATGGATAATATTTACAAAAAATTTACAAATATTTTCAAAAATACTTGAGGTATTTGAGGTATTTACTGGTTATTGCACTTATAAAGAGACACTTTTATTGCACATGGGTGGCTACAGTTGGTTATTATAGAGTCTGATGGCTGTGGGGACGAATATTGTGATAAAGTTCTTTATTTTCTGTAATGCAATTAAAAAAACAAAAATTTCATACATTCTGGATTCATTACAAATCAACTGAAATATTGCAAGCCTTTTATTATTTTAATATTGCTGATTATGTCTTACAGTTTAAGATTAAGATTCACAGAATATTCAAATTTTTTGAGATAGGATATTTGAGTTTTCTTAAGCTGTAAGCCATGATCAGCAATATTAAAATAATAAAAGGCTTGCAATATTTCAGTTGATTTGTAATGAATCCAGAATGTATGACATTTTTGTTTTTGTAATTGCATTACAGAAAATCACAATATTCTAATTTTCTGAGACAGTCCTGTATACAATTTAAAAGTGAAGGTGCAGCAGTATGAGGTAGTCATGGTTATTGAAATGTGCATTGTTACAGCATATGATTGTGGTTATTATTATTATTATTATTATTATTATTATTATTACTATTATTACTATTATTACTATTATTATTATTGAGTGATGAGAGTTCGTTTCACTTTTTTTAAATTGTATATATGTTAATAAGAGCCATTTGTTTATTTACTGTACAGTGAGCAAAATAACCAGAGTCAAATTCCCTGTCTGGCATGTTGAAGCTTGGCCAATAAACCTGATTCTGATTCTGAGGATGAACAAAGAGGAAGAACAGACTGTACAAAATGTACAAAATAAAATATCAAGATATAATAAAAGTAGCAAGCGGTAATAACAAAGTGTTGTACTAAGAGTAATTATAGTAATTGTACTAATTATAGCTTGGCATAAGCTATAATTAGTATCATAGCTTGGCATAAGCTAAGCCACGCTATGATACTAGTTAATAGTGTTTTATATTCATACAAATAAAATGGCGGGGGGGGCATTAGCAAAATAATGCACAATGAATTGGGGTAAATAGAAATGCAACTGCACTTCTTAATGTGCAGCCTATTATATATATGATATGTAGCTTATTTTATGTTTCAGACTAGATATATTTTCAACAGTTTCCAGTAGCAGTCATACCCATGATGCATGTGTCCATATCATGATACTGTCTCCACCATGTTTGACACATGATGCTGTATGTTGTGGTTCATGACTATATCTCCAAACCTCTCTTTAGCCTTCCAGGCTTTTTCCAGGCAAGCTAGATACTTTTTTCTCCAAGAATGAACTAAACTATTGATTGATGACACCTAAGGTTTATAGATTTACGATATGTTTCAGTTATAAAGATGTCATTGTTTATTTGCACTCCATTAACTTCATATCGGTAGTCAAACAGCTGCCAAATGTCAAATCAATATCTGACATCAACTTCAGACCTTAAATTAAAAAAAGTCTAAACTTTGATCCTGTCTTGATTTTTTTTCTTAACTCCATTGTGGTGGTGTATAAAGTTGAAATCGTGCAAATTCTGATTTTATCTGAATACTTCTGGACCCAACTCAGTCAAATGTCAGTGTTATCTGTGCTGCTGGTGAAGCACAAACCACTGAAAACATCGGATTTCAGAGAACATCGGTGAGGATGTCAGCTGTTGGAGTCACAGGATACAAACAGAAAATAAAAAAGATTTAAGCACCACTGAGAAGAAGTTGGTCTTTGACCGAGAACCTAAAAGAAAAGTGATTTTGCACCAGCTGTTGATGAGGTGGAAATGAAGGGTCTACTACACCCATGTTCAGTACCAGCATGTAAATATTTCCTTAAAATACGCTGATATAGGTCCAGATTCGGGAGGGTTACACTAAGAAGCCGTTTAAACGTATGCTTTCTCCATGAAAACTGGTCAGAGGGATAGTAAAGCCAGAGATAATTTAGACTAAAACTGTGGTCACCGTTCAGATTTGTTAGCTCTCTCGCTCTCTGCTTCTGGCTCTGTGCACATTCCCATAACAGAATCCAAAGTCCAAAATGACCTAAACACACTGAACCACTTCACAGTTTCACCATGTTTATTTTTAAGAAATATAACTCCTTCACGTGATTGGTTGTCCAAGGTTTTCTCACATGAACATGGGAGCAGATCCAGATTAAGTACATAAACACATCCCCAAGTATGGCCTCATTGTTGATTCTACATGTCAAAGACAAGGAGTGTAAAATGTGAAGTGTAGTTATTATCTGAATCTACTCTAAGAAGCTGATTTACGACACAAAATCAGAACAGAAACGGCTTTAGACCAGTTTAAGTCATGTCAAGTTAAGAGAAATCAGCATTTATGAACAGGAAAACCTGGAAAAGCAGGATTTAGACTTGACAACCTCTCTAACCCCCTCTGAGGGACCTTCCAACTAAATTCTGCGTCTCAGGCAGACTCTTGCGTTTACCCATAAGTCAAAACCCAGGGCACAAAAACACATTTCCACACTTGATTTGTCATATGAGATTATCAACTTGGACAGTAAACTCTGAAACACTAAACTCGCCAACTGATAATAAAAAAAAGATTTAAAAAGGTATGATTAAGTTAGTTTGCAGTACAATTTTTTTTTCCCCCTTTCTGGACCCTGAAAAAAAATTATAAAATTAGGTCCAGGTTTAAAGGCACCAGAATTTTACAATAAATAAATAAATCCTTGAGTTAAAGTGAGTTTGGAGCTGATTCCACAAGTCGAGAAAACCGTACTTAAATCCCTTTTCCCATCTCAGTTAAAACTTTAGGTACAGTTAAAAGAATCACGTCTTGGTACAGTAACTTCTAGAGGTTTTTCCAAGAATGTAAGTCTGTAGGTGGGTTTGGAAAATACAAGAATAACTGTTAATAAGTATATGCTTGTGTCTAAGTCTGCTAACTATTGGTGATAACATTTTATGTGATATTCCAAGTAAGGATTTTGTGGCTGACTGTTACTCATACTACATTTTAAGCCTCAGACGAGACTCAAAAATGCCATTTCACCACCAAGGTATCTTTAAGTTTGTGTGTGTACAAAGAGGGTTAAAAGGGATTTTTTAGTCCAGGCATTTTGTCCAGTCAAGTCAACTACAGATGTTGCACAAACTACTGCCAATAGATGCAAAGGGAGAGAATGGAGGGACTCTTCTCCTAACATCGGCCTATATTCTTATAAATGTATAAATACTATTTCAATGAATGTTCTTACATTTGGACTGCATCTATTGACAGTGTATCGGTACTTGATTATTCAGACTTAATGATTACATGAACTTTTTGACCACACCTAAAATTAAGATTACCCTGGTTTGTCTTTGGGAAAACCTACCCACACTATCACTTACAGGACTGTCTCAGAAAATTAGAATATTGTGATAAAGTTCTTTATTTTCTGTAATGGAATTAAAAAAACAAAAATGTCATACATTCTGGATTCATTACAAATCAACTGAAATATTGCAAGCCTTTTATTATTTTAATATTGCTGATTATGGCTTGCAGTTTAAGATTAAGATTCCCAGAATATTCTAATTTTTTGAGATAGGATATTTGAGTTTTCTTAAGCTCTAAGCCATGATCAGCAATATTAAAATAATTAGTTAATTTGTAATGAATCCAGAATGTATGACATTTTTGTTTTTGTAATTGCATTACATAAAATCACAATATTCTAATTTTCTGAGAGAGTCCTGTAAGTGAAATAACATTTTTGAGTCTTGTCACAGGCTTAAAATAGCTATTTTTTTTTATTGTACTCCACTGCTGCCAGTGCTGACATAAAACTTTGACTTTGTGACAAATACATATTGCATTCTAGATCAAAACTACCTCCGTTCATAAAGATTACACTCCTGACACGTACAGTAATTGACCTTAGGTCTGAAGTGTTCCTTTAAATGTGGTGCAACCATAAACTAGTTCCGGTCAGCCATCGCTTGTTTTTTCCTGCCCACATGGGTGTTGATGGCAATGAGAAAGCAGACAATATTGCTAAAAGAGCATTGAAATTGAGTAGTGAGGCAATTGTGGAAATTTATTTTGGTAAAGGTGAAGCAAAATCATGAATTAGAAAGGCAATGAGGGACTCATGGCAAAAGGTGTGGGACAACGGTGTGAAAGGGAGACATTTTTATAACATACAGAAGTCAATTAACGTGAAGGTTTATAAAAGAAAGAAAGTGTAGGAGAGAGGAAGTAATCATTTCTAGATTAAGATTAGGTCATACTAGTTTAAAATCAACTCTGCATTTAATGGCAAACTCTGTGTCTGATAAATGTGAGGAGTGTGATGTCACAGAGAATGTAGAGCATGTGCTTCTTAAATGTTGCAAGTATGAGGTAGAAAGGAACGCTTTAAGAGACAGGATGTACGAGCTGGGAAGGGAATGGAGTTTAGTAGGTTATTAGGGAGGAGTGAGGTGATGAGGGATTGTTATAAGGAAATCCTTGTCTTTCTCAAAGATGCAGGGATAGATAATAGGATTTAATGTGGTTATCTTATTTTACTTAGGTATTTCCTTTTTCTTCTTGTCTTTCTCCCCCCCCTGTAACCTGATGTACTAATTACCCTGATGTTACACACTCCGGTACAGCAGGTGGCGGTATGCACCTTATAACGTTGGTTGTGATCCGCCAATAATCCTAGAGAAGAAGAAGAAGAAGAAGAAGCTCGCTTGTTTTGATGCTGCTGTGTCCGAGGGGCCCTGAAAGCATCATCAACTTTCTCTTCCTGTACAGCTGCTCGGACCCAGAACGCCTCATGGTCAGAATATCGGGCCACTTTTCAGCGTTGAAACGCGTTTCCATTGTAGGTAAGAGGAAGGTCTTCCACGCCTGGGCGAGCTTTTAGGCAAACAATGGCACCAACATGCACCATGCATGTTCAGATTCCGGTTGCCTTGTGCTTGATCGCAGTTGCACTGTCAGTTGTCGCCACGTTCATCTTTATGAACGAGAAAGGTAACGTGGGAGAAGATATTAAATGTTGTTTAAATGCAATGCAGTCGTGGCCATGAGATAAGATAAGCCAAGAGCCATTTGTGTTGGGTTTGAATGATTTCTGTTTGGATATGTTTGGTTTTGCCTCCGTCCTACCACTTGGGGGAGTGGTGGCACTCTCCATTTTTGTGATGGTCAAAGGTTTATATAATTAATTAAGGTGATGAATGAACTCAGGTGTTGCTGAGTAGGTATGGGCTCAAATTAATGCCATAAGTATTTTGTATCTGTAAATAAATTTTGTACTTGTAGAAATATTTTGTGGGTGTAAAAAATATTTGTACTTGTAGAAATATTTTGTGTGTGTGCAAAAAATATTTGTACTTGTAGAAATATTTTGTGTGCGCAAAAAATATTTGTACTTGCAAAAAATATTTGCACTTGCAAAAAAATGTTGTACTTGTAGATACAAAGCTACAAACTTTTTTTTTACAAAAGCTACAAACTTTTTTTTACAAAAGCTACAAACTTTTTTTACAAAAGCTACAAACTTTTTTTTACAAAAGCTACAAACTTTTTACAAAGCTACAAACTTTTTTTTACAAAAGCTACAAACTTTTTTCTCCAAATATTTTTTGCACACGCACAAAATATTTCTACAAGTACAAATATCTTTTTCACACGCACAAAATATTTCTACAAGTACAAATATTTTTTTCACACGCACAAAATATTTCTACAAGTACAAAGTTTATTTACAGATACAAAATACTTATGGCATTAATTTGAGCCCATAAGTAGGAAGCGAACAGTTTTTTGACCGTGTGATATTGTTGTAAATGAAAAGGAAAGACGTGTATGTTTTTTGAGTGAATAAGTGAAACGCAGAACTGCACAGCGTGGACACATTTTGTTAGATTGGGAACAACGTGTGAGTAGAATAAAGTTCCTCAATGGACAATGGGACACTACGAGCATAAAACAATACTATCTCATTAAATGATGTTTAACTGCAATGCTGTCGTAGCTATAAGTTAAGCCAAACGCCGCTGTAGTGTTTCGGTCCAACGGTTGACAGGGGACGTAAATGTAGGGGCGCTAGGACCTCGTAGACACCTAAGCGGGTTGTCCTGTCTGGCTGATCCGAGGTCAGTTTGGAAATTCCCCCAAAACGGCGAAGGTTTCCAAAAACTGATAGGAAGCTGACCCTGAATCAGTTTATTAAAAAAAAACACCGCTAAGCTTGTTTTTATTACGACGCAGCTCTCAAAGAAGCCGACACGTACACGTTGTTGTTATGATGCTAAATTTTTAATTTTAACCACCGCAAGTTACTCAATGCAGACAGTTTTGGACATTTGCATCTATTGCACGCGTCAAAACAAGTAAAACCGGCAACCGGTGACTTGTTTTGGTATACAAAAGGGACACTACAAACATTAAACACTACTCACAACAAGTAAAACCGGCAACTTTTGGTATGCAAAATGGACACTACAAGCATTAAATACTACTATTTCATTACATTTTGTTTAGATGCAATGTTTTCGTAGCTATAAATTAAGCCAAACGCCGTTGTAGTGTGTCCGAAATGCGTTTTGGTCTCATGGTTGACAGGGGACGTAAATGGACGGGCGCTAGGACCTCATAGGACTTCGGTGTCCACCGGGCGGGGGGGTGGGAGACCTCAGATGGCTGATCCGAGGTCAGTTTGGTAATTCCCCAAAGACGGCGAAGGTTTCCTAAAAACTGATCGGAAGCTGACCCTGAATCAGTTTATCCAAAAACACCGCTAAGCTTGTTTTTATAACGACGCGAAGGAAAACACAGACCACCAGCTGCAGCTCACAAAGAAGCCGACACGTTGCTGTTGTTATTAAGCCAAAGTCCCATCTTTAACCACCTACAAAACCTCTCAGAAAGGCACCAAAATGGCCCCTGGACGGTGTTTGGGTTAGCGCGGCGCCACCGGAGCCACGTGGTCCTGCAGCAGCGATGCAGGCCAACAACACGACCCGCGGCTTCCTGTGGTCGGACGTGGAGACGCGGACGCTGTTGAAGATCTGGGGCGAGCAGGACATCCAGACGGCTCTGGACGGCAGCTTCCGCAACAGCTTCGTGTACCGGGACGTGTCCCGCAGGCTGGCGGCCATGGGCTTCGAGAGGACCCCGGAGCAGTGCCGGGTCCGCATCAAGAGCCTGAAGAGGCAGTACCTGCTGGCCAAGGAGGGGAACCTGCGCAACAACGGCCAGTACCACAAGATCTGCAAGTTCTACGACACCATGGAGAGCATCCTCAGCAACCGGCCGGTGCTGGGCGGCTGCGGGGCCGGGCCCGGCGGGGAGGAGGCCGGGGACGGGCTGGAGGAGGACGGGGAGGAGGACGGAGCCGGGTCCGAGGGAGAAGCGCTGTTCCCGGCGGAGACCGAGGTGAAGCTGGAGTACCCGACCGTCCCCATCCCCATCCCGGTCAAGGTCACCGTGGGGAACCACAGTGAGTATAAATAGGTTATTATTATTATTATTATTGTTGGTCATTAGTGGAGATGCACCAACGAGGGCTGTTTAATTACTGCACTAACCTGCCCTGACGTCACCTTTTTACTGAGAAGGCAAGACAAGGCACGTTTATTTGTACAGCAAAAATCAACATTAAAAGCAGCAAGCAACATTAGAAGAAACAAGACACAATTAAACATTATATAACAAATAAAATAAGAGAAGAGGTAAAATAATAAAAAGCACAAGTTACTTGCTACTTGGCTACAGATGACCTAAGTAGTAGTAGTAATGATAGTAATAGTAGTAGTAGTAGTAATAATGACAGTAGTTGTAATAGTAGTACTATCTGTGCAATATTCCACTACATGTGTAACTATCTATCATCTGTAAATAGAATCTCAGGTCTTCACTATTCAAATGCACCTTAACCTTTTTTTTATATTTTTTATATTATTTATATTTCTTATATTTCTTATTGTTTGCACTATTGTTTCTTATTTTTCTTGCACTGGAGAGGTGATGCTGCTTTCAATCTCACTGTACCCAGGTACACTGACAATAAAGTATTCTATTCTATTCTTTTCTAATGACAGCAGCAGCAGCAGTAGTAGTAGTAGTAATGACAGTAGAAGCAGTAGTAGTAGTAGTAGTAATGACACTAGAAGCAGTAGTAATAATGACAGTAATAGTAACCGTGGGCAACAACAGGGAGTACACACGCCTCAAATAGGTTATTATTGTTGGTTATTAGTGGAGATTCAACAACGAAGGCTGTTTAATTACTGTTTAATTACTGCACTAACCTGCCCTGACGTCACCTTTTACTGAGAAGGCACATACATGTATAGCACAATTCAACACAAGGTAATTCAAAGTGCTTTACATCAACATTAAAAGCAACAAGACACAATTAAACAGTAAATAACAAATAAAATGGTGAGAAAATAGGTAAAATAATAAAAAGCACAAGTTACTTGCTACTTAGGTACAGATGACCTAAGTAGTAGTAGTAATGACAGCAGCAGCAGTAGTAGTAGTAGTAATGACAGTAGTAGTATTATTAGTAATGACAGTAGTAGTAGTAGTAGTAATGACAGTAGTAGAAGTAGTAATGGTAGTAGTAGAAGTAGTAATGGTAGTAGTAGTAGTAGTAGTAATGACAGTAGTATTAGTAATGACAGTAGTAGAAGTAGTAGTAGTAATGACAGTAGTATTAGTAATGACAGTAGTAGAAGTAGTAGTAGTAGTAGTAGTAATGACAGTAGTAGTAGTAATGACAGTAGTAGAAGTAGTAATGGTAGTAGTAGTAGTATTAGTAATGACAGTAGTAGTAGTAGTAGTAGTAGTAGTAATGACAGTAGTATTAGTAATGACAGTAGTAGAAGTAGTAATGGTAGTAGTAGTAGTAGTAGTAGTAATGACAGTAATAGTAACCGTGGGAAACAACAGTGAGTAGTGAGTACACGCACCAAATAGGTTATTATTGTTGGTTATTAGTGGAGATAATAGATTATTATTGTTGGTTATTAGTGAAGATGCACCAACAAAGGCTGTTTACTTACTGCACTAACCTCCCCTGACGTCACCTTTTTACTGAAAAGGCCAGACAAGGCAAGTTTATTTGTACAGCAAAAATCAACACAAGGTAATTCAAAGTGCTTTACATCAACATTAAAAGCAACAAGACACAATTAAACAGCAAATAACAAATAAAATGAAATACAATGATAAGAAAAGAGGTAAAATAATAAAAAGTTACTTGCTACTTAGGTCCAGATAACCTAAGTAGTAGTAGTAGTAGTAGTAGACTACTACTACTACTACTACTGTCATTACTACTACTAGTAGTAATGACAGTAAGGCAAGGCAAGTTTATTTGAGATACAATTAAACAGTAATTAACAAATAAAATGTTAGGAAAAGAGGTCAAATAATAAAAAAGTACAAGTCACTTGCTACTTAGGTCCAGATGACCTAAGAAGAAGTAGTAGTAGTAATGACAGTAGTAAATGTATTAATGACAGTAGTAGCAGTAGTAATAGTATTAAAGGAGCCGTCTGTAAGAAATGTCCAAAACTGGTACTGCAGTCACTTTCAAAATACTGTTGAGCGGCGTGTACCCTCCCCCTCCTCCCCCCGACCAGAGGTTGCCAGGTAGGCTGCAGAATGCAGCAGGAACGTAGGCTGCCATGACTGCGATAATTAGAGCCGAGCTGGCAACCCGGATGCCGAAACAATACTGACTTGGTGATTGGGAGATAGGTGGAGGGTGGAGCTTCAGAAACAATACTGACTTGGTGATTGGGAGATAGGTGGAGGGTGGAGCTTCAGAAACAATACTGACTTGGTGATTGGGAGATAGGTGGAGGGTGGAGCTTCAGAAACAATACTGACTTGGTGATTGGGAGATAGGTGGAGGGTGGAGCTTCAGAAACAATACTGACTTCGTGATTGGGAGATAGGTGGAGGGTGGAGCTTCAGGCCAAAACAAAAAATGACAACATAAACATCAGTTGAGGGCTGCAACTCCTCTTTTTAAACTGGAATATCCTGGCTTGAGTGCTGTTGTCAGTGACATAAGTATTTGAAATGAACATGATTTTTAAATGTCTGTTGACATATCGGGGTCATTTTATGATTAGTTTTATTATTGCTCTTACATACAGCTCCTTTAATGACAGTAGTAGCAATAGTAGTAGTAATAGTAGCAGTAATGATAGTAATAGTAGAAGTAATAGTAGTAGTAATGACAGTAGTAGTGAGAGTAAGGCAAGTTTATTTGTATAGTACAATTCAACACAAGGTAATTCAAAGTGCTTTACATCAACATTACATCAACAGTGTTTCACAATTCAGTAAATAACAAAATGATAAGTAAAGAGGTAAAATAATAAAAAGCACAATTTGTTAAAAAGTAAGGGCAGTAGAGTACAGCAGGTAAGTATTTAATTTAAGAGTACGCTTCAGTAAACAGTAATGTTTTCAGCCCTGATTTAAAGGATCTACAGTTGGAGCAGACCTCAGGTCTACAGGAAGTTTGTTCCACCGGTGAGGAGCAGAATAACTGAACTGCCTCACCTTGCTGGTTCTGGTTCTTGGGAACCACAACAAACCAGATCCAGATGAACCAGCATGTATTTTGGTCCAAGACCATTCAGGTCTTTGTAGACCAGCAGTAAGATTTTAAACTCTATCCTTTGACTCACTGGAAGCCAGTGTAGTGATTTCATGACCGGTGTAATACGGTCCAGTTCCCTGGCGTTTGTAAGGACTTTGAATCTGAATCTCTGGCAACAGCGTTCTGGATCAGCTTCCGCTGCCTGATTGATTTCTTGTTGAGACCTGTTTATACCAGGGAACAAGATGTTTATTCGTTATACAGGTTTTGAATATAGAGAGGGTCACAGCAGGTGAGGAGGAAGGCAAAGGACATTTTCTCAGCTGAGGGGAATTAATTGAATTAAGGAGTGTTTACAAGGTTCACACAAGACCTTTTTCAGACATGTAATGTGGTTTTCTGTGTGAAAAGTCTATTGGTCTGTTAAGAAAGGACAAAGGTTACTTGTAACCATAGACATAGATCAGGGGTGTCCAAAGTTGGTCCTCGAGGGCCGGTGTCCTGCATGTTTTAGATGTGTCCCCTTTTTTTTATCAAACTGTGATACAAGGAGCTTGGTCATCAACAGAACTATCCAGACATTGACTACGTTTACATGCAGTCAAAATTCGGGTTATTGCTAATATTCCGGTTACTGAAACATTCAGAATATTCCATTTACATGCGTGAGCAAACAGGGTTATCCCTGTATACATGGTAATTAATCATTTGGGATATCTCGATCAAACCAGCGACGCGCGGAGAACGTGATGACGCAATTAGTGTAATTTCTGCTTCTTCTTCCTGTATCCAAATTCAAACAAATGCTGCTTCGCGCAACTTTTCGCTCACCTTCTTGTAAATCTCACTATCCCCGTACTTTCTACCGTCTACAAATGCCAAAATGTTCATGTCCTTCATTACATTTATGAAGTGATTAGTCTCCTCCTCACTCCAAAAGTTTGGCGTGGTCTTGCGTTTCCCCGTGTTTATAAGAACTTCCTGGACTCAAAAGACCAGGATTCCTTGCGAACAGAGCATGAGCAGAAAACAAATTCATGTTCCGTTTGATGGGGATATTCCGTTTGGCGTTTACATGACTGAATATTCGGGTTTTAAAAGGAGTAACCCAGGGGTCATATTAAGGTTTTTAAAAACTGGAATATGAGCAAATTCGGATTATTCAAAGGGGTTATTGGTGTTTACATGGCCATGCAAATTCGGGTTATTGCCAATATTAGGGTTTTAAAAGGGTTATTGACTGCATGTAAACACAGTCACTGATGACAAGGTGGTGACGACCGTTAATTAGAATTATGTGTGTTGATGCAGGGAAACAACTAAAACATGCAGGACCGCGGCCCTCGAGGACCGACTTTGGACACCCCTGACATAGATAAAACAATTAAAATAACACACTACTAAAGTTAAAACAAGTAAAATCACACCCCACTAAAGATGAATAAGACAGAAACATTTCCTCCACACCAGCAATGGTTGACACAGAAGTAAAAATCCAGCCTTGGGTGTCAACACTTGTTTTTTAGTTTGTTTTGTTTCGTTCCAACCAGACTAAATATGTTTAATGCAGCTGTTTGACATTTTAACATTGAAGTCACACAGAGATTGGCCCGCTTTTGGAGACGGCCCCTAGTGGTCAGTCAGGGAACTGTAGCTGTTCTTTGCTGTGCATATTTGTTTATTTTAGCAGTCAGTAAAAGCACGTTTTAATACATGTACCGTATTTTCCGGACTATATTTCCCATAGTTTGGCCGGGGGTGCAACTTGTACTCTGGAGCGACTTATGTATGAAATTATTAAGACATTATTACCAGTATATGATTTCACATGTTATTTTCACACTAAACTGCAAGAGGGCGAACTGCAACTGCTGAGTCTGACGTAAGCAACGTAGAAGAGGAAGTAACGCATCTTCTACCTCCGGAGTTAGCGGAGTTGTTTAAAACTGACACCGAAGATGAAGATTTCATTGGATTTTAGTTATTTGGAGTAGGGCTGGGCGATATGGACCAAAAGTCATATCTCGATATTTTCTAGCTGAATGGCGATACTCGATATATATCGATATTTTTTCTGTGCCATAATTGGGGTTTCCCCCAAAGCATTATAGCATAGCATCTCTGTTAGCTTCATTTTTTTCTGAGGCAAACCCTTAAAAAAACAGTCAGTTTTAATACAAAGCCTCGTGCAACACCTGTCACACAGGTTCCTTTATTAACAGAGGTCTGCACAATATAAAAATGTATAAAACAAATGAAATAAAAATAAACTGCCTGCATATATAGAATAAAAATGCTTCTTGAATAAAATAAAACAAATATCCCTTTCCTGCATAACAATTAAATTAAAATACACTGTGCAATTAATACAATGTAGACAGTAACAGGCAGACTTTTGCACTGAGGTTGACATTTGTGCAAATCACAAATAAAACATTCAAGTCAATTTGTCACAAAATAAGCTGTATCAAAATCATAAAAAAAATGTATATATTCCGGAAAATATGGTAGTTATTTACAGTTCTAAGAAAATCAGACATCGGTTTTGGATCGTCAAGGAAAGCGGAATTTGAAATTTAAGAATTCCAGTTGGTGCATCTTTAGTTAATAGCTGTTTTTAAAATGTGTCACACTTGTGTCTGTGTGCTTACGAAACGTCTGACCCTTCTCCCATCAGGCACCTCGGCGAGGCCCCAGAACAGCGGTCAGACCGGCGGCAGCGTTTCCGCACGGACGTCCAAGCGGCCGAGGAAGCGGCGCTCCAACTTCCCCATGGAGAAGCTGATGGAGCAGTTCCTGGAGCAGAGCGCTCAGGCGGAGGACGGCTTCTACCGCATGGAGGAGCAGCGGCTGCAGGCGGAGGACCGGCGCCGCGAGGCCGAGCACGCCCGGGAGCTGCACATGCTGCAGATGCTGGGCCAGATGTTCTCCAGCGTGTCTGCTTCCCGGCCCGCCTCGGCGGCCACGCCCACCAAGGCGACGCCGCCCGTCCGCACGCCCGTCATCTTCGGCGTCTCCCCGTCGCACCCGCACGCCTCGTCCGGCCCCCACCGGCGGCCCTCGCCCCCGACAGACGCTCACACCCAACAGAACCACTCGCAGCACCCAGACCCGCAGACCTTAGGTACTAGTTCTGGTGTCGCTCTGGAGCCTCCGGGGGGAGAGAGTTAACTCAAACATGAAGGCAGGTCAGGCATAACGAGAAAAGGCTCTGGGCCGGCGCTCAGCTGATCATTTCAGATTCTGTCGTCATGTGAGACGAAAGCGCCTCGACTGATGTGGACTGATCCGGTATCCCATTATTCATATGGCGCTTTTCCACTAGTACCTACTCCACTCAACTTGGCCAAGTTTCTTTTCCATAACAATCCAGCATCTGGAGCAGAAGTAGCTGCTGTGACGTATTTGATTGTGTGATCTAAATGAAGAAGACAACACTAAAGATGTAGAACCTGGAGGAGATGATATATGTGCTGCTGGGTCTGTGGCTTGTGTTTTGATATCAAGTTAAAAAATGAGAGTAAGAGAAGCTTCAAGCGGCTACGCTTTTTTAAAATTTTGTTTGTCTCGGCGCTGCTGAAAAGGCCCAATCCCAATACTCCCCCTACTTTCTTTCACTAGCCCTACTTTCTACCACTAGCCCTCCCTCACTATCACTACCCCTAAAAAAGAAGGGACAGATTTTAGGGCACTTGAAATCTTCCCAGGGCCCTGTCCCAATACTCCCACTACTCCTACTTTCAGCACCACCACTAATCAGGAAGCTGAGAGCCAAAAGCTGTTTTAATTTCAGCTGTAGCGCTGTTAATATGCCACTTTATTAAGTTTTAATATTTTTTCAGGCGTAAAAGTAACCGTTAAGATCCACAACCTGGGCTCAGTTTATCCAAATAACGCCTGTTAAGAAATTTGATCTGATGTTTTCGGCGATGAGAAGAGCCGTCGGCTCGGAGCAGCAGCAGCAGCAGCTCACGGCCGGAGTACAGACGTGATCGCCAGGTCAACCTGCGCCGTCGTCCCGGGGAGAAACCTGCAGCTCTGTGGAGAATTACCGCTGGCTGAAATAAATCATTTAGGAAGATAAATGTTGGTTTAATAGATAAAATCTAACAGTTGTAGCTACGCCTGTTAAGAAATTTGCTCCGAAAATTTCAAGATTTCTGCCTGCCGGCTCCGGAGCTGATTTATGGTTCTGCGTTAAACCGACGCAGAGCCTACGGCGTAGGCTCTACGTTGGTGTAACGCGGAACCATAAACCAGCCTTTATTCTGGCGTGATCTTCAGTAAACAGGCAAACGAGTGATTATGTACATTCACTGAGTGAATATTATGAAATTTAAAATATATATTTCTCACTAGAAATGTAATCAAAACGCATTTTTATGCAGAAACTAACTCAAAATATGATTTTATTCACTAAAAAATAAGAAATGTCTGCCATGTTTTTTTTTTTTTTATTATTAATTTCGCAAATAACGACGAAAAGCATTCTGGGAAATTTTTCTGTCCCTAGATCAGCTAGTCAGCATCCGAAAACACTTGCTCCGTAGGGACAGATTCATAGCCACTACACTACTTTTCTTCACTACCCCTAGGTGGAAAGAGGAATTGGGACACCACTACCCTCACGGGAACGCGCAAAATTTAGGGGTAGGGATGAAAACTAGGGGTAGGGGGGGTATTGGGACAGGGCCTAAGAGAAGCTTCAAGTGGCGACGCTTTTTTAAAATTTTGTTTGTCTCGGCGCTGCTGAAAAGTCAGTTGGTAGCCGTGAGTTGCTATGAAGTGACAGAGCTCCTGGTAGATCTGGTCGTTCCTTATCGCCCGTCTAGATCCCTTTTTTTTTTATTCTCTCCTCAGCACCAGGTTTAGGAAAATCTGCGCTTCAGAGTTGGATCACCAAACAGACTTTTGCGCTGCCATTGCTGGTTGAATAAAATAAACAAGAAGGCGCGAGTCGAGACTCAGCCGCTTAGAACCTCGGCAGAGTCGTTACAGAAAAGTATCTACTCTGCACGGTTAGACCCCTGGTGGAAAAGTGCAAAGACTCGTCGAGTCGGGCTGAGTAGGTACTAGTGTAAAAGCGCCAATAGCGCTCCCTCTCTTGCCTCCTCAGGGTTCGAGCGCTACTTCAGCCTGGGCTCGTCGTCGCAGAGAGGCATGGATGAAGATCTGTTGTCGCTGGTGAAGAGCATCGTCCCTCCGCTGACGTCCAAGAAGCACAAGGGGCAGGACGGCCGCATCGGGATCATCGGGGGATGCCAGGAGTACGTCTCGGAGAGAACTCCTCCTCCGTCTGAACCAATCCGCTCATGTCGACACGTGCCGAACATTTGGTCTAATAATCTCCATCTTTGTGCCCTAAAGCTACACCGGCGCGCCGTACTTTGCTGCCATCTCCGCGCTGAAAGTGGTAAGCTGCCGTCTCCCGTCGCTCGCTCGTGTTTGGTTCTGAGTTCAGCGACGTCACGTCTCTCTGGTTTTCAGGGGGCCGACCTTTCTCACGTGTTCTGCACCCGAGAGGCGGCGACCGTCATCAAGTCGTACAGCCCCGAGCTCATCGTGCACCCGGTCCTGTAAGTACAGAACCGGGTTCTGTGCTGAGGCGGCAGTCACACGTCCGCCGCCTCAGCACCGAGGCGTTGATAAGGATCTCTTTTAGTCAGATGTTTAAAGTTTGTTTTTGTGCAGTTAGATTAGGATTCATCTGCCTTGAGGCAGTTCTGGCGTCACCTGCCGATCTGAGACGCTTTGGTTTCGGTTATTTCTGTAATTTGTCATCGGTCTTTTACGGTGATCAGTAAAATCACCTTCAACAAAGACGGAACAATCTGTTCCTCACGCTGATGTGCTTTATTTATTTATTTTTTTTTATATTTTACAGTAGAACAGGAATCAATGACACATTTACTTTGAGTATCACGTCATCTCTGTATAATAATTTATAATATATAGTAGGGCTGTGCGATTAATCAATTTTAAATCTAAATCGGATTTATTAATCACAATCGATGTTAAAAAAAGGAAAATCGATTTTCCTTTTTTGCAGCTGGCTGCATTACAGACAGAGCCTGTCTAGTCATCTTTGTTTGGTCAAGAAAATTGTAAATGTTGTCACTTTACTAAACTCAAGGAGGATTTACAGCATCTTTCAATTGCACTTCATTCCCAATAGGGACATTTTTTTGCTATTTTTCTTTAAAAATAAAGATAAAATATTTGAAACAGTTTATTCCATTGTCTTTTGTAGTTTTACCAAAAAAATCGAAAATCGGGTTTTCAGAGAAAAAAATCTGGATTTTTTTTTGTCCAAAATTGCCCAGCCCTAATATCTAGATTTTGACACCATAAAAATACTGTGCTATACAGATATACAGTCTACATCCCAGGATGTTTGTCTTAATTTATGGACCAAAACTTTACAAAATTCAATGAAAATAATAATGATAAATAACTGAAATTCTATTAAGTAATAATTAAGTATTAAAGCTATACAATATAAATAAAAAAAAACAAAAAAAATGAAAATTCTATTAAGTAATAATTACGTATTAAAGCTACACAATATAAAAAAACCTGAAAATTATATCAAGTAATAATTACATATTAAAGCTCCACCATATAAATAAGAGGGGAAAAAAAGAGAAGAAAAAAACCAAGAATAAAATAAATAAATACAAAGGAAGAAGAAAGAGGGGGATCCGTCAATCAGGGAACTGGAGAGAGTGGAAGAACATAAGAAAGGGAAGCCACACCATAAATTTGTCAGTTACATTTCCCCTAGGATCTGATCTCTTCCAGCTTCAGGAAAGATGTTGGTGTCGTTGAGCTGACGAGTATTAGAGGGAAACTTAGGGCCAATCCCAATTCTCCTTCACTCGCCCTTCTTTTCTCCACTCGCACTTCTTTTCTTCCCTAAGCCCTAAAAAAGAAGGGGGAGATTTTAGGGCACTTGAGATCTAGGGCACTTGGCCCAGGTGCCTGTCCCAATTCTCCCCCTACCCCTCGTTTCCATCCCTAGCCTGATCAGGAAGCTGAGAGCCAAAAGCTGTTTTAATTTCAGCTGTAGCGCTGTTAATATGGCACTTATATTCCATATAAAAAAATGTGCACAGAAATATTTACAAAAAAAAAAGTTTGCAGTGTATGTGCTGCTACTGCTGATGAGGTGTCCTGTCCACCATTTTCTCTAAAAGGTTCAGGAACCTGTCCATATGTTCTTCATATAGTTTTGTACTTGTGTGGTTTTACTCACTTGGAAATACTTTTAAATTGTCTAATAAAACTTGTTTCACAACAGTTTTCTCTTCTGGGGTTTCTCAAAGTAAGGTAATGTCTCAAATTATAAACTGTACAACAAGATCAATAGTAAAATAAGGATAGTGAGAGAATCTGCAGTAAAAAAGGCTTTATTTGCTATATTCAAATAACATTTTTAAAAAGAAAAAAAGTAAACATTGCACGCAGAACAAAGAAAGGTGCTGTTCCATATAAAAAAATTTGCACAGAAATATGTACAAAAAAAAGTTTGCAGTGTATGTGCTGCTACTGCTGATGAGGTGTCTGGTCCACCATTTTCTCTAAAAGGTTCAGGATCCTGTCCATGTGTTCTTCATTCTTTTGACATCTTCTGTCTTGTTTGGCGGCCTCAGCTTGAAGGAAGTCCTGCATAGAGAGTTTCTTTTTTTGGGGGGATCGGGGGGAAAGTGGACCTGATGCCTGAAGCTTCCAGCTTCCTCTTCCAGCTGGTGAGGCAGAGCTTGAGGCCGATGTGCTGGCGTCTTCCAAAGTGTTCTGAGATAAAAAAGATGGATACACATGTTGATTACACACATGACTGGACTATCATACACACCCACAACATCATACCAGGTTCATTATCACTGTATAAATAAAAATTACCTCTGAATTTGTCAGAGAGGACACCGGTGAGGATGGAGGGTCGATTATGTTCTGAAAAGAAAATAACAGTTAGAGAACCACCGGTCGTAGCACAAGCTAGCTATAGGAAGAAGGACTGGGGAATAAGATTGTGCTTTTTTACTGCTAAACTTACCATGAGTATTTGCGAGGGATCTTCATAAGACGCCAACAAACATGGAGGCTGGATTGAAGGTCTGGACCCCAAAACCTCATGCATATCTTCGTAGAAAGGCCATGAGGCTGTCCCGGAGCACACACACACACACACACACACACACACACACACACACACACACACACACACACACAATTTACAGAAGATTATTAATAAATACTTTACATGGATTTTTTTTTGTTAAGCATCATCTCTTCAGCAGATAATATTACTTGACATAACCATTGCTTACCTTATATTTTTTTTAAGATTTTCCCATTTTTTGCCAATTTGTGCTGTGGTCACCTTTCCCTCCAGTTCCAGCTCTTTGATGAGTTTCCTGTAACAGAAAACAGTGATGAATAGTAGTTATACCATGGTTAAGGACCCCATCACAGATATTCTGCAAGCAGATAGCTAGATCACTCACTCCCACAGTGGTTTAGCAGCATATTTCTTCTTAGTAAAATTCTCCTCGTTGGTAGCCCTAAAGCTTATTAGGTGTCGGACCTGATCCGGAGTCCCTGGAATGAAATGTGATTACTGCAATGCACAAACGTCCTCGTAAAAAAAAAAAAAAACAACAAAAAAAAAAAGTTTGAACTATGATAACAAGGCAGCAAGCGACGTTATTACTTCGTAACCCCCCCCAAATAACGTTGCTGCCTTATAGTAATGTGAAATATACAACAAATTTGTAGAAAATATGAGAGTTAACGAGTAGTTAACAGGACACGGCAATGTTATCTACCCGACTCGTCATGCAGCCACATATTATCTTACGTTAACTCAGAATCAGAATCAGCTTTATTGGCCAGGTTCGAACATTGTCCAACAAGTAATTTGACTCCGGTAATTTCACTCTTTGGTATTAAAAATAAACAATAAACAATGTGGTATTTCTATGTACTGTTCAAACTGTTAAAACATACAAAAGCACTGTGATTTTTTTTAATTCCATGGGACATTATACTTACATTTGTGGGTTCAATATCCTCCTGCTCTTTGCGGTTCGCCATTTGACTCAAAAAAATGAAAAAAAAAAAATGCTTGCTTGCTCAAAATCGAGACGAGTCTGTAAAGCATGTTTTCCTCGGTCGGCGAGCTAGACGCAGCCTACGGCGTAGCTTACGTAACCTACGGCGTAGCTTACGTAGCTTACGTAACCATATTCCGGCGCGATCTTAGCGAACAACGGACAAAAAAGGGATGATGTACATTCACTGAGTGAATATTATGAAAGTAAAATATCGGTTTGCGCCGAGAAATGTAATCAAAATGCATTTTTATGCAGAAACTAACTCAAAATATTGATTTTACTCCCAAAAAAAACAGAAATGTCCTCCATGTTTTTTTTTTTGATTCAGTCCGCAAATGACGACGAAAAGCATTCTGGGAAATCTTCATACCCCCTCGCTCGCCAAGTCAGCATCTGAAATCCCTCGATTTGAAGGGGCTATTCTCAGCCCCTAGCCCTCGTTATGCCCCCTCCCCCTAGGTGAAAAGAGGAATTGGGACACCACTACCTTCACGGGAACGCGCAAAAGTTAGGGTTAGGGAAGAAAAGGAGGGCGAGGGGGAGTATTGGGACGCACCCTAAGTCGAACTCCAGTGGAGACGAATGTGGCGTCTGGCCAGTAAGGAAGTGAAAGTGTCTAGTTGAGTTGAAGTAAACCGGTTATGGTAACATGGGGCAGAAGTGTTTTAAAGCAGCGACGAGTTTTATCAGTTATCAGTTTTATCCCGGCGTTCACGGTGGAGCTGATTATCATAACTGTTGAAATCTTACGATTATGTCACCGAAGCAGCAGTAACCTGGATGACCAGATACCGATACTTCTGGAGACGTGTGCACGGGGGTCAGAAATGTGTCGATTGCTCCCGACTATCACCCCTTTACTTCTGACCTCTGTCTTCCTCGCGGGTTGGAGAGACGTGAACATTCACACACGTCTTTTATTTGTGTGTCTATCAAGGGACAGCCCGAATGCGGTGGAAGAAATAGAGAAGTGGCTCCCGCGGCTCCACGGGCTGGTGGTGGGACCGGGACTCGGACGGGAAGAACTGCTACTGAAAACAACCAAGGCAAGTGGAGTCACTCACCCTCGACCTCCAGATGACCCCTGGCACACACCACTCCAGCACAACCGCCGACACGCGTTTTTATCATCTTCTTAGCATTCGTTCAGTTGAATGGTGTCTCTCAGTCAAAATAAGCCGAGACTGTTTTGGGGTGGAAGAACGTGTGACTGGTAACTACTGCTGTTTCTGTCAGCCTGTTTCAATTTTAGTTTTGTTTAGTCTTTGGGTCGAGCTGTCACTTTATTTTTTACTAGTTTTAGTCACGTTCATTCTCCTTTTAGTCGTGTCAAGTTTCAGTCGACTAAAAGTCTGAGCATTTTAGTCTTCTTTTGTTTTTTTCTTGTTTTTTTTAGTAAGAATTATCCAGGACCATTTTAGTCTCATTTTAGTCAAGGATTGTATTTAGCCAAACCCATTTTACAATTCAAACAAGGTTATCTTATTATTATATTATTCTTACCTTATAGACTCAAGAATACATTCATTCCAGATACAGAAGACTCTAATTTGAGTTTACAACATATTTATTTTTCCGCATTTCTCCCCGTCTTTTTCTTTTTCAACGACACATTGGATTCTCTTTTCCACGTCTATGTAGGAAAGTTTATCCAAAGATGGATCTTCTTCTTCTCCCCCCCAGAGCAGATCCCCGCTTTTCTCTATGTAACTTAGTTTTTAATTTACGTGAACCTAGAGCTCTGCGTTAACGGCATCCGCCTCTAACTCTGCAGCTGCATCTTCTGGATCTGATTCCCCGCTGCAGCGACTGGGATTGAGGACGTGACGTCACCCAGCAGAACTAAACCAGAGGAAACTACTGAAAACATGGACATTAAGGATCTTTGTTAGAACTTTTCATCTTGTTTTGGTCAACGAAAATGAAAACACATTTTAGCAATTTTTATTTTTGTAATCTACATTTTAGTCTCGTTTTTATTCCTCTACGATATTGCATTATATATTTAATTATCGTCACATGACCAGCCTTTTCGTTGCGTCTGGTCTCATTTTCCTCAGGTGATAAAGGTTCTTTCAGGATATTTAGTCATAATTTTCATTGACATTCGTTTGGGTGGTTCTCTCTCTTTCAGGAGGTGATTGAGAGGTCCAAAGCGAAGGACATCCCGATAGTCATCGATGCGGTAAGTCTGGATTAAGATCAAGTTCCAGCCGCTGAAAACGCGTACTTGAGGTCGGGTTTCCGTGTGTCAACAGGACGGGTTGTGGCTGGTCACGCAGCAGCCGTCCGTCATCCAGGGCTACCAGAAGGGCATCCTCACGCCCAACTTCATGGAGTTCACGCGGCTGTACGAAGCGCTGGTGGGTCCCGGTCCGGTCTAGTTCCAGGGTGGTGTTTTCCTGGTGCTGATGCTTTAACAGCCCCCTCTCCCCCCCATGTGTGTCCTCGTTCAGCACAACGAGCCGCTGAACGGCAGCGACCATCAACGCAGTGTGCTGCAGCTCAGCGTTGCCATGGGCAACCTCACCCTGGTGCTGAAGGGGGAACACGACCTCATTTCCGACGGCAGTAAAGGTTTGTATCAAACTTGACTTTACTACGACAGACGTTGACCGACTGGTCGGTATTCTTCCACTAAAGAAGGAAAAACCCACAATGAATAAATAAAACTGACCAAAGTAATAATGGATATAAGTTAACTGATGAGAATTAGACTAAGCTGTTGAATTGTGGTTCAATAGAATCATTTAAGAATAAAACAAGTGTCCATGGAGACCAAATTTTGTGCAACAAAATATGAAGTTGAGAGTCCCGTCATTTTTTTATTTATTCTTTTGAACCACAAATAATAAACGATGTTTGATTTTGTGGGTTTTTCTTTCTTTAATGGGGCGGTACCAACAACTTGGTCCACTGGGTTTAGTCTTGTATTGGTGTGAGTCCTCCGCCCCCTGTTGTGACTTCCAGTCCTGTGTTCTTGTCCCTAGTGTACTCGTGCAGCACCGAGGGCAGCGGGAGACGCTGCGGGGGGCAGGGGGACCTCCTGTCCGGGTCGCTGGGAGTCCTGGCCCACTGGGCCCACGGCGTCTACGCAGGGAGAAGGTGACGCTGCACATCGGACTTCTGTACATCAATAGAGGGAATGTGCATGACGTCACAGATGCGACTTCACAACGGGTTACGCCCACTGAATGGCAGAAAGACTGAGTGGCAGAAAGACTGAGTGGCAGAAAGACTGAGTGGCAGAAAGACTGAGTGGCAGAAAGACTTGAGTGGCAGCGTAAACTTTCAGTTTGAGCAACTGGAAAACATCTAAAATGTGAAAGAGCTGTTGTGCGATCGACTGAACTCATAAATTTAGCAAGAAATCTGAGTTACCGTTTTACAGACTGCCGAAAAATAAGCTTAAGAGAGACAAATGGATCGCTGCGTTTCTCAGAAACAACTGGATTCCAGACACCGAAACGTGGATTTGTGGTTCCCATTTTGTATCAGGTAATGTTGGATTTTTGGGTAGCTAACGTTAAACGGTCAAATCATAAAGTTCGGTGTCCTCATCACTTTAATTTAACCAACAAATCCTGCCTTGAAGTCGGACCAAGCGTCAAGACTCTTGTATGCCTTCAAGCTTTGCTTCGTGTATTTCCCCGGCGTAGAAATTAAGTACATATAAATATCAGGAAACTCTATTCGTGGCCAAATATTAATGTCCATGGACCACTGGTTCTTGGGGTAACTGTACGGGTCACTGTCAAGTCCAGCTGCCTTTAATTTAAGCCGATAATCGGCTGTTATCTCGTCTTCTCCACTAGTTGGAGCCGTTTTTGCCACTCAGTGCGAGTAAGGGGGCTGGTCCAGTGGGAATGTGACGTCAATGCAAACCCTCAATACTGTCTTTGTAACTTCTGTTTCCTCATCGTGGACTTTCATCTCCCTCCAGTGTGAACCCATCGATAGTCGCAGCATTCGGCGCCTGCTCGCTGACCCGGCAGTGCAACCGCCAGGCGTTCCAGAGGCACGGCAGGTCCACCACCACCTCAGACATGATCCAGGAGATCGGCCCCGCCTTCAGGAAGCTCTTCGAGAGCTGAAAACGGCCCCAACATGTCGTGTAAAGCTATACAGTAAATGTTTATTTGCTTTCTTAATATAGTCTTTTGATGTGCTCGGAGCGACGTGTCCATCCAAGGATTCTGACTGAAGACGATGGACTGGATCTGACGGACGTGTATTTGATGGAACACTTTGAAAAGCGAGCTCTTAGCTCTGTCTCTGACGTAGTATTACGGATGCATCCAAACGCCTTGAGGTCGCCAAACTCTTTGTGAGGCACCAAACAGACTGACGGTTACTTGGAAACACAGAAAACTATAAGCTTCTCTGAATTTTAGATAAAGAATAAATAAGATTTGGATGAGTGTTTCTTTGTTCTTGGAAACAGTACATCACTTACATAGTTGCAGTTGAAGCCCTTACTTCCCAAGATTTAACAAACATATGGGCACAATCAACCAGACGTGTATCATCTACACAAATAAATACAGGACTGTTCAGAAAATTAGAATATTATGATAAAGTTCTTTATTTTCTGTAATGCAATTTAAAAAAAAAAAAAAAAAAAAAGTCATACATTCTGGATTAATTACAAATCAACTGAAATATTTTAAGACTTTTATTATTTTAATATTGCTGATTATGGTTTACAGTTTAAGATTAAGATTCCCAGAATATTCTATTTTTTTGAGATGGGATATGAGTTTTCTTAAACTGTAAGCCATGATCAACAATATTAAAATAATAAAAGGCTTGCAATATTTCAGTTGATTTGTAATGAATCCAGAAAGTATGACATTTTTGCATTACATAGAATAAAGAACTTTATCACAATATTCTAATTTTCTGAGACAGTCCTGTATACTGTATATCTTTTCACATGGTCTATTTTAAATGAGGTAGCTACGTAATTTATACATTTTTAGGCATTTTTATTAACTATAAGGTATCTATTGCAGCTTAGTAATAAAAGTAAAATGGACAGAGAGTTGGCTGGTTTCACTATATAATTCATAAAATGGGGTTTTTAGTTTCATTCTTCTAGATTTAAAGCCAAAGTTGGGTTTGTTTTCGCATTAAAAGGGGGAAACATCTGGCCCGTGAACCTCACGTTTTGCCAACTTGTAGTTACGTCATGTTACGGATGGGGGTGTTATGCTGCCAACGGCCGCTAGGAGGCGACATTCGGGCAGTTTGGTTTGGAACAACGCAGCAACAATGGAATGACGCCGAAGTTAGTTTGCGATTCATTGGTATGAAAGAGCCTCATCAAACTAAAACAAACATAACAAAACTGCAATACTTATACTGCAAACTGGGATTAATTACCTCTGAGACTTGAAGGATAAATAACGATTGTTTTATACATTTTATGAAACGTTACTATATTTGTAAAAATGCAACCATATTCATTTTACTGGTTTTTACGGGATAGGGATAGTAGTAGATAATTCCTTTAGTTGTGAGGAATATTATAAAACTGAAACCTTTATTCTCTTTGTGAAACTGAAAAATTGGACATTTCCGTTTGGACCAAGTCTCAGTCAAGCCCATGTATATTTGGATAGCTCAATTCCGGATCAAATTATGTGTTATAAGTAAAGAATATTAAATATAGTTTGTGGTTTATGAAACACTTATGATATTGGCAAAAATATCTGTCGTTTTCTTCTTCATTTTTTTTTCTTTACAGTTAGACCACCTCAGACCAGGTCACAGTAATAATAATAGGCTACCACTAATAATTATTATTATTATGATAATGAAAGAAAACCCCCCCCACTTCTGCTCAAAATAAGGGTTTCACAAATCACACACTCTATGTTTTCTCTACTAGATGTCAAAGTATGGTGGTTTTTAAACTCAACCTTGTCTATTGGTGCCTTTCTTCTGCTTCTAAGAATCTTACTGATGAAAAACCAATGAAATAACCGTTTTGCATATTCACAAGGGGTTCAGAAATCACAAACTGTGTTTTTTATATATAGGTTTTCCACTTTACGAGACAATTTGATCCAGACCTGAAAACTAAGTATAGTAACTTTAAAACTGAACCTGTTTTAAGGTGATCTGACATTAAAAATCAATGATATGGCACTTTGTTGCATTTTTACACTTATAACGAGTGTTTCACAAATCAAACCCCATGATTAATTGGTTCGTGTATTCCTTACTGTCTTCGAGGTAATTTATTCCAGGTTTGATCAGTGTAAATACTGCTGCTTTTGTTGTTATTTAACTGTACCATATGAAGGCGAGGAGTGAACATTTAGTTTCTAATCTCCTTCAAGTCTGCCCTAAAAAGCCACCTACAGGAGGCTGCTACTCGTAACTGGGAATAATCAAAGCCTCTACTGCATTGATTGATTGATTGATTGATTGAAGAATTTATTAGAAGAATTGCATAGGATCAGGTACAGTTTCATGACAGTACAGATTCGCTGATACAAAGTCAACTAAAAGGCATTATTCCAAGAAAGCATTACACTTGTTTACATTGGAGACCTTTTTTTTTAGAATAATTAATAGAATACGCTAGGTAATACAAAACATCCCGCTGTTCCTTCTGATTATTGTTTCTTGTTTTTGTTTTTTGTTTTGTTTTCTGCTTTTGTTTTGTATTACCTAGCTTATTCTATTTGTCTCATCACCTTTTTAGTCTCTCTCGGTGCAAAATAACAGTAATTCCCCCCTTTTCTTTTTTTTACAATCTTCCCTACAAAGTACTGCTTCTTACCTGTATGTCATTCAATGTTATGAGTTTAAAAAGGTCTCCAATGTAAACAAGTGTAATGCTTTCTTGGAATAATGCCTTTTAGTTGACTTTGTATCAGCGAATCTGTACTGTCATGAAACTGTACCTGATCCTATGCAATTCTTCTAATAAATTCTTCAATCAATCAATCAATCAATCAATCAATCAATCAAATGACGAATCTGAAACCAACTTCATGGTTGTCGCAATGGACGTCATTGGAAAAGAAAAGTCAACTAAAACGATACATCTTAAATGTGAAAATGTGCCTTTATCAACAAGGGACGTACATAAAAGCGTTTATTTGAAGACTTTGGGTTGATTTGTTTTTTTACGTCGGAGAAGAGCCTGCTTTGTGTCAGCTGGTTCATTGTCAAACCATAATGTAGTCCAAAAAGGGAACAAATGGAGTTAATGTCATTAGTTACAGCCGTGCTTTTAGACGGTGTAGACAGATTGAAATGAAGGCCATGAAAGAGATATTTTTTAATAAACCATAAGTGTTTTTTTTTTTAACAAGCTTTATTGAATAGTTCTCATATTACAAAAAACACAAACAGACAGACATACAAAACAGTCATTAATACATAAAAGTACAACAACACAGGAGCCAGGGGGATTTTTAAACAAACACATTAAATAGAGAGCATAAATTAACAGTTTTGACAGCTTTTTTGTTATTTGAGTCAGAGATGGAACTCAAGTATTGCTTGGTTTCATTCTCAAAAATTAAAAAAAGGGGTTTTGAATGACTGAATTTGGATTTATGAAAACCATAAGTGTTTATAATTCTCCTTTCCTGTGATTATTACGTCTGTTGCCGCTCTGCTGCGGCGCATGCGCATAACTGTGACCGTTCCGCTATGCTGCTGCGCATGCGCACAACTGTGAACGTTCATGCTCATTACAGGCTATTTCTGTTAGCATCAAAATAACGGCCAGTTACTGGGAAATACACACTTTTATCCACAGGTAAGATTTAATATGAGTCTTTTAACCTATAATATAGCAATGCAAGGTATTGTCTGGTGCTTGTTTACCTGTTTAAGCTTTGTAACGTTGTGAAGCTAGCAGGCTAATTTAGCTAGTAGTCACGTCGGAGCGAACGCGATAAAAGACATTTTTAAAGTGATTCAATTACATTTTCCTGTCTGATATGTCCGTGTAACATAAATAAAACTCTGTTTGTTCTTTGTTTTTCTCTGAGGGAATTTAGCGAGTGTCTGTGTTTATTCTGAGCCTTGATAAACACGTTTCACTAATCTGTCTTAATTCTTAAACATTTGAGCTGCAGCTTCACTATTAAAGGGTTTAAACGACCACATTTAAACTTTATCGTGTTTCTACGGTAATTTCTGAATTGTAAACTGATATATGACCCTAAACTAACAGTTGGCTCAGAAAAACAAACCTCATTAAACATTAAAACATTAAAAATCAGCACTTTTTACTTAAGTTTTTAGTTTTAATTATTATAGTAAAGTGTTTGCTCACGATTCATCCACATTTGAAGTAACAGTACCGTCCTCAAGACATGTGGGTCAATGAAGAATAAGGATTTTCAACAGGTCAATTTTAAAATAATTAAAAAAAAAAAGAATATTTATTGCAGTAGTTCAAACATTGAGAATGTGTACACATAAATTCATATAAAAATTATAAATTAAGTGATTTCAGAGTTTTTTGTCACGGTGAATTGGCACTAGCCTTAAAAATGTGGGGCAACCATGATTCATATTAAAAAAATTCCTTAACATCTTTTTTTTTCAAGTTTTCAGTATTATACAAAAATGGTTGTTTTTTTAATGGAAACATTAAAACATTGAAAATCAACCCTTTTTTAAAAATTTTTTTTTTACATGTTTCTTTATTGGGTAGTCGATGTAATGCATATTACACAACATTTTTTTTAAAGGCTTCGACAGAATACCCCGTTTTATATTTTACCACACACACAAAACAAAAAAACAAAACAAGTAAAATAAATAAGGACACAACTTAACATAACAAACTCCTCAAAACACAGACTGTAAAATACGTAATTATAAACAGGTCCCAAAGTAAGTACCAATTACCAATCAAACTCTGACTGAAGACAATAATAGGAAAAATAAAGTAATAAAATAAAATACAGGACACACAAAACAAGAAAAAAAAAAAAAAAATGAAATAAGATAAATAAATACAAATTAAAATAAACAGACATAAGAGGAACCCTAAAAAAAATAGACATGGTTAGCAATATCATACTTCCCTATAATCAAATTCAATGAATCTTCCAAGGATGCCAAAGAATTAACAAAAGAAATCAGCACTTTTTACTTAAGTTGTTAGTTTTAATTATTATAGTAAAGTGTTTGCTCACGATTCACCCACATTTGAAGTAACAGCACCGTCCTCAAGACATATACTCTTTTGCTCTGATTATGGGTTTGTGTGGGTGTAACTATCAAATTTACCCTTTTCCCTACAAACTTATATAAATCATGTTTTATATATTCTTTACTAATTAAGAGATCATTTCTTTCAGGTTTGAGCAATCTAGATATTCTGAATAAAAGAGAGGTGAAATTGACCTTTTTAATGAATTTGCACAAACACATTTAAACTTTATCGTGTTTCTACGGTAGTTTCTGAGTTGTAAACTGATATTTGACCCTAAACTAACAGTTGGCTCAGAACAACAAACCTCAGTACATGTTGATGGAAACATTAAAAATCAGCACTTTTTACTTAAGTTTTTAGTTTTAATTATTATAGTAAAGTGTTTGCTCACGATTCATCCACATTTGAAGTAACAGTACCGTCCTCAAGACATATGGGTCAATGACGAATAAGGATTTTCAACAGGTCAATTTTAAAATAATAAAAAAAAGAATATCTATTGCAGTAGTTAAAACATTAAGAATGTTGTGTACACCTAAATTGACCTTTTTAATGATTTGCACGAATATAATAGAGGTTTCACAAATAAAACATTCTGGTTTATATATTATTTATCATGTACCGGTACACAATAATGTCATCCAGATTTGAGCAGTCTAAATGTTGTGGTTTTTGATGAGAACCTGCTCTAAAGTTGTTTTAATGTAAAAAAAACAACAACCAAACCAAAAAACTCTTTGTTTGCCATTTTCACAAGTATAATGTATGCTTTACAAGTCCCTAACTGTGTTTAATTTATTTATTTGTTATCTTCTTTTCCCCCCACAAACTGTTATATAAATCATGTTTTATATATTCCTTACTAACTAAGAGATAATTTATAATTCATTTACTGTTTTTATATATTTTATCTACACAATGTCATCCAGATTTGAGCAGTCTAAATCTTGTAATTTTTTATGAGAACCTGCTCTTAAAGTTGTTTTAATGTAAACAAAACAAACAACCCCCCAAAAAACCTCAGACAAACAGACTTTTTTATTTTTTCCCATTTTCACAACTATGATAGACGTTTTACAAGTCCCTGACCCTGCTTAATTTATTCTTTTCCATCTAAGAGGTAATTTACCTTCTTTTTCCCGCCACAAAATGTTATATAAATCATGTTTTATAAATTCCTTACCAACTATGAGATAAATTATTCCAGGTTTGAGCAATTTAGATATTGTGAATAAAAGAGAGCGGTGAAATTGAACTTTTTTTAATGCATGTGCACAAATATAATAGACAAACAAAACAAATAAGAAATTGTGTTTTTATATATTGTTTTTTGTTATCTACACAATAATGTCATCCAGATTTGAACAGTCTAAATGTTGTGGTTTTTGATGAGAACCTGCTCTAAAGTTGTTTTAATGTAAAAAAAAACTCAGAAAACTTGCAATCTTAGTGGGGCATGGTCAGATAAAACGATGGCTTCATAGTTTTTATATTTTACTGCTGTAAGTAGTTTCAAGTCTCTGAAGAAGTAATCAATCCTGGAGAAGGATTTATGTGGCTGATAGAAAAATGAATATCATCATTGGCTCTGGTTCATATATCTCCATACATCTATTACATTCACTGGCTTTAGAACATTTTGTAAAAGTTCTGCTGATTTGGACAGAGTGTTGCTTTTTTGATGATCTATCAAGCAATGGATCATCACAAAATTAAAATCGCCAGCTAGAATCAGGTTGTGGGTGTGAAGATTAGGTAAGGAAGCCAGTACTGAACCTATAGCCGTTCATCATTGAAATTGGGGGCGTAAACGTTGGCCAGAATCACTGCAGTGTTATAAATTTCCCCAGTCATTATTACATACCTGCCTTTTGTGTCTGAGATTACATCTGATGTAGTAAAGGGAATATTGATTATAATAGCAGTCCCTTGTTATTTGGAATTAAGGCTAGAATGAAATGCATGCCCCACCCGATTCATATATAGTTGTTAGTGTTTGATTTTTGAGATGCAAGACTGCAACTTTTTGCCATTTTCACAAGTATAATAGATGTTTTACAAATCCTTGACTGTGCTTCATTGATTCTTTTTCATCTAAGAGGTAATTTAGTCCAGGTTTGAGAAGTTGCATGGTTTTTATACTGGACCTGGTTAAAGGCGGCCCGGATACTCTAACTTCAGACGTGTTATTGTAAACGAGTTCCAGAAAATTTTAGATGAATTCAAAACAAAATCTTCTTCTTCCTCCCATGTCTTCTCATTTTAACCAGAGTAATCTTGATTGCAAAAGTGTTTTCCAAATTGCATATTTGAACGGGAAATGCCATTTATATTTTCAATGACATACTTGCAGGCGCACGTGTAGGAGTGTCTCGGGGTGAAGACAACCCGCAATGTTGAACCCGACCAACGGTGACCCGGGCCACGTCGTTGTGAATTATGTCGAGGAGTATTTGGATCTGGTGGAGTCGCTGCCATTTGACCTGCAGAGGAGCGTTTCCCTGATGAGAGAAATTGATGCAAAGTATCAAGGCAGGTATCAAGACTGTTGGTAAAATGCATCTGCCTTTATTCCTCCAGGTCATAGCTATGCACTTGGCAGGGTCTGAAAATAGTTGTTCTGCAGTAATGCTCTTTTGATGCCTTACTTGCTAAATCACATTCATAAATGAACTTAAAAGGTTAAATAATGTTTTTTACATGGGCAAATTAACAGCATGTGACTAAGTCAGCTAAATAAAAAAAAAAAAAAAATTCTCTCAATTTTTCAGTTTTTCAAACTTGGGCTAACAGTCCAATTTTGTAATAATTATAAAGTACTTCTTTGTTCTACAATGAAACTTAATATTTACACTCAGCAATAACAGTTTGATGTATGTACTAAGCTAATCATAAAGTTGATTGTTTTTTCCATAGACTTTGAGAAACACGACAAAATTAACTGCAGAAAATGATCACTGGTACAGTTGTTTTGGTAGATTTGAGAATGGTATGGGGTATTTTAAGCTTAATCTACTTAAACTGGAAACGGTGAGAATTAACATGACATTTCAAATTATACTACAGTTGCTTTTAAGGTGGACTGGTCATATATACAGCAAAACATGGCCAAAGGCAGTCATACCAAAGTGCCACTTTGTTTTTATTCTTATTCATCAAAGCTTCAGAAAACACATGATCTTGTAAAACAGACGTGAAAATAATCCAGTATAGCCAGTAACAGGCTGGAAGTTGGTATTCTCTTTGTTTTGATCTTTGATATTCTTGTGAATTATTCTTTTTGTTTGATTCGTTTTTTGGGCAGATGTCCTGAAGGAGCTCGATGACGCCTATGAACGGTATCGCCACGAGTCCGACACGATTCAGAGGCGCAAACTCCAGTTTTCTATTCAGAGGGCGCTGATCCGCAGCCAGGAGCTCGGAGACGAGAAGATCCAGATTGCTGGTCAGATGGTACGTAAAGAAGTGTTCAGAGTTTAGGGGCAGGCTTCTTAAATGTTTGCAGATCATGAGCAAAGAGGCGAGGTTACACATTAGTTGAATTAAAAGATTAATCTCTTAGATGTAAACATGTATTTGATGAACTGGTAACAATAATGTGGAAACAAAGCTTAAAATATGAATCTAAGTCTGTGGGTTAAATAAGTATCAGAGTTGGAAGAGGGTGTCTCTTTTCCTAGTTTAATCGATATGTTCACAGTTGTACTGTAAAATCCTACTCCTTTTAGATTTATTTTTGTTAGGTGCTTTTGGTTACTGAAATATGTTAATAAAAGCTAGTTAATACTGGAACCAGTGAATCAGCTGCTGACGGCGTTTTAGCAAGAGTATTTTTTAAATTTATTCTTTAAAACGCGTGCCATATTTTTAGTTAAAGTAGATGACTTACAAAAGGTTCAGGTTCAGGTTACTTTATTGATACCCAAGGGTAAACTGGTTTTGCAGTCGAGAGTTAAAACAAGCAGCAGGAAACAAAAACAGCATGTTCCTGTTTCAGGTGGAGCTGGTAGAGAACCGAACCCGACAAATAGACTGGCACTCCGAGCTTCTCATCTCCTCTCAAGAAGCACCAGAAGGTCACGTACCGCCGGCGACGTCCCTGACGACGACAGCATCAGCCTTGATGTCTTCTTCATCAGCAACGGTCACTCCAGGGAAGCCGGGCCACCACGAGAAGAAGCGGGAAGAAGTCACCCCCGGCTCGGGCTCCGGAGACAAAGCTGGAGGGAAACGGTCGAGACGACAGAAGAACGGAGAAAACCGTGAAAGTTACGGGAATCTGGATCACACCGAAGAAGTCGGGGCATCTCGAGAAAAGAGAGCGAAAACCTCCTCTAAGAAAAAGAAGCGGTCGAAAGGGAAGCTGGAGAGGGAGGTGTCTCCGCCGGACCTGCCCATCGACCCAGACGAGCCGACGTACTGTCTCTGCGAGCAGGTGTCCTACGGCGAGATGATCGGCTGCGACAACGACGAGTGTCCCATCGAGTGGTTTCACTTCTCCTGCGTGGGGCTCCATCACAAACCCAAAGGCAAGTGGTACTGCCCCAAGTGCCGAGGTGAGAACGAAAAGACCATGGACAAGGCTCTGGAGCGGGCCAAGAAGGAGAGGGCTTACAACAGGTAGCTCCAGCGGACGCTGCCCTGTACAAAATGTAACCCTGTGTCTTTGTTTCCTTTTCAAATTACTACTCTTTAAAACAGAGGAGTGTGTTGATGAAAGGCATCTTGTAAAAAGTTATTTTTGTAACCGTGTTATAGCCGAGGAGCATCATGCGCTTCCACCTGGTTGTTCCTGGAGCTTGAAGAATGGACCATGTGCATGTTTCCATCAAGCTGAAAACGTCTCGTACTCAATTATATCCCATCATTTAACAAATAAACATTTCTTAACTAAATTTTATGATCTGCATAAGTTGTTCTGGTATGTACCTTTTATGGCTTGGAGTAACAATAAACGGTGACATGACATGTTGACGGGAACAGTTGCAACAGGAAGAAGAAATTCTCACATTGGTACAAAGGTCAAACACTGATTTTATGTGTAGAAAAGATCAAAGGATTATCAAACGCAAACAAGCTTCATAAATCTAACCATATAATAGAATTAAAGTGAGTGTTCAAGTTTATTAACAGTAACGCCCAATCCAGCAGTTTCCTCTCAGTCGTATAAAATCACTTCTGCTCCGTCTCCACCCTGAACACGATATAGTCTATTCAACACAAATCTTATGGTAAGTCACAATTTAACAAAGCTGCTAGAAGTGAATAAAACCATCACATGTAAGGATGTATTGCCTTTTTTATTTACAAGTTCTGGAAAAAGGTTACATGGGGGACAACCAGTGCAAAATCTGTACATAATTTCACTTGCAGGTTTCTTTTATATACACGAAAAATCAACAGGATGGTGGTCATGCATGTAACAGTTCACAACACAGCAAAAGACACGGTGTAAAGATGTCTGACTTCATTATTGTCCGTGATTATCAGGCTGCTCATTATCCACCTGCCTACCGAAAAAAAAAAAAAAAAAAAAATACAAATAAAATCAGTGATACATCTGAAATCAACCCAAAACTGAACTGATGCACATTTTTGTAGACCCTAACATAAGTCGTGGGAAGTTACTGGAGCGAGAAAGAACATCAGATTATTTTGAGCAATGGCCCTCGAGTCCAAACTGACAAAACATCAAGGCAGGATTCAGCATATTTTCCCCTGATGGGCTTCATGAGAGGGTAAGATGAAGAAACAACCAATAACTTTTGGTAAGCAATTAAAAAAAAAAAAAAAGACAAAACTTGAAGGTAAAGTGCATAAAAAGCTTAAAATCAAAAGTGTGAGGGAACAAAAATGATGAGATACTCCACTAAAACTTGCAGCACACGGATTAATAATGGAGATGGGAGCTATGGGGATTGTCAGGTCAACTGTCCCTCCAGCTTTGTTCTACGATGGCAGAAACGCGCTTCTCGTACTCCCGCTTGTTCTCCTGGTACAGCTGAGCTGCCTGGCTGTTGGCCGGACTGTTGGGGTTTGGTTCATCAAGCAGAGACTGGGACAAAAAATAAAGAAAGATACTTTTTTAGACCATAAAACAAAGACTTTTGTTATCAGAGTCTGGTGAATATCACAACAATTTGAGCAAATAATGCATTAATAAGATAAAGAACTAGCTTAGATTCAAAGATTTCAAGTTTAGTTCACAACTTTTTAGGTAATAATACGTTTTAATCTGGTCTTGACATTTTATAACAAGTGTGTTTTTATCCTGCATTATATATGCTAACAAATCAAGACCTGTATTGTTGGCATTTCTCACCTGAATAGATGTAAGAATAGAGGAGACATCATAAGTGGGGCTCCAACGATTCTGTAGAATATCGAGACATATACTGCCATCCGCATAGACTGGAGATGGAAACAGAGTCACACATCACCCAAAAACATCACACCGCAGTAATGTTGTCATGTAACCACGAAGCACTACCCTCCTACCATTTGGATGGAACATCTTTGACACAAATCGTACTGTGGGAGGTTTATTGGGATATTCTTCTGTGAATTCTACAATGAGTTTAAATGTACCTGAGGAGGGAAAATAAATCAAATCAATAAAACAGAGCAAGGCATTAATTTAACTCGACTGTGATGATAGCAGCAGAAAACTGAGTCATCAAAGTGTTATAACCTAAACAAAATACTTTTCTGCCTCATATTTGGCTTCAAAAACCTGCTGTCACTGGAAGTTACATATTTTAACATTTCTTCTGAACCTCCAAATAAGCTGAGGTGCTCACCATCCTCAAAAGGAGTTCCTTCCGGCCTGTGGGATTTAAGGATAGAGGTATTTGCTCATTATTTCCACATATGACATTCAAAATTGCAAGATCAATGCTTTTTAAGCCGTTCTGTTTCGTACCCAAATATGACTGCATTCCACACCATGATGTTGTTTTCAGAAGGAGCACCACTGACGCCCGCTGGAGGATCCTCCTGTAGCCTTTATGACCAAAAGAAAGTTGTTATTGGAACTTCCAACTTTCTAGACATCATTTATAATTAACATTTAGTCACTGATACACTTAACAATGGGCAAAAATTATAATTACAACTTCTGTATTTACAGTTACTTATTTAGCAAAGTGACAACAAAACAAGTTACAATTAGAGATGCTGGCATCAAGTCAATTAACTATACGTGTTATGTGACAAAAGTAAATGTAGAAAAGTGCATATAGATGAGTTAAGTCCTGATCAATGTATTTACATGATGCATTTATGACTGCTACTAGGAGGAGCACTACTGCATCTAGTAAGCTACATGCACTTATGACAAGATAGTGTCTTTTTAGTTGTAGCTTTCTTATATACACAGGGAAAAAAAAAAATTGTGCTTAAAAACTTTGGATAAAAGCATCTAATAAATAACAGTAGTAGTAGTAGTACTAGGATGCCATCTGTTTAAGGTCAAACAATCAATATGGACTAAATATCACTAATTTGTGGCCAAAACGTGCTGCAGAGACACTTAAAAGTCCTGGTTTACTATGAAAATGTAAAATCTAAGTCTCTTTCTACATTTACAACAACTCTGCACAGCTTTTCCTGCAGCCTTTAACTAGTATCAGATAAACGTGTTAGAAGTTGCAAAGTTACAAAAGGTTATCTGGAGAAACGTACACCAGGAATGTTAGACCACGCCCCCCCCCCCCACAAACACCTGGAAAAGGCGAACACAAAAAGTCCTGACTTGTCAGAACCCAAAATATTATATCCCAATAAGGGAAGAAGATACTCCTGAAGTATACAGACGTCTCTAAAGGTTAAAGTAAAACCGGACCAACATATGATACACGTTTAAGAGCAGTTAAACTACGCTAAGAATACAGGAACCATATTTACGTGGATATGAGCCCTCCCTCACCAGTACAAGCTTATTAGCTGGGAATTTCATAAAATAACCCCCCGGTACATAATGGCTTCTGTCAAGATTTAATAAAGAAACTAATAGGGCTGGGCGATATATCAAGATTTTAATATATATCATTTTCAAACGCGATATGGTACGAGACAATATCGTTTATATCGATTTAATTTATTTTTTATTTTTTTAATGATTTTGATAGCTTATTTTATGACAAATTGACTTGAATGTTTTATTTGAGATTTGCACAAATGTTTTGTTATTTGCACAACTGTCAACCTCAGTGGAAAAGTCTGCCTGTTACTGTCTACATTGTATTAATTGCACAGTGTATTTTAATGCAATTGTTATGCAGGAAAGGGATATTTGTTTTATTTTATTAAAGAAGCATTTTTATTCTATATATGCAGGCAGTTTATTTTTATTTCATTTGTTTTATACATTTTGATATTGTGCAGACCTCTGTTAATAAAGGTACCTGTGTGACATTTGGCACGAGGCTTTGTATTAAAACTGACTGTTTTTTTAAGGGTTTGCCTCAGAAAAAAATGAAGCTAACAGAGATGCTATAATGCTTTGAGGGAAACCCCAATTATGTCACAGAAAAAATATCGATATATATCGAGTATCGCCATTCAGCTAGAAAATATGGAGATATGACTCTATCTATCCATCTATCTATCTATCTATCTATCTGTTCGAAAAAAGGAGTAGCAGGAAGTTTACACTTTTTTCTAGTTCCTACCCCTTTATAACTATGAATTCACATTATTGTTAAATCTACATAATATCCATATAAATATAGTCTATATAAATACTATGTAAACATGCCTATTACTACATAATTATCCATATAAGTATATAGAAAATATAAATATTACATCAATATATATAAAAAAAAAAAAATATATATATATATATATATAAAAATTATATATAAAAGTAGTTATTTATAAATAATATCAATAGATTCATATATTTTGTACATTATATTTTATATATATCATATATAATAATAATATATATATAATTTTTTATTTATTAAATCATGTATTTATTTATTAATAATTTTAAATGTATATATTTTTATTTTATATATAATTTTAGAGAAAGTGGAACTATTTCCTCAATAAAAACTGTTTTTCAAAACAGCTGTATTTAATGCAAACAACGGTTTAAGAACGATATTGAGATAACCACCTGATTTACGTCAGTGTCACTGCATAAAACCGTGATTTAAACATTAATTAAGTGAATATAAATATAATAGAATCATCTGGTCGGACATTTAAATGCTAACCAGCTAGCCGGCGGCTAACAGTCATAAACTGTGACAGAAATCTGCAAACGTCCACAAACTTGTACTTTTCCCCCCCTTAAAGATATTTCACATAAATCCCCAGGCTTTTTGAGAGTTTTATCGAGGTGAATTCATCGTTAGTTGAGGATTTAAACCACATTAGCCTCGGCTAGGCTAACGTTAGCCGCTAACCAGCGTCTGCAGAACTCACCGCTTAAAATCTCTCATAAGTCTTCTCCTCGCCGGGGTCGACATGGCTCGACCTTGTGAATTAAGTTACTAGTTACGAATGTGTTGTTGGGAACTGTGTTTTGTCGGGAATTGCTGTGTTGTTGCAGGAGTTTGGGGTTAATCGCAGTCGCAGTAATCGCGGACAGATTGATGGGGCGAAACCATTCACGCGGGGGGGGGGGCAATACATCTCCATCCAAGTTAAACACAAATATATCCATCTATCAGAAACCTATATTTTTTTAGTAAATATATATTGTTTTAAACAAGGTATCCAAGTGTATTTCAGCATTACATATTAAAATACGTGTTGGTTTTATTAAATCATGATTTCGTCTCCCCCCCCTTTTTTTGTTGGAACACTCCGATTCCCAAGGGGCGTGGCTACGGTGACGTAATGTTTGTGCAGCGCAGCCATGATGAAGGTGACAGGTGTGTGAAGCTGCAGTGGCTCAGGTCCACATTTAGAGCCCCATTCTCTCTATAAACACACCAATAATGTTAATAATGTATATAAATATATATATGCCCCATAATAAATGAACAAAATATTGAAGACTTGTGTTTAGAGGCAGTTTCTAATCAGAATCAGAATCAGGTTTATTGGCCAAGTTTGAACATGCCAGACAGGGAATTTGACTCTGGTTATTTCGTTCACTGTACAGTAAATAAACAAATGGCTCTTATTAATATATATATACAGGGGTGCAGATCCGATGTCAGGATTGGGGGGGGACACCAACATGATTTTAATTTTTAATTTTTTGCCAATATGCAACTCATACCATGCCATAAATTGGTAAAGGGTCGCCAAAAAATACTGCACAGGGAATCATTTATTGTGCTTACCTTTCTTGTTTATTTGTCCTAAACAGCCAACAGTGTGACATGTATGGAGCCCTAAACAAGTACAAGTACGGGCAGGTACGAATGTAAACAAAACGTTGACAAAAAGTCATTGTCGAGCCCGTCAAAAATGTTAAATTTTAAAGTTTAATTCAGACTAAAAAAACAAAATTTATGGAGTAGCAATACTTTCATTCTGTACACCTCAAAACGCACCGTGGATGTATTATTTTTTTAGAAATATATTTTTAATAAATATTCTACATATTCAACCTTTATGTCTGAAAATACATTTGTTCAATCTTGAATAATTTAGGGTATTTTTATTGGGGGGGACAATTCATGTTTTTCAGAAATTGGGGGGGACATGTTCCCCCCCGTCCCCCCCGGGATCTGCACCCATGTGTATATATATATATATATATATATATATATATATATATATATATATATATATATATATATATATATATATATATATATATATATATATATATATATATATATACTGCTGCACCTTTCACAGGGTTCCTACACATTTTTCAAGGTCAAATTCAAGCACTTTTCAAGCACTTTCAAGGGTAATTTTCAAAATGTTCAAGCACCTTATCACTGGGGTAAATATCTACAGCAATATATATACTCATAATTATTTTTTCCGCTTTTTATCACAATTATGTACATTGTATCATGCTGTAAACATCTAGTTATGTTTCATCTTACTGGTTTTATTTCTCCTTGTAATATCTAAACTATACAGTCTGATCCCAATTTTGTGAAACAGTTATAATTTCAAGCAATTTCAAGCACTTAAACTAAAATTCAAGCACTTTTCAGGCCTTGAAAACACAATATTGAAATTCAAGCACTTTCAAGGATTTCAAGCACCCTTAGGAACCCTGCTTTCACTTTTTTTTAAAAATTGTTTATATGTTAATAATAGCTGTCATTTGTCTATTTACTGTACAGTGAGCAAAAATTAGCGAGTCAAATTCCCTGTCTTGTTTGACCTGACTTGGCCAATAAACCTGATTCTGATATATACAATTGAAAAAAAATGTGAAAGGTGCAGCAGTATGAGGTAGACATGGTTATTGAAAGGTGCATTGTTACAGCATATGATTGTGATTATTATTATTATTGCAGTGTTGATTACTCTGACTGAGTGATGAGAGTTCATCAGAGCAACAGCCTGGGGTAAGAAACTGTCCCTGTGTCTGGAGGTTCTAAGAAATATTCAGTATGTTTGTTAAGACTTGCATCACAAGAGAGTTTATGGTTCGACTTTCTGTGGCTTCTTCTCCACGTCCAAAAACATGTATTTTAAGGTTTAATTTCACATAGTGAGTGGTTTTGTGTACACGTGACCGTGTCCAGGAGCACCTCAAGTTAAATTGGGATCCAGCTGACCTCTTTGCCCTTTGATCCTGAAAAGTTGTTAGTGGGCATATAAGGGACCGATCGATGTTCAACAAATGTATATAGGGTAGGAATAAAAACCCTCAAAGTTAAACATCTGCAAAATCTTTTAATTGTTGATGAGTTACATTGTATGTATTTAAAATGAATTTGAATAACAAACTTGAAACACAACTGAAGTAATGGCAGTGCTTCATCAAAATGCTTTAGTGTGTTTTAACATTTGCTGTATAATCAATCACTCAAACGTTACACAAACTTTCTCCACTTCTTACTCGCTCTCAAGTCACAGATTCCAGATCCATCCACAAACGGCAGTTTCATTTCACAACTTGACCAGTCAAAGAATTTAAGGCGAATGAATGCTTATTTAGGCTTGAATGAAATTCGGACAAAAAAAAAATTAAAAAAAATTAAAAAACGATGACCTGTCATCTAGATCCTTGGTACTTTAGGATCCGTGGTAAAGAAGCATGGTGCTGAAGAGGGTATGGTCATACAACTGCTCTGCTTTGACAGACTTCTGATGCTCCACCTGGCTGCCCTCGGTACTATTGATCTCAGGTGAGTAACTGTAGACGTGGCCGCCAAGGAGCATTCCTGCTGCCGGATTTGAGGAAAAATCCTCACAGTGTCTCTCACATCCCACTGTAAACAAAACAAATTGTAAAAAGAACATATGCATTAAGTTTTTTAAAGCCCTGCCTCTGTCCAAGTGAGAGCGAAACAAAAGAGCTTGATTGCTTTTGTTTTGCACAACTTTTAAAAAGCAGGTTTATCGGCCGCCAAATACAAAAGTGTCCAACATCTGACCTAATTTCAATACATTAAGAGAAAAATGCTCTGTTAATTAGGATTAAACTAAATATGATCAATAAGTTGTGAAATGCACTTTGCAGCATTATCTAAATCAGTAGGTTTTGAGCTGAGATTTTGTTTCGACTGGGTCACATTCTGAACTGTAGTTAAACTTACAGTTTTCACTATATATGACAATACTTTTATAGTTAATAAGTTTTCATTAACCAATCTCTTTACAAAATCTTTCATTTAAATTTCTTTGAAAGTTGTAGCCTCCCAAACAATGTTCAGAAAAGCAAAACAAAAAAACAAGAGATACATGGCAATAAGTCAAGAAAACAAACACAATCATGTCCAAAATAAAAAATAGAGCCCCAAAAAACCAAGAATAAAGTTTAACCCACTCCGTATTAAACATTGTACGCTGCAGATATACTCATCTTCTGCCACAGAGAGAAAAAATGAACGTACAAAATACACAAAACAGAACTGAAGTGTCTTTTAAAAGTTTAAAATGTCAACTACATGATTGTTCTGTTTGATGCAGCTCATGAAAGTGTTAAAAATCCATGATATCTCTGAACAGTTGCACCGATTGAACGACTGATTGTAGAACACAATTATCAATTTGTAAATCACAAAGAAGTTTTATAACCCCCCCCCCTGCCGTTAGAAGCCTAAAAACTGTACGCACACAGTAAACATTCACTACACTTCAGAGTACATCAACAAGAGGAGAAAATGGAGAGATAACCAAATCTTAATCCCACAAACACACGTACCTCAGTAGAGGTCTGCTACAAACTACAAAGTAAGACAGAAATTCTGTTGATTATTCTTTATGTGCTACATTCATGTTGAGATATGCTTTTTCATTATTTCTGAATATATCTTAATGGATCAGGAGTCATTTCTTTGTCATCCATCTACTCTTCCATAATCAACTAAAAACCAGCTAAAGATTAAATGCAGCAAGGCTTAATGAGCTAAAAAAAAAAAAGAAAGAAAAAGAAAAGACTTCAGCTCCAGGTCTTTTTGAATTCCCACTCGGATCTAAAGTGCAGGAATATTCAACAAGTCAAATCTGTTCCAGTGTGCAGTCACTCGCATGCGGTTGCTCCAAATTCCTGAAACACTGTGGGTATATTTATTAGAGCCCTGCACGCTTCATTCTGCTCTTTCTTGTCAGGACTGGAGCGAAAGCACCATTCATTCTCCAGCGATCTTAACCTCGACAGTCTGTCCTCCCCGCTGAGAGAAGCAGCATTAACGACCGAACATCAACGCCGTTAATCATTCCTGCAGCGAAATCTGCAACAGTTCAGACTCAGCATGAGATGACAGAGATGGAAAATTCAAAAGCTGGAAATAATTAACCAACCAGATGTATTCAGAGCAGTAAGCTCCACCCCAAAGCTTCAAGCTAATCTGGGAAGTTGTACCTCCCAACAGGGGCATGTTTTTCATCTCTCTCTTTTTTCTTTTTTTTTTTTAAGCCTCTGGTTCCTGCAGTGAAACTGGAGAGGCTGGATGTTGAGGAGACGACTCCCAAAAGGCCCTTGTTTCTGGGAAACCTTCCCGCAGTGCAGGAAGTTCAGCTTCAGAGTTCCCGGTCGTTCATTCAACACAAATGTCACTGATTAAACGAGATTCAAAAGTTGTACTTGAGCACTTCTTTCCCGCTCCAGTTTATAACTTTAGACACTACAGTACATCAAATCTGTAAATCCAGTAACTGGTGCTCAAATTCTGCCAGAACCTGATCGATGCGCCAGGTGATGTCTCTTTACTTCTAATACCTCAGAATTTAAGACTGTTTTTAGAACGTTAATATTCCCTATTCAGCCAAACAAGCCACATTTTCACGGATGATGCAAACACTGCCATGAAATTGTGCAAAACAAAGATCTTTTTTTTATTATAAACATAAAAGACTGAGCATTATATGACAGTTATCTGAATAACTGGACGGATGCATTGAATATATATATGTAGATAGAAAAGACATCCAGGTATTCTCAGTTACATGGAGAAGTATCAAATACAGCACTCACAAACTGCTACACACCTTTCAAATGTAAAATCAGAACAAATGTACTCCTTTGTGTTTTTAACATAAAAAAGTCAGACAATACAAATGGGAATACTGAGTGTGTTGTGTTACACACGCACACACACACGAGCCCTCTACAGGTAAGCGTAAGAGTTGGTGCAGCGACAGGGGGTCTGCATTGACGCCACCGTGATGACCTCCAGCTCTTTAGTGGGAGGACTCGACCTTTGTGGCGGCCCCTGGTCCTCACACTGATCCATGAGCCCAGTCCCTTGTGGGGGCGCAAACCCATTCAGCCCAAACGAAAAGCCTCCTGGCCCACCTGAGGTTACGGGGGCTGCCATCTCCACGTTCATGCCCTCCATCTGGGCCTCTCCGGTGCCGCCCAGGGGCCCGTTCCCATTCAGCAACTCTGGTGGCACACACACTCCTAAGAGCCGGAAGAGAAAATATGAACCTTCTGAAAACTGTTGAACTTATCCAAAATCTTTGAGATGTTATTTTTCTTTTGAAAGTGTTAGAATAATTAAACATAAAGTAGTGCTGGGCGGTATTACCAAAAATGTATATCACAGTATTTTTCAAAATTATATCGGTTTCACGGTATATCACGGTATTTTTTTTTTTCATGCACAACTGGGTGTTAACCACATTTTCTAATGATTTGGAAAGGAATTGCTGCAGTAAATTGGCTTAGAATAGCCTATTTTACTGTCATGAGGAGGATGCATAAATCAAATAAATTTGATTTATGCATACTTTTCAAAGAAAAAAATCTTTTCCAAAATTACAAGGTAGAAAATATTTATTGAACATAAAAAACTGAACATTTTTTAATTTCCCAGCATTATGTTGTTTTGGTTCCACCTCCTGGTGAATGTTAGGTAAAATTCTTATGTGGTTACTTTTTGGTTGGCCAACGATTTATGTTTGTGGTGCGCAACAGTTACGGGAGCGGCCAGTCTATATCCTTATATTACAACGCCTTAATTAATTTTTTTATTTATTTTATTATTTTTAATTAAGTTTTTTTTTACCACTTATTCCACCGAACACCGAAAGTGTTTTTTTTGCCATTTTCGGCCGAACAATTTCGGTTACCGAACAATCGGTGCATCACTACTGCTAAACAGTCCCCTCACAAACAGTGTCCAGCGGCGCCGCGTTCCCAACGTTGTGTACGCTACTGTACATACTCACTGGTATTACGGTATATGAAAAATTAATATCATAAGAAAAATAAACATCGGTATTCGGTATGAACCGGTATACCGCCCAGCACTAACATAAAGTAATCTCTTATTTACTCCAATTATCTTTACATATAAAATGACATTAGTTGGTGTGTGTACGACTAGTTGGTGAAGAGTTTTGTTGCAGATAAGAGAAGCGATGGCGTGACTGTGGATGAAGTCATCAAAGAGCTATCTGTGCAAAACGAGGACTGCTCCCCGGTTGAAGATATACCGTGCTGTTTCAAGGTTAAGGAGGAACAACATATATCAAGTTGAAGTTAAGGAGTTGTGTAAATGTGAACAATTGCAGCTGTGTGTTCCCTCTCCCTGAGAGCTGCAACTCATATTGGCCATGGTGACATTATGTTTTTAAATTCGGAATTCATTATTAATTCAGAATTAAAGGAACGTGAGGCCGGATTGAGGCAGGATTTATGAAAAAAATTCGTATACGTTTTAAGTTTTCTAGTAATAATGTCAGATGAAGCGTTCCAAACCAAAAAGAATGTTTCCTCTAGTGTATCTCTCCTTTGCCTTGAACAGGCTGTGTGCTGCAAAATGTGCTGCAATTCTGGGCCAGAATTTCCTGTGCTGGGCGGCGGATGTGACGTCACATGACGCTGCATGTGCGTTCTCCCCGTTCTCCTGTGCCGGCTTCGCTGTCGGCTGCAGTACCCCCAACGGCCGTCGTGGTGAAGGGTGGCGCTAGAGAGTCTCATTTCTTAAAAGGAGCCTCATGCTCCTTTAAACTATTTTCCTTTGAGTTTACATGGAAATAGTAATTCCGAATTGAGGCTTACATGGAAAACACGTTTGATCGGCTTTATCCAATTCCGCTTAAGGTCTGGGGGTTGGGAAGGTTCTGATTGGATAGGTGGGGGACCGGAAGTTACGTCTACCAGAAGAAAAACAAACTTAGCCGCTACAACTTTGAAAAGCTCACCATTTTTATGTTTCCTGCCATCTGTTCTTTTAATTATTTCCAGGTCCTCCAAGCTATTTATTAAATAAATCCTCTCTGCTCTTGACCAGCGTTTACTGCGTGCTGCCATTTTGAACAAGCCCAACGCGGAATATAAACGTCATCGCGACAGACGGGCGAGGGAACGAGCAGCGCAGAAAGAAAGGAATTAATTTAAAGCGGAATGAGTGTAAACATGATCACGGAATTATTCTATTCGGATTTAAAATCGGAATAAACCAGCCACTTACTTCGGAATTAAGCTTGATTCGGAATGGCCATTTTCATTTGGAACTAGGTGTTTACATGGTAATTTTTACTAATTTTAAATCAGATTTAATTTTAATTCTGAATTAAACTTCCCATGTAAACGCACTGACCGTAAACTAGGGACCACCCTAAGGAAATAAAAAGAGAGGTCGGCAGAGTGTGCTTCAGAGCGGTAGGAGATGTAACTGAACTAGTGTTCCGATCGATCGGGCCCGATCACGGCATTTTCAAAACATCGGTATCGGCCAAAAAAAGTATCGGGGCATACCTAGTTATTAAGGTTTTTAATATATATATTAAATCGTTTTATATATCGTTGCATTTAACGTCACTTCTTGGCGGCGGCCGGAAGTGACGAAGTAAGTGAAACTAACATGGTTTACAAGTTTGAATTGTGAAATGTTATACATGTTCATGTTGGATTAAGCTGCTGTTATTCATTTCATACCATTCAGAATGTTGCACTAAGGTTAAGCCAAAAAGTATTTTAATTTTCTTGTGTTTGTGAGTTTGACTGGATGTCGTTCAACCACCTCTTTTGAAGTTAAATGTATTTTTTTTTTATTGCACTTTTTGTTTTAGTTTACAATTTCATGTTTTTACATTTTGTGGCACCAGAGCTGATAAGCTTTGTTGAAATATATGTCCATGTTGTTCTAGGTTGTTTGAACCTGACAGAAAGCAACCCAAACTGCCGATTAAGTGAGTGACCTACCGTTGGGTCTGGCCTTTTTCCCGGAGTTTGCCTCCATGCCATCAAAAGACCTCTTTCTGTTGGGAACGCCGTTCAAGAAACTGCGTCCCTGGATGGTGGGGTGAGCGTGGCCGCCGTTCCGGCTCACGCCGTTTATAAAGGTCCCGTTGTGGGACTGAGCCATGTTTTGCTGGAGGTTCTGGGCATTGGCGAGAATTTGAGCACACTCCTGGAATCCCTGGGCGTGGGCCAGGTCAGCAGCCGTCAGCCCACTGGCATTCCTCATGCTGCACAACGGGAAGGAGTGTTAGTGAGGTTCACCGTACGCTTGATAAACACAAGAGACAGACAAACACACACACACGCACGCACGCACGCACACACACTCTCACACACTCTCACACACACACACACACACACACACGCGCTCTCACACACACACACACACACACACACCCACACATTAAGCAAATATTCATACATAAACAGCACATGTATAAAACAGTATAAAACAGTCTGACCTGCTCTAACTTTCACATCCTCTTCGTCATCCTCATGAAAGATGACGACTGATCCTTCTGGATCATTTGCATCTTAAATAGAATTTATTTGTTTTTTATATAATAATTTGGGAAAATATCTGCTGCAAAAGGACATGATTAAGACAAAAGATGTGCGTGAGTTTAGTTTAAGCATCCAAAGCAATCCATCAGTCTGAACACGACTGGAGTTTGGATCAAGAGTTGGAATGATTTCTGTTGAGACTTTCAAGGTCCGACCTCTTGAAATGGAACACCGAGGAGCTCTTTGATGAGGCCGAACATCTTCAATCTCTCCTTTCCAGTCTTGATATTCCTCAAGGATCCGTGGAGCACTTCATCCAAACTGCAAAGTACGATATAGTCAAGTCTTCGTGAATTCTTTCTCCACAGAAGGTGAGTTGCAAGCAAGAGGCCAAGCGCAGAAAACGGGCTCTGAAGTTCATCATCCGAAGGAGAGCGGGAAGTCATATTTATATTCTCAGAAGAACTCAAATAAAAAAGTATAAATATAATCACTGGCGATGGAAGGAATGAAACAAGCTCTTTTTCCAGCCATCAAGCTGCGGCCTTTCAGACATCTTCTGCTGAGAGTGAAGTAAGGAACATTTTCTTCTCAAGAAAGATGAACTAGAGAATAAAGAGAAACAGCTGCACGGCAGCGTAGGAGCACGGGCGGAGCGCTTCGTACCGTTGTGTTAATCATATCCAGTTGCAGCAGCAGTGGAGTGGTTTTGAGTTAAACACTGAATGAACAAACAGCACTGTCACTTTCTTTCTTCTGATTCTCAGACACTGAACGTTTGTGCCACTATTGTGTGGAGGCGATGTCACCATGAAACCCAACCGGACCAGGTAGCCGGTCCCGTCACCGAGATGAGCCAATTCTAAACAGCTTCTGCTCGCCACTAATGTCGTTATTTATTAGAAATAATGATGTGGGATAAAAGGCTGGAGTGGAAATAACACACAGGAACAACTATCTGCTCGTCAGTTCCTCATTACATTAAGAAATCCCACTTATTTTCAGGTTAATTATGTGAAATTCTCTCTACCCCGACAGCCAATTACAATACAATGCCGTGCTTGTTATGAGCCTAAATGTCACTCATCACTCTGTAAAAACGAGTTTTCTCAAACAGCTGAGTCTTTGTACAAGATCTGTCCCTCAGCCAACTTTGTACTTGTGTGAAAATGTGAAAGAAAAGCGCAATATTTTCTCCATCTGCAGACCTCTTCCTACACAACGCAGCGACGTCAATCTGCTGTGAATTTAAATGTGAAACTGATTTAATACATTTATGAATGAACTCTTGTACTGTTTACGGTTAACAGTAAAACCACGTGACATCAGCTTCCACACAATAAAGCAGAATTTAGAGCTCACAGTCGCTGTCTGATCAGTCATTTTGATCATAAAAAGCCAATTCTTTATAGCGCCTTTATCTAAACAATTGTGCAAAAGGAAACATTTCAAGAGCTAGTGCACATGAAAGAAAAACAAACATTTTACAAAAAATTGAAGATATGAAAAATAAAAAGATCACACAATAACTTGTTGCACATTACCCGTCCCCTTTAAAATTAACGCTTCCAAAAAAAGGAGCATTTCATCATATTTATACACTTTGGGATAAGATAGATTGGTCTCTCGGTAAGGAATACACACTCTAAACTGGCACGACAATTCTTGGGGTTTTTCTTTGTTTAATTTTTTTTTTTAAAGAATTCAACTGTTAAGTAAGATTAATAAAATTTCTGACATTACTCCACCAGCAAAGCAGCAAACCAGAAAGGGAATGACAAAATACTGTACAGGAACATTACTTTACTAATGTTGTATCTTTCTTTTCTAATGCATTTATCCTCATTTCACTACTTATTAAATGATACAGAGCCTTTGACATATTTGTCTGCAGGATACCTCTTATGTACAAGGTATTTCTCATATTAGTCTACAGAGTATTTCTCATATTTATTCAGAGTGTCCAGAAGGGACGTGTGCAGCAGCATATTTACTGACTTCATATCAAATCTCAAACACCCTCTTCTCCAAATCAGTCTTCCTCCAGCAAACTTAAACGAACCAATTTATTGACAAGTTACTGATTAATCTTCAAGCCATCAAAAATAGGGTTTCAAGTACTGTCAAGTTACAACAGCAGCAGTTTAACCTGACAAATCCGATTCATTTAAAATGACTAGTACCCTCGTAGTTTGAGGAAAACAATGGAAAAAAACTCAAAATATATTGAGTAATATATTCAAAATATATTAATATCATATTTTCATTGTTACCATCTTTCCTAACCTTCCATAAAATTACTGAAAACATTTCACATAAGTTGAAGGCAGTTTATGTTTTGGGTTAAACTAAAAAAAGAATAAGTCAGTATTCCTTCCGTGAGACCAAACATCTAGTGTAAATAAAGACCCAATTAAAGGATCGGTGCACGCACCAATAACCCAGGTTAGGAGAGAAATTTGAAAAAAGGAAGCGTTAATTCTTTATAAATGCCTGGTATGCTTTGCTTTTCAGTCCTAAGCACACAATATGCATCTTCTCTAACTATTGTCTAACCTTCCAGAGGCAGCCTATTGTCATGCTACATGTTGACATGAGGACTCACGTGATTAAACCTGTCCATATAAAGGACTCCTATGGTTAGTTCAAAAACAAATCATGAAATCAAGAACAGAAAGCTAAATAACAGGAACAATCATGGATAATAAGCAAAGCATGCAGGTCTAAAAACTTTAGTTTTGATTCATAAAAACCTAGCATTAAAACCAATCACCGCAAGAAATACCTCAACAGTTTGCCAGTGTGTAGATAGGAAGCGATAGTGAGAACACTCAATGCCACAACAGTGCGGCTATCCCAGGGAACGGGGCAGACTCAGCAGTGTCTATTCTCCCCCTTTCTAGGATTACTTGAAAAAACCAAGTCATTTCCAATTCAATGGCTGCAAAACATTAAGATGTACGGTTCTGTTTCTGTTAACAGTATAGCAAACTTTTTTTTTATAACTTATTGTCACTTTCATAAAGGAAAAGGTGACAAAGATTAGATGTCAAAACAGACTATGATATTGTATAGGGTTAATACTGTGACATACAAAATAAAACATTTGTGTATTAAGTAAAAATATCTGATACAGTGAAATGACAGTGAATAACCATAGCAACAGGATGATGTTAGCATTAAACATGTCAGTACATGATCCTAGGTAACTAACCCATCTTACTCAGCTGCTCTACGCATGTCTGCTCTATCATCATCATCATCATCATCATCACTGGCAACCTCGTAGCACTGACTCATCTGCTGCTAACTTTCACATGGTCACCTTAACACTGAGGCTCATGACAAATTGGAACGAAATAAATCCTAATAATGCTTATTCAAAAAAATCCTAAATTTTTAGTTTAATGAGATTTTTTTTTTTGCTTAATTTTTTGCCTATTTGTGTTTGAAATGGCCTAAAGTAAAGGATATTTAGAAAAATATGATTTACATTCAACTTTGTATTTAAATTGCACATAGCCTTTTTAAATCAAGGCTTAAAACCTATTTATTTAGAATACCCAGTAGTATGGTGATACTTTTAACTCTCTTTTATTCCATTTATTTTTTGCTCTGTCTTATGATTGTATGTTGTATTTCTGTAAGTTTTATTCTGTAAAGCACCTTGGCTCACCTAGAGGTGGCTGTAAAGGGCTATATAAATAAAGTACATTTACATTTACATTGAAAAAACTAAGCTGATCTTTGGAGCTCTGAGTCAAATCAAGTATTGTTGTTTTTACATGTCCTGAAAACCTGAATCTTTTATTTATAAGTGATTGTTCCGGTCTCCAGTGGGAGAAAATGTTACGAGTGTTTTCATTTAGGTAGGACGAGACTACTGGACCGTCAAAAGTCTTCAAGCCTTTCGTGAAGAGCCAAGCAGGGGTCGACTATGGAAAAGGTTTCAAGAAAAGAATCTTCATACGTGTGCTCCATTGAAAAGATTTCCCCAAGTTAAATGAAACCATGACGACTCAACTCCAAGTTCAGGTTGATTTAAAGCAATGCAGTGACTTGGACCCCATAACTCGGTTAGATGCTTTACTCGTCTCAGCATCAGACTCTTATGGACTATTGTTGAATCAGCAGAAGAGACATCTGGTGAGATTGTGCTGGTTATCCCAATGAATGTATTTAATGACATTGTCCTCGTTTTCATGTCCACGTCTAGATGTCAGATGGCGAGTTTCAGGCGTTGTGTGTTCAAGACCAGCAGAGGACTTATGGTGAGAAGGAAGGGCTGAAGTAAAGCCAGAATAAACGGCCCTTTATTCAAGAATATTCAAGACAACGGGCAAAGCAGTTGGCTGGAGAAAAATCCAGCAAAGAGGTCTTTGTGATTGGCCAAAGATGCCAAATTCATTGTAGATAAATGTGACCGGCCCAGTGCTGATTGATGACGCTGCAAATATCCAGATAGGAAAAAACTAGGTATATATTTCCGGGATTAAATGAAAACCTGGGGCTCTTGTACTCGCCAATTACGTGCCAACATGAACACAGACTGTCCTGACTAAAGGCCAGGCGGGGAGTGGAGGAGGAGAGGGAACAATGGTGCTGTTTGATTCATTTATCCATTCTGAAGCCCTGAACTCCAGTCCAAGCTGCTGCTTCAGATGTGGGCCCATCTTTCACAATAAAAGCCTAATTAAGGATCTAAGTGACATTAATCAAGTGTTAAGTATGCAACTTTTAACCAGTGATCCAGTCAAGAATTAGTGCTTTTTATAAGTCGCTTTCCCAATCTATTTTTTTTTTTTTTCGTAGAAAATACACTTGGAATTATTGTGACACAGCAGGACTGATAATACCAGGGTAGAGGCAAGTTCATTAGCTTTTCTGCCAGGGGAATAGTCGATTTTATGGATCTAAAATAATGTATATTTAACTACACTGATTCAGTACTAGCACTTAAAGGGAGAAAAAAAAAGTGCTGTTCCTCCTGAATCTGATGTTCAACTATTAGCCGTTCTTTTCTCTCTAGCATCCAGACAGATTTTCATCAGGTCGAAATGCGTCGTCCCCTGTTAAAAAACACACCATTTTGATCTCTTTTTAAAGAGGACAACGTCCCTGGTCTTCCCATGTGACGTAGCATGGATGTGTCAACCAAAACAGTCCAAACCATCAGGGGAATCTCACTGAACTGGTTCGGCTCTAATGTTAAAGACAACATTTGTATTATTACTTGTTGTTATAAACTGGTTGATTTACAAATACTAGTGTTTTCCTTGGTTTTTACACTTAATGAGGACACAACTGAAAGAATTAAGTATAATTTATACCAGTTAGCTATGGAATTAGGCTGAGTTTTTTTCTCGATACTTTTTGCTTTAAAAAAATAAAAATGGTTGAATATGTATTATTTTAACTGGCAATGCAGGTATAGTATTATGTAAATCGCTTTACATTTCCTCTTTTCACAGCTATGAGGGCGCAATATATACATTTTGGTAGGGATATATTACCTAAATTAACATTTTTTATCTATAGATGAAAGCATGTTATTTTTATGTTATATTTAAATCAGCAACTGCCAGATTCTTAAGATATACATTGAATTAACGGACACCTACTAGCAGAGTAGATCATTTTTGTTGATTGGCTATATATTAAAATAGTACGTATTTTGAAACCATATTCATTTTATTTTATTTATACTATGATTATGGATAACCAAGAGCGAGTTTTTTGTTGCGGTAGTTTTAGATATCTTGTCATGAGCCTCACTCCCACCTTGTGTGCTTTAGTTTCCCTCCCACATGTGCTCCACTATATTCCTGAATCATAAAAAAATAAAAAACAAAAAACAGAAAGAGACAGACTTAATAATCTAAACTAAATATCTTATCTGCAGGAAAAAACAAGAATTAAAAAAATAAATAAATCACATAATATTCATCATAAACAATAATTATCAACTAATAACCAAATGCACATTACATTATGGTCAACAACAAAAAGATTGTTATTGTCTTTATAAAAGCAGTGGATTTAATTTGCTGAAACAGCCAAGTTACCAAAGGGGTTTATGTTAATAAACCTTAAACTTAAACTGTGTTGGAAGCAAGTCCTTCTGGTCTCTCAGTCTGAATAATAACCAGTTAGTCTGAGCTGTCAGTTAAATCTAAATCACGACTAAATGCATTTCCAAAACCCTTTGAAAAACTTGTATAAGCATAGTTTTTCATCCTTATAATAACAAAGAAAGCCCTAAATAAACAGTGCAAATGTCAGATTCAATTGATAAACAGAAATTCTTTAAGTGTGAGTACAACATTTACTCAGCAAATTCCACTCAGTCAACACTGTGGCCTTTTACTTCTTTATTAGTTTAAACATAAGCACTAAAGCACTAAATGTGCTCAGATGTGATTAAATCAAAATTGTTGTACAAAATAATACATATACATAAACCCCGTGGTAGCTTGGAGTCTCTGTGCTGCGACAACAACTTAAGGAAAAGGCTTTAAAGTTTGTTGCATAAAATGAAACTACAAATAAAACAATCACAATTTAACTGAAAGAGGAAATGAAATAAATGGGACGATTTGTCCGCACAACATACAGTTTGTCGTCTTTTTCTGTTTAATTTCATACCTTCTAAACACTAAAGCTAAATCAAAAAATTATTTAAACCATAATAAATACCATGAAACCCATTTTTGCAGACACTACCAGTGCAAAGTTTGGACACTCTTTGTTTTGTCTAAACCTTTGGCTGGTGGTGAATCTGCCCCAATGTGATTCTGGCAGCCGGGAAGAATGTTTAGTTTAGTAAGCCGAGTTATGTGATCTTTGAGTAACAACTGTTGAAATATCTACTGTACGATCACCAAACTGTTTTTCTAGCAAGATTGGGATCTAAATTTCGAAGGACAAAAAAACAGGGCTGTGGCTCTGTGTTTAGCTTCAGGCACACCAACGACTAGAAAATGTTTTCGATGAATGGAATGAAATCAGTTGCCAACCGTAAAGGTGTGGCTTTACAACGAGGAAGAGTATAAAACTATGTTTATCTGCTCTTATCGTCCCTTTATACGGGCAATCGCTGTGGTTCAAACGCTGAAAGACTCTTTGAGTGAAAGTAGCCGGAAGCAAATCAGACGTCTGAAAACTGAGAAATCTAAATTTATAGTTCTAACGCAACATGTGAAACATACAAACTGTATTATTCGTCCATTTTCACAGAATGCAACAAAGATCTTTAAGTCTTCTCTTAACAATAATAAAGCAGTTTTAGGGAAGAAAAAAGCAATGTGCATTTGGTCATACAATAAAGCTGAATAAAACAAATGTTAAAAAAACACTAATTTTAATAAAAGAACATGCAGTATGACCTAATAAACAGTTTATCAACTTTTACATTAAGTTGTCCTCATGTTTGTGTAATAATTATGTTATATTAACAAAAGGCCTTTATTTAGTTCAAAGGTGGCCAAAAATAGTTAATTATCTACTGGTACTAACATGAAAGTCTTTTATTAAATTAGATAAAAATCGAAGTATCTTCTTCATGTACATCAAAAAGGTACTTTTTAGCTATTAACTCGATTTAACTTAGATGTTATTTTTACAAACATAGAGGGCAACTTAATAGCAATTGTTGCAATGACAAACAACAATTTTAAGGATTAACAAAATATGTCACATTTTCAAGGGAACACCACCAGTTTCTATTGATAATATAAAACCACATAATAATGTAAAACTGGGGATTTTAAAGACTTCGAGGTTTTCGGACTTGTAATTTAGCATCCTTGAATTCAGACGATTAAGAGGAGATGCTCCGGCTCAGCTCATCTTTCTGAATAAACTCCACCGCCATTTATCAGATTCCCAGGACATCTGAATATATTCTGGAAGATGTAAACGTTTACACAGCGGTTTGATGCAAATTTTACCGCATGAATGCATCCCAGCACGACAGTTCTTAAAACTGACGAATTCAAGTTACGTTCAAGCCATCTTGACATCCACCTTCACGTTAAACTTAAGCTGATTTAGTCTCAACTATTTAATAGCGCAGATTTCTTTTAGCAGGTACAGTATGTAACAGTTAAAGTTCAAAAATAAAAATGAAAGAAATTACAGCTGTTCTCCGGTAGTTGCATGTTTTGCAAATGTATGTTTGCTAAATTTATTTGGTCAGATCTGCAGAGTTAAGTTGCAGACTGGCAGAATTATCTTGGTTGCATCATTGTAGAAGCAAAATACATACAGTAAATTATCGCTCCCAGGATTTAAACTTGATGGTGATCCCTTGTAAAGGTGCGACTGAAATGTTGGATAGTACAGAAGAAAGGAAATGTGGACACAGGACCGATCACAGGACTTACTCAGCTTTCGCTCCCTGAATCAAGAGAGCGTTGATACACTCCAGACTGCCTGCACGAGCAGCCTTGTGGATGGGCGACTCGCCCACATAGTCCTGCGTAATGACAAGAACACTTTTATAAGCTACAACACTTCTCTTTTCGACGGACTCACTGAAACTATGTGTGACATTTTTCCTCCCTTAAATTTCCTCTTTTTGTGTTTTCAAAGACACACTCCAGAAATCATAACAGGGCGCGACTCTGCGGGGCAGAGGCTGAACTTTTCACCCAGACTTCACCACCCACACACATTTACAGTTACATTAGTCAGAGTGCAAATGGAGGAGAGAGGGGGAGGAAAAAAAGGCACTAACAAGCCTTGCCTCCAACCACAATGTAGGCCAGGCTTAAACTCTTGGGTTTTCTACTGCCAGACATCAGTCGCGTCAGAATATCACGAATCCAGAAAGAGCATCGTAAAAAAAAAAATCGCAAAATCTCAAATTCCTTCAAGTTTTCAAGTCAAAACACACGGAGAATTCAAAGGGTAAATCGCGCAGCATGCTTCCTGATGACGATGATATGTTATGTCATTGTGACCCACTAATCCCGTCTCTTTCAGCAGTGCAGTGGAGCGTTAAATATAGCCCCAGCACACGAGTCTGTGTATGAAATGCCATGAAGAGGAAAATGTTTTACAGGTCAGTATTACACTAACTCTCTTAGGAAAGAAGGTGATGGGGGACACACATAAAATGAATAAAAGGTCAAGTGGAGGAGTAAATAGTAAGACTGGCAGAGCCACGATCCCAAGTTAGACTGATCCACTTTGAAGGGATCATCCGAGATCAACCACTCGCACATATATCAAGTCACCATAAAAGTGGTCGTCCCTTATGTTGAGTATGAACAAATTCTCTCTATAATTTTCAATTTTCCTCTGGCATAAACCCACGTTGTTTCTAAAGTGGTATTTACAAGTGTGTCATGAAGCAATTTAAGCAAGACATATTTATTGAATACATTTGACATTTAATTGCGGTGCACGGAGTGGGCATCTGATATCATACCTGTCTATTAATATCTGCACCGGCTTGAAGTAGCCACAACAAACACTCAGGGTGGCCCCCAAAAGCAGCAATGTGAGTGGGAGTCTGAGCAAACCGGGAGGTTATGGAGTTCACGCTGCAGCCCACTTGAACCAGACGCATCACACACTCCAGCTGTGAAGAGATAAACAGAATACACAGAACGTTCAGAGATAAAATCCATGGTTTGCAACACACAGGGCAGGTAGAGGCAAGCGTGGGACGGAGGAGCTGCTTGAACCCTTTCTTAAGGGCTCATACTTAAGAACAGGCAATAGTCCACATTTCTGTTTCTAATGCACAAAAAAAAAAAAAACATTTAAACTTTGGGCAATAATCCACATTTCTGTTCCTAATGCACAAAAAAAACATTTAAACTTTGGGCAATAATCCACATTCCTGTTTCTAAGGCACACATAAAAACTACATTAAGCCTTTGGGAAAGAATCCACATTTCTGTTTTTCATGCACAAAATTTTTTTTAACTTTGGGCAATAATCCACATTTCTGTTTCTAATGCACACAAAAAAAAAACCAACATTTAGACTGGGTAATAATCCACATTTCTGTTTCTAATGCACAAAAAGAAACATTTAAACTTTGGGTAATAATCCACATTTCTGTTTCTAATGCACAAAAAGAAATATTTAAACTGGGCAATAATCCACATTTCTATTCCTAATGCACAAAAAAAAACATTTAAACTTTGGGTAAGAATCTACATTTCTGTTTCTAATGCACAAAAAGAAACATTTAAACTTTGGGCAAGAATCTACATTTCTGTTTTTCATGCACAAAAATGTTTTAACTTTGGGCAATAATCCACATTTCTGTTTCTAATGCACACAAAAAAAAAAAAAAATTTAGACTTTGGGCAATAATCCACATTTCTGTTTCTAATGCACACAAAAAAAAATTTGACTTTGGGCAATAATCCACATTTCTGTTTCTAATGCACACACACAAAAAACATTAAAACTTTGTGCAATAATCTACATTTCTGTTCCTAATGCACAAAAAGAAACATTTAAACTTTGGGTAATAATCCACATTTCTGTTTCTAATGCACAAAAAAATAAGTCCAACTCTTAGTGTTTGAAGCTGCTCCAATCAATCACATTTCAATGTCATTTTTTTCATTTTTTTTAAAGCCCAATAAAAGCTCATCTTGACTCAAAACACACGACACACATAAAAAGTGGTGAATAAGAGGGGAAAATGGATGAAATTACAAATCATGAGCCACCACGGTCCATTGTCTGCAGCCACAGTACCAGGAAATGGCCGAGAAGCGTCGACGCTTTTCTTTTCCTTTTTTTTTTTTTTTTTTCCCTCCATAATTCCACTAAGATTTCCGCAGCTATAATTTGTTAAATGACTGAATGATCCCCAGCTACCTTTCCGAAGTGAGCCGCCCAGTGCACGGGCGTCCATCCGTAGAAGGAGTCCTCCACGGCCAGCTCGGCCGGGCTGCAGCAGCGCAGCAGCAGCGAGCTCAGGGCACCCACGTCCCCGTCTCTGCAGGCGCGGTGCAGCGGGAAGCGGCTGCTCAGCACCTCCTCGCTGGAGAACCCGGACTCCAGGGCCATGGACATGCTGCTGGAGGGAAAAGGCTGCGGGAGAAGTCGGCTGGCTACTTGGGGCTGGATGTGCGGTTCTGTTGTCCGCCTGAGCGAGCCGCCGTGACTCTCCGCCGGGACTCAGCCACCCTGATGACTGAAGCTTCTGCCTGACGACACGGAGGAGACGGAGCGGGGCGCGGGGGCGCGCAGGGGCCGCGGGCACGAGCCGGAGTTTGGAGAGAGACAAAGCCCGGACTGGATCACACGCTCCGGGATCCGTTGGATCCAGATTCAAATAGATTTTTTTTTTTTTTTTTTTTTTTTTTTTTGGACATGTAAAGAAAAAGAAACAACACTTCATGAGAAGTTTAAGAAAACAACAACAAAACAAATAATTTCATCCTTTAAAACTTGCGAACTTGATTTACATGTGCCAAAAAAGGAGTAGGAAGAAGTGTAAACTTATTTGGTCCTACCCCCATTCACTGATCATTTAATGTTTGGTCATTATTTTAATTCTGAATCCATTCTGTTCCATAGTTTAACTCCACTGACTGATATAGAAAATCTTTTCATAGTTGTTCATGTTCTTGAGTACCCCTTAAATTATACCCCCCCCCCCCCCCCCCCCCCCCCCCCCCCCCTCTCTGTCATATGATGCCTGATGATGGAAATTGTGATTTTCCTTATTTTTGCACCATGCAAAAGTCTCTCTTGGTTAATGGTTAATAAAATTTGCATTTCAAACAGTGGAGTGAGGCTATGGAACAGTCTGAGTAAAGAGCTGAAACAATGTCCAACCATCTACAGGTTCAAAAGCAAATACAAAGAAAAGATTTTTGCCAAATACAGGGAAGAGGAGACATGAGGTAGTGATTGTGTGGGGATTCAGCATAATGTACGTATATAAAATGGTATATATAATAATGATTATATTGTTTATGATAAGATGTGTACATATATATATGTTGTATATGTATATTATTAGGGCCCGAGCACTACAGTGCAAAGGCCCTATTCTATTTTTTCCTTGTTTTTCTTCCAACGAAATGAGGGCCTTTTTGCCCCCCTAAACATGCCCCAAAAGTCACAAAATTGTGCACGCAAGCCAGGCCTGGCGAAAAATGTGATATTTAATGGTTTGCATTAATGGGTGTAGGCGTGGCCTAATGGCTCAACAGCGCCCCCTAGAAAACTTTGTGCCTCAAGCCCCACAATACGGTTTGACGTACATGTACGAAAATCGGTACTCACCTGTATCATGTCGCAACTTAAAGAAAAGTCTCTTGGCGCCATGGCCGAAACCCAACAGGAAGTCAGCCATTTTTAATTAATCGTGTAATTTTGGCGCAATTTATGCCATTCCTTCGGCCGCTTCTTCGCCCGAAACGTAATGTGCACCCAGGTGTGTTATAGATCAAAATGTGTGTCTCAATCCTGCGACGATGCGCATTACTTTTCTCAGTCAAAAGCTTTAATGTGGCGTTGATAAACGCCAAAAAGCGTGCCCCCCCCTTCATCTGATTGGTCCATAGTTGATAGATTCTATTTTCTGCCATAAGTTAGGAATGGTTTGACATAGAGAGTCACGGGTGATGTCACCGGACATGGCTTTTAGTAGGCCTACTTGACCTTCATTGGCATGAATTAGCCCCGCCCCTTCTTCTGATTGGTCGATATTTGATAGTTCCTATTTTCTGCCATAACTTTTGAATGGTTTGACATAAAGACTCGTGGGTTGTGTCATCGAACATGGTTTTGAGTCCTTGACCTTTATTGGTGAAAATTGCACGCACGAGGGCCCGTTCATCGCTGCTTGCTTCTTTTACTGTCTAAATATCATAGACACTGTTGTAATGTTTTTAAATGATTTCAAACGTTTTTTTTGTCCCTATTAAAAAATGTAGTCAAATAATTCAGAAAAAAAAAATTAGCTGATATATCAGGAGGAAATACCAGGAAGAAAAAAACAATACAAAATAACAAAGGACTTGTTGAAATGTTAAACCCTTACTTTATGTTCAGTTTTCTTTTCCCACTGCAGCAGAACTGAACTGCTTCACTAAAACTTATGACCAATAATTAGCCATTGTTGGATGGTTACATTTTTCAAAATTTGGTTCAAACATTGTACCAAGCTTGTACCTAACCGTGACTTCTGTGTACCGTTACACCCCTGTGTATACCAAGGTCAATCCCCCCTCAGCTCAGAATTTACCCAGGACCCAGGATGAAGCCCCGGAGTGGAAACCAAGATGAACCGCCTTGGGCCCCTGAGCAAGGCTCTTAACCCTAATTGCTCCCTAATTGAAAATGGTATTTGTTCTTCTCTCAGGTGTAAGTCGCTTTGGATAAAAGCGTTTGCTAAATGACAGTAGTAGTAAATATCCGTTTGTCTTCAAACAAATTTACAAATAGGGCTTCGAGAATAAAGTCGAAATGTTGAGAAAAAAGTCAAAATGTCGAGATTAATGTTGAAGTACAATTTTGAGAAAAAAGTCGATATGTATTTCAACTTTATTCTCGAAATGTCGACTTTATTCACAAAATTTTGACTTTATTCTTGAAATTGTATTCCAACATTAATCTCGACATTTTGACTTTTTTCTCGACATTTCAACTTTTATCTCGACATTTCGACTTTGCACAATAAAAAAAATAAATCTTCCCCTCTCAAATATTTTTTCTCCTGCATGGCCCTAATACTCTTCCGTACAGTAGGCAATGAGGAGGCACCAAATTAAATTTAACTGGACCATATATGTCATATTTTGTGAGTATGTCTGGTTGTTTGTATATATGTGGCCCTGCAATGGACTGGCGACCTGTCCAGGGTGAACACCTGCCTGCCTGAAATTATCTGGGATAGGCTCCAGCAGACCCCCATGACCCTGCAAAGGATAAAGCGGGTATAGATAATGGAAGGATGGATGGATATATATACAGTATATATGCATACAATTGTGTGAAAAAGTGCATGTTTGTCACACTTAAGTGTTTCAGATCATCAAACAAATTTAATATATTATTATTATAAAATAATTTAATATTAGACAAAGATAACAAGTAAACACAAAATGCAGTTTTTAAATGAAGGTTTTTATTATTAAGGGGAAAGAAAAATCCAAACCTACATGCCAATGAGGGGGCACCAGATCAAATTTAACAGGACCATACTGTATATGTCATATTTTGTTATTTTCTCTATACTTCCTCGAAGAGGAGCAAACAGGTTCAGTAACCAATGATATAATAAAAATACATGAAAATAATAATAATAATAATAATAATAATAATAATAATAATAATAATAATAATAATAATAATAATAATAATAATAATAATAATACTCACTCAATGAAATCTTAAACTTACCAAAGTTACTAATAAAACTTAATTCACATTTTACATAGCATAGTCATAGTCAAGTTGGTTCTTTGTATTCCAAAATAAGTCATGTGTTGTATATTAAACAGTCTATCAGACTATTTTTAGATTTTTATTATTTATACGTTATTACAACGCTCTATTAAATGCTATTAAATTATCCTTATCTTATCGATTGTGAGCATTTTGCAGAAAATCTTAATTAAATGTGTTGATTAAATTGAATAGTTAAATAAGAAGTCAAATCTACAAAGACCAATACAATTTGCAGTAAGACAAAGTGTGCTGTAGTATGTATGTCTGTATGTGTATATGTATGTATGTGTATGCGTATGCAGAGCCTGTGTGAAATAGCAAGGGGGGCCCTCGCGAAATTTTTGGGTTTTTCGGGTCGGATCGGGTGTTTATATGCGCAATTTTAACTCTCCAATTAGCAAAATACTGGATACCTTCCCCTACCTCATCATCATCTCTTGCCTCAACGCGGGGCCCCACGGCTGCTTGAGACCCGGGCGGATCGGGGATTTTTGTAACAAATTTATCAAACGTGCCTTTCAGAGAGGCATTAAACTCTTCCATTTTCTTTCGTTTTTTTCTTTTTTCATCCCCTGATGGAAATTTCCTGAATCTGTCTCGTTCTCTCGACATTGTGTGACAGTTTGTTACAACTCCACCCGTCTGGATCAGAGCAGCTTGTGTCTGCGCTTGGTCTGATCAGTTGTATTGAACAACAGTCATCATTGCACATATATTTATTGATATGCACAGACTAGTACACATTTAGGTCTGTAATGGAACGTGACTGTTGATATTTATAAGGAAAAAAAAAAAATAGGGGGAAAAAAAAAACGGCCCAGAGCGCCAGGCCCCTTGGGGCGCCAGGCCCCTTGGGGCGCCAGGCCCCGTGTAGTAATAATGCACATATATATATGCCTTAGGTTTTTACCGGCATGTTATCAACCATTAATATGTGTGCAGACAAAAAAAAAAAAAAAAAAAAAATTTTTTTTTTTTTTTTTTTTTGTCCCTCTGTCTGGGCCCCCCCCCTGTCGGGCCCTAGGCACGTGCCTAGTCTGCCTTTGCGTTAATCCGGCTCTGACTTCAGAGATACGTTCATGTAAACCTATGGTCTTTATAAACATAGTAAATTTCCCTTTTTTTTACCGTAAAATGTGGGAGGAGAGGGGCACTTCAAGTGTGGTCACCCTGGGGCACCACACTGAGTTAATCCGGGTCTGCAAAAATAAGGAAAATATTACATTGCACTAGTGGCAGCTGGTCAGTGGAGGGTGCTAGGGTGCCGCCCCCATCAAATCAAGAGATGAAAAATAATCAGATGCAGAATCAGCATCATGTTTATTGGCCAGGTCAGGTCAAACAAGACCGGGAATTTGACTTGGTTATTTTCGCTCACTGTACAGTAAATAGACAAATGACAGCTCTTATTAACATATATACAATTTTTTCTAAAGTGAAAGGTGCAGCAGTATGAGGTATACAGGGTTAATTAAAGGTGCATCGTTACAACACCACATGTGATGTTTTTTTAATTTAATTTAATTTACTTCCAGAAGTAGTAAATGTGTTTATTTTTGGTATAAACCTGGTGATTGTAACATAGAGGGTTCAGAACCACTCTTCAGAAACCAATGAGTCACATGACTTGATGCTTCATCCATTGTTATTTACCGTCTATGCAACAAGCACCAGTCATCTAACTCCCGGGTTAAATCTTTTGCGGAAGTAACAAAAGTCAATCTCTTCTGACCCCCATGTTAAAATGTCCAACTTTACTACAGATATAAATATATTTAACATATTTTGGTCTCTATTGTTTGAATTTACATCCATGACAACTTTGGGCGGGACTATTTTTCCTCCTGTACTACATCAGATTAATGTTTGATGAATTTATTTATAACATGGAGTGTAGCCTTTTGATTGACCGTCAGTTTAGTCAATGGCTAGCCATTACCAGTTCTTCATCAGTGATCATCGTGGTACAAAGTTTAGCAAAGCAATCAGCAGTTTATACTAATCCAGGGTCCTTTTAAATGCAGGTGGTTATCTCTGATTTTGCCACCAAGACTACATCTGAAACAGAATATCCTGTCGTACATGTCCATGTCTGGATCAGGTGAAGCTGGTAGCCACAGCTAATTTTTATTGACATGTTCCAGTCAGCCTCCAGGGTAACATGGCGTTGCGCAGTATGAGAGAAAAAGAGGTTTCAAAGCCGCAGTTTTCACACCAGCAAACCTATGGATGACGTCATGGGTTTGGTGTCCAGGTAGTTCTGCATTTTATGGTAATGCCAAGGGCCAATATTCTAACTTCTGGGTTGAAGCCTGTAATGGAAAATTTTGGTATAACACTGTCTGTTGCCTGTTTTCATTCCTATGCCAAGGTCATGCTCCTTTGACACAGATCATGGCACGGTTGCCAGGGTGATGGGTGATGTTTTGTCTTTTCCTGCTCTCAACTATAAAATAACCTGTCGCTAATCTTCTTCAGCTCACTCAGGACTGACGGTTTGTGTGACCGGTTGGACTGTGTGGCTCCGTTCAATTGAATGTTTGTCCTCTTTTCATTAAATCTTCGAAAGACAGCTGAGGTGTCCTGACATTCTTTTTGAACAACAATTTTTGCCACCACAATTTGGCGACCACGAAGGGACCTCATCTGTGCCGGATTTTTTCCTTCTCTCCTCCGGAATCGAAGGTGTTTTAAGCATGCAACAACCTCGTACTCCCCCATCAAGTGAAGGTCGAGTGAGGGCCTCTCGTCCGGAGGGGGGTTGGGAAGGTCCCCGCGCCGACTGGGGTCGAACGAACCCGGTGGCTTCAGAAACGCCTCGCTGTTCTTTTGGGTGAGTTTTGGAAAGAAAACGGCCGAAATAAGGTGCGCGCTAACGTCTCCTCTCTGCCTATTCTGCTGATGTTGCCGGTGGTCCAAGTATTTGGAACCGGGGAGGGCTGGTCCAGCCAGGGTTTGAGGACCTTGGGCTGTTTGTTACTGACCTAGGAGTTAGTGATCGAAGGGCCAGATTTTGTCTGGGGGCGTCGTAGAATGCCTATCAATTCTAGTGGAAGAAGGAATTTTGTTTGTTACTGACCTAGGAGTTAGTGATCGAAGGGGCCAGATTTTGTCTGGGGGCGTCGTAGAATGCCTATCAATTCTAGTGGAAGAAGGAATTTTGTTTGTTACTGACCTAGGAGTTAGTGATCGAAGGGCCAGATTTTGTCTGGGGGCGTCGTAGAATGCCTATCAATTCTAGTGGAAGAAGGAATTTTGTTTGTTACTGACCTAGGAGTTAGTGATCGAAGGGGCCAGATTTTGTCTGGGGGCGTCGTAGAATGCCTATCAATTCTAGTGGAAGAAGGAATTTTGTTTGTTACTGACCTAGGAGTTAGTGATCGAAGGGCCAGATTTTGTCTGGGGGCGTCGTAGAATGCCTATCAATTCTAGTGGAAGAAGGAATTTTGTTTGTTACTGACCTAGGAGTTAGTGATCGAAGGGCCAGATTTTGTCTGGGGGCGTCGTAGAATGCCTATCAATTCTAGTGGATGAGGGAATTTTGTTTAAGAGAAAAAGACTCGCCTTTCGGTACGACATCAGCAGTGGGTCGCCAGACGTGACGGATCACGAGTGCTCCTGTAGCCGTGGTTTGAGAGGGAGACTACTTCAAGTCGGGAACTTGAGGGCTCTGGATTCGGGGAATCCGAGTGTGCCAGACGGGGTCTGGGGGCGGCTAGGATGCCTCATTCAATCCTAGAAGGAGTCGGAGGTTTTGTGTTTGTGCTCTGAGCTGTCTGTTAATGTCTGGCTTACAATCTTGACTGTCTGGAGGATAACAAATAATTTTGAGAAATAATTGGAGTTGGAATGTTTTCCTGTTGATTATGTCGTGGGCTTCTGCGTCTAGAATCCGGTTTGAGTTAAGTGGGTAATCCGAAGTATACCTGGTAGGATTTAAAAGATGCAGCATTTGGAAGCAAACGGGTAATCCGAAGTACTACCTGCTTCTGTAGGATTTAAAAGATGCAGGACTCCAGTCAAATCTGAACCGTGACTTTTTCTAATATATTTTTAATCCAACTTTCTCTGTGAAAGAGCTGCGCGAGTGTTTCCGGCTGTTGTGACGTCACAAACCCTGATAATCATTTTTTTTTTTTTTGTTAAATGGGTTAAAGGCTTCATTATAATACTTTCGGCTGTTAGAACATTGTTGCAGGGGACTTTTTGTTTATTCTGCAGCAGGAAAACTCTTGCATCACATGCCAGACTGGTACGCCTCATTCCCGGTTAATTAAAAATGAGGTACAAATAAGATGAGGTGATATAAATGGACTAGAAGTGAAATGGATTCGACCTGAATTCACACACTATTTTCTGTCAGGTTCCGGTAGAACGTTTTAGTTTTATTTATTTTTTGCTCGGCATTCCAGTCCATCCTAACAGTCAATTTTGTTTGCTGTTGTTTTGATGGTAAAATTTTGTTTGCTGTTGTTTTGATGGTAAAATTTTGTTTGCTGTTGTTTTGATGGTAAAATTTTGTTTGCTGTTGTTTTGATGGTAAAATTTTGTTTGCTGTTGTTTTGATGGTAAAATTTTGTTTGCTGTTGTTTGATGGTAAAATGTTACACTGTTGTTTTGATTGTAAAATGTTACACTGTTGTTTTGATGGTAAAATGTTACATGTTTGTTTTGATGGTAAAATGTTACACTGTTGTTTTGATGGTAAACTGTTACACGTTTGTTTTGATGGTAATATGTTATACGTTCACTCGTGTGGGGTCGGCTCGACCGGGGGTCAAGAGACCTGGTGACCAGCAGGAGTCTGGGAGACCCGGTGACCAGCAAGGAGGAGGGGTAACTGATGTAAGAGACACTCCTCTCGATGGATCTAGTGGAATGGGAATTTTTGTTTGCCTGTTTTGGCTAATGGTTCTCCTGTCCAATGTTTTTGTCTAGTGTTCATGACTGGAACTGTTTATTGAATTGGGATTCCTGTAAATGCGTTAAAGTGGGTTTGAGTCCCGCTGAGGGGTTGAGTTGAAGGTCAGGGACCTTCGGGGGTCTGGGACCCCCCCCCCCCCCTTTTTTAGCTAGGGATTTAAATTGCCAGATAAACTTGGATGTTGATGGCGTGGCTTCGTGAAGATACTATGTTGACATGAGCCTGAAAAACATAAACAGAGATGTTGAGATTGTGAACCCCCTCATGTATGTGAAATTCAGCATTAACTGCTGATGCGCCTGCGCTCTGTGTGTGCGTGTGTAAACGCGTGGGTGTGTGTGGGTGTGTAAGCTCCGTGTCGCTTGTCTGACTGCGCGTTCACGCAAGGAGCGTTCACGTGAGGCTGCGTGGATGGGAGAGAGATGTTGTCTCGTTTTCCTTTCTGTTGACATTTTTTTTTTTTTTTTGTTAAATGGATACAAGTAAAATAGTTTTTTACTCGTTCTTTTCCCTGTGTGGGGAATTGATGATGTGGAATTGTCAGAATTGGGTTGATTTACTGTTCGAATGGTTGCAGGTTACTTTTGTGATACTGTATTTGAACCGGATTGTGGGTCAAGGACGTATAAGGCCTTTGAGTAGCCCATTTTTAAAATACTTAAAATAAAGATATTTTTGGCCATTTTCCAAACATTTGAAATGTAGTGTACACGTACATGTATGTGAAGGCTTCAAACAAAGGTATTTTAGTGTTTTTAAACCTACATCTATAGGGCAACGACCCTGGTTTTTGTTGTATGGAAATTGGATTCTTGCCGTTGAGCTGTGTATGATTGTGAAAAGCATGTTACATATCAATCATTTTCCTTTATTTTGTCTGTCGTGAAGTCACATACTGTTGATTGACGGTTTCGTCAGGGGTGGGTTTCGTCCCGTAAAATGAGTGCCCTGTGTTTTTTTTGGATATGGGTCAATGACAAATAAGGCTTCCGCAGAAGGTATTTTTAAAAGAACTCTGTTGTATCTACAATATTTTAAGATTATTGCATTCCAGTGGCCAGGTATTTAGTATCTTTAGCGTCCAATTTTACATTTAAAGACGGAATAATAATTATACAAATATACAAATGAATGCATTTAATACAATATCTATTCACATCATAGTTGTCAACCATTCGTTCACTTTAACCTATTATTTATTGGTTTAAATGAATGTTTTATGTGGTCGCACCACCTGACATCAGTTGTGCCACCTGACTTTTACAGCTAATTTTAAATTAGACGGGCTTCTACTTGGACACCTGTATTGGCTACCTTGGCTGTCAAGTTCATACATATCATTTTTAAATAGAATAGGGAGTTTTATGATAAAATCACATTTTCCTAGTTTTACATTGGTTGTACCGTTTGACATTTTGGGGGTTTGAGATGCCAAAATGTAAAGTAACATATATTATCTGAATGTACCTGAAAGGTATTCAAACTAAATAGGTTTTATAGAATAAAGTGATATATGTCATAAATTGATTAAAATCATTTTAAAGGGAAATAATGCACCCGGACACCAAAATATGCATGCCATGTCGTTGACCCATATAGTGTTCATGAGCCTACTGTCATTGGCTCTGAGAGGCAGTTTGGAAGTGCTTATTGCAGTATGTTGTTGTTATCTTGGTTGCGAGTGGGTCCTGAGACGAATGCGTTAAAGCTTCTCTGGACCTGTTGACCCATTTTGGCTGAACAGGGGCATCAAGCCGGCCTGTCCGAACTGCAGTTTGTTGCCACAAGGGTTGCGTTTCTGGGTCATGTCATTTCGGGGGAGGGCAGATCCCTCTCACCTGGCAGAATTACGGCCATTCAGAAGGAGAGACGCCAGACCTGATCATTAAGAAACAAATGATGTAAATTCTGGGCTCCAACAGGTATTGTCGACAGTGGGTCTCGCATTATGCGGAAATTGAGGCACCATTGGCAGCAATTGCCCATGGAGAAGGCCTACAAGCATCAGACCCTGGTACCTGGACTGACGAGGCTGACGACGCCTTCACTGACCTGAAACTGACGTTACAGACGCCTCCACTACCTGGACTGCCTGACTGTTCACGTCTTTTCGTCCAGACTGTGGACGGGAAGGGGGGTTACATGACTTCAAGTGCTACAGCAAGTTCTTAACCCTTACCCTTTTGCCAACAGCGGATGATGGAGAACCACTCGCAACGCTAACGTCCATTTGTTCCCCAAGACCTGAATTTGAGTGATGTTGCAATTGACAATGCTGACTTTGATGTTTGTTGATGTTTTTGTTGTTGGTTCTGCTTCCAGGGCTCCTGCTACGTGAGTTAACATTGCAGGTTTTGCTTTTGGGGCTTTTGTCCCCGATACGTTTTTTTTTATTTTTCCACAGGTAGACCCATAGCGCATCACGTGGATACAATGTTCCTGCCTACACAAATTGCTGTGTGTAAATGTGATGATCACACTAACAATCTGATTTTGTCTCTCAATGAAATGTTCAAGCTGACGCAGCTGCAAAAGAAACTGCGTCCAAACAACCTTTGTCTCTCAAAATACGATCTGTCTCCCTGCTACTTCCGTCCTCGGCTGTGACCTCAGTTGAGATTGGTGAATTGTAACTAAGGGCTTTGCACACTGAAATATGGTCCTGGGAGGATGCAGACTGCAGGGTAATTAACAGGGTGTGAATGGGGCCCGACGGCCGGCCATGTCTCCCCAAGAATTTTTTCCCTCACTTTGCTTAATTGACACAAGGTTTCATGTGTCAAGGGGTGGGGGATAGTGAGTGAAATTCGCAATACGAGTGTTTACGATGACACTGGTTCACGAGAGGGGGTTCACAACTCGCCCCCACCAGACAGACGTTTCAACATTTGCAGATGGATTTCATTGAACTTACACCCAGTGAAGGCAAAATGTTTGTTTTTGGTTATCATTTGCATGTTTTCTAAATGGATTGAAGCTTTTCCCACAACAAGACAGGACTCCGCCGCAGTGACCAAGGCTTTGATGCACCTGATAATTCCCAGGGATTCCCGGGGGATTCTGGCGAAAAATCAGTTCAGACAATGGCGCTCCGTTTGTGAGCGCGGCACTGAAACAGGTCGGTGAGTACATGGGCATAGATATAAGACAACATTGCTCCTACCACCCAGCTTAATGTGGTGCTAATGTGGCGCGCCAGAGAAGCAAAAATGGCCTGAGCCCCTTTGAAATCCTGTTTCAAGAGACCTTTAAACAGGGATTGGGCCCGTTTAAGAGGCAGCAGCAAGAAACTGGCCTTTGTGAAGACGAAATGTTACAATATTGTGCAACCTTGTCGTCTGTTTTGTCTGATATCAACAAGCAGGTTAAGACAGCCCTCCCCAAACCGGCAGAGACGAAACTCCATGACCTCGGAGTGGAGACTACATCGTGGTCAAAGACTTCAGACGTAAACACTGGAAAGCTCGGAGGTGGAACAGACCGTTCCAAGTGCTTCTGGTGGGGAGACAGCAGTCGAGGTTGCAGAGAGACGTACCACGTGGATCCACGCCAGCCACTGCCGACGGGTTCCTGATCCACGCGCACGCCATGCACCTGATCGAGAGGCCACGGCCATACCATCCCCTTAGGCAGTTCGGATGTGGCCTAAGGGTGGCGACCAGCGTCCTGCTGGTCGTCTCCATAGGGGTGAGGTTGCTTCTGCTGCTGTTGGAGAGTCTGCACGATCACACGTCACAGACCAACTGCACGACAATCTCACCTCCCCCTGACCACGATTCTGAGGCGGCGCCTACCCCTCTTTGGCTGGTGAGAAGGGCTGATGTTTGCACGAACGGCACGACCAACACGGCGTTGCGGCTACAGGACAACATATGGTTCCGTACCATGACCACTGTGACGAGGCAGCTGACCAACGAGATCGATGTGACACATGTTGTCGGACACCTGGATGAATTGTTGCATTTGCTGAAGAGGTCCTGGTTTTCCATTTCAGGGTGGGAAACTGCACTGTTCAACCTCGTTGCCCCTCAGCTGACTATTCTTTTGGGTTTGTGTGTTTTTCTGTATTTTATTGTGCCATGGGTGAAGAAACTAGTAGCTTCTGCCATTCCCACCGCAACTGGACGGTTTGCCCAGGAGATGGACCACAATGATGAGTGGGTTCCTCCTTCCATGGAGGATCCAGAGCTACTTTAATTTATATTCTGCATTAATCCTTCCTCAGGTTGATGATGTTTTTTTTTTCATTTATGCTGTTTTGAACTGATTATTAGCTGTTATGTCCTGTTGACAGGTTGTGAGGGAATCAAGCATTAGCCCCGTGGTACGGTGGGTTAAAACATGGAGGGTTTTGCCAGGACATGTGGAGAATTTTGTCATTTTTTGATTATTATTATTATTATTATTATTATTATTATTTTACATGTTATCTCATTTTATCCTTGAACTGCATAGTCACACAGTGCCTTTGATTTTTTTTCTCTTCTCCTTTTCCCTTCATGGACTATTGTGCTGAATGGGATTTGTTTTGGTATTGTTTGAAGTAGATTAGTTTATATTAAATGATGTGTTTTTCCCCTACGGGGGTTTTTTCCTTCCTTATCTATGATAGGGTAGCTAGACAGATTGAGTCTTTTGACTCTCCCCCTTTTTCTAGTGGAGGGAGAGGTTTTGGCTCTTCTGTACCCGTGACCTAAGATCCTCTGTCGGGGTTTTCTGTGACTCCCGCGTTGGAGAAGGGGTGTGCTAGCGTTTGGCTGGTGCGCGACAGAGCATATTGGTCGCGGGGTAGGTCAGTGCAAAATTTCCTATTTTATTATGGTTTAGCATACAATGCTAAAAGGGGTGGAATGTAATGGAAAATTTTGGTATAACACTGTCTGTTGCCTGTTTTCATTCCTATGCCAAGGTCATGTTCCTTTGACACAGATCATGGCACGGTTGCCAGGGTGATGGGTGATGTTTTGTCTTTTCCTGCTCTCAACTATAAAATAACCTGTCCCTAATCTTCTTCAGCTCACTCAGGACTGACGGTTTGTGTGACCGGTTGGACTGTGTGGCTCCGTTCAATTGAATGTTTGTCCTCTTTTCATTAAATCTTCGAAAGACAGCTGAGGTGTCCTGACATTCTTTTTGAACAACAATTTTTGCCACCACAAGCCAACACAGATAAAAGAAACGTTGCAGTTTCTCGACTGACCACTGGGCCACACCAATGTCCAAATCCACCCCCAGATGTGTGACCAGGCCCCGCATAAGCCCCCTGAGGTCTCCACCGCAGGCGGGGCCAAAGACATGCTAAATCATAAATGTTTATACTTAATTTACTGTTCACTGATACTTCCTTATTTAACTTACTGTGTGGAACTATGGGGATCTACGTTTAAAACCAACTGATAAAATTGTTTTACTACAAAAACGAGCTATATGCATCATAAATAAAGCGGGATATTATAATCATACTAATCCATTATTTTTAAATTCACATATTCTGAAGTTTAGAGACTTGGTTTATTATAGAACAATGCAAATCATGTTTAAAGCAAAAAATAAAACACTACCTGACAGTGTTTGGTAGTGAAGTTTTTCATAGCGTCTGAGAGTAAATGTAAATGTGAGTTAAGAGATGGATGCAGATTTTTGTTACCAAAAGCGATAAAAGAAGTTAAAAGAAGATGTATTTCTTTTAAAGGGGTCCAGCTGTGGAATAGTGTTGATCTCAAACTTAAGCAATGTACTTCCTTTGTTATGTTAAAAAAATCATTATATTTATGTTTGGGAGTTATGGCTATAATTGAAAAAAGGGGAAAAGAGATATGTATGTGTATGTATAATCATCTATGTGTGTACATGTATGTATGCAAGTGTATGTACAGTACATGTATATATTATATGTTTTTTTTTTTGTTCTTTTTTTTCTTCACACTTGACACCATGTATTGTGTAGCTCAAGTTGTATAGTAGGTGGGCATTAATAAGCTCAGCCTTTTTCAGTCAAATTGTAAAATTTGTCTCTTCCTTGTTGCCTTGAAAGATATGACTGAAATAAACTTTAACTAACTAACTAACATCACAAACACACCAACAACCCAGGCCCCCCAAGGCCCAAGCCTGATTTTAAGTTTGTGTGTGTTTATTCTGGAATGTGTATGTGCATTTAAAAAGACAAAGAAAGATGTGGCGTGTAGAGTGGAAGGTGCCAGCCTCCCCAAACATTTTTTGATTCATTTATTTGGGATGGAGGAGGGAGTCAGGTCAGGGGGTAAAAGGTCCTTTCATAGCCTTGTCTGAGCTCCATGATCAACCAACCGGCTGCTCTTCATAATTGCTATTTTTACTGAGTTTTATTGTTGATTTTGGCATTTTAAATTGTTTTAACCTGTATAGCACGTTGCTCAACTGAGGTGGTTTTAAATGTACTATAGAAATAAACATGACTGACCAGCTTTATAAATCTGTAGTTGATGCAGCTGCATCTCAAAATCAGAGATAATCGTGTCCTTTCTAAAACACGCAAAAGATATTCAGGACTTCAGTCGTTTAAGAAATCCCTGCAGACAAGTGAGTCAAGCAACTCTTTAAACTGATTTTAGAATAACTTAATGAAACTGCTTTTCAACACACATTCTCTGGCATAAAGCTCTCTGCAGTAGTTTTACAAACTAACGCCACCAAAATCTGGCGGGACTGGTTTACATGAGAAAATTACTGCCATCTTGTGGTGTTGCTGAGGTTTACACTTTAATATAGATAATTACCAATTCAGTACAAAAATATTTGACTCCAACTGAGCTGAATTCATGATTTTAACTCAAGTGAAAAAACAAATGTGGAACCAAAGTAAAGTATTAAATATAAACTTGCTATCCGTGCAGGATGGACACAGTCAGAGTTTGATTGGTGAACAGAATGTTTTTATTAAAACCCCTGAAAAAAAGCCTGACACCTGCAATAACCCAAAAAATACAAAATTTATTTTTAATTGAACTGTTAATTAAATTAGACTCAAAAACACTTAACATTTTGTATTTGAAAAATTTGTAGATAATCATTTCCTTTATCATTATTATTATTAGGTACATTTACATATTCTTTCTTTAGTTAAAAAAAAAAACGTTTTGGTTTGTATGAATCTTTTTTCCTTTTTTGATTAGAAAGATGCTAAAAAGGTCTCAGAAATTCATGTAATAAATACGATACATCTGGTATTATAGGGTTAACGTCGATATAGAGTCAGTTTGAACCTCCCTATCTCTGTTGATATTTTACTCAACATTCATGTTTAGCTTTTATGCATGTAACAGTATAATGAGTACATCTATAACATAAATGTAGACTGCACATTTTCTGGAGTAAAATGTCATTGACACTTATGTACCTTCATTAAGTTCATTAAGCTTCCATCATTTCTTAATAATAAATCATAGTTTCAGTTTAGTTCTGACTATGTTTCATCCACAGTTTACTTGGATTAGCCAGAACCACAAGTATCAACAAGCCCACTGATCTTTTTGGGTGTCATTGATCGTGTCACGGTTACATAAATATGACTCAGTAAAGTTGCATATTTTCTTCAAGTATTTTTTATGTACATTACCTATTTATTAGGCTATGAGAGGTTTTTAGTATAGCGGGATCAACAGGAAGCTTAACCTATGACTCACTAATCAAAACTGCATAGATTTCAATTCAATTCAGTTTTATTTATATGGCGTCTATGTCAATAGTAGTTGTCTCTAGGTGCTTTCCAGAGACCCGGAGCTTGACCCCTGAGCAATTAATCACAACTGAAGACAACTAAACTATTGAGCGAGTGATTTGGTTGTTTGGTTTCGTACATTGTACATTACACATCTTAACACACACGTACTGTAGTATCGTTGCGTCACTCTTCACTGCAACATTAATGATTATCTAGTGTCATATCAGTGTTGAGAAACACAACTCTGTCTTTTTATCTGCTCATTTCAATTGTCACGTGGAAGTAATTGTACAGCAGACGCAACGTTCTCTCAGCTAACTTCCTCTTCTCTGGTGCTTTTTTATGTCGCTGATAAAATGTGAAATTGTAATATCAGAGCATAATCTGTCCTGTGATGTTTTTGAAGCATTCAGTGTCTTGTGTATATTTCCTGCAAACTGTCTTTACATTTTGTATTTGAACAATTTGTAGATAATCATTTCCTTTATCATTATTATTATTAGGTAATAGGTACATTTACATATTCTTTCTTTAGTTTAAAAAAAATGTTTTGGTTTAAATCTTTTTTCCTTTTTTGATTAGAAAGATGCTACAAAGGTCTCAGAAATTCATGTAATAAATACGATACATCTGGTATTATAGGGTTAACGTCGATATAGAGTCAGTTTGAACCTCCCTATCTCTGTTGATATTTTAATCAACATTCATGTTTAGCTTTTATGCATGTAACAGTATAATGAGTACATCCATAACATAAATGTAGACTGCACATTTTCTGGAGTAAAATGTCATTGACAGCACGGTGGCTTAGTGGTTAGCACTGTTGCCTCACAGCAAGAAGGTTCCCGGTTCGACTCCCAGGCCCGACAGGGGCCTTTCTGTGTGGAGTTTGCATGTTCTCCCCGTGCTTCCGTGGGTTCCCTCCGGGTACTCCCCTTCCTCCCACAGTCCAAAAACATGCATATTAGGTTAATTGGTGATTCTAAATTGCCCGTAGGTGTGAGCGTGACTGTGGTTGTGTGCATGGTTTGTGTGTTTATGTGCGGCCCTGTGATGGACTGGTGACCTGTCCAGGGTGTAACCCCTTCCTCTCACCTGGAATGAGCTGGGATAGGCTCCAGCAGACCCCCGTGACCCTGACAAGGGATAAAGCGGGTATAGATAATGGATGGATGGATGGAAAATGTCATTGACACTTATATACCTTCATTAAGTTGGATATTATTGAACTCCTGCGACCGTGACTTTCTCTGACAGAACATTTTCAAATTTGAGCTGTTTTGTGCTTTTGAAGGATGCTGTACATTTAGAACATCTGCTGTTGTATTTCATGATATTAAAAAGCATCAAATCAGAAGCGAGATAGAATTCCAGCATCAAATAAGGCAAAAGAAAGTTTAATTTCAATGGAGAGTTATGCAGGAAGGAAGTTTCCCATCTTGTTATGACAGCTCAGTAAACGGTGGAATTACTCTTATTTATATATATATATATATATATATATATATATATATATATATATATATATATATATATATATATATATATATATATATATATATATATATATATATATATATATATATATATATACATATATATATATATACATATATATAAGCAGCAGGTAAAAGTGTTTCACTTTAAATTTTACTTTTGAAAAAGTATTACCAAAAGTCTTCTATCATCCTTGTATGACGTATTTTTGTTCCCTGTTTCTACAAAAATTGCTTTGAGTTGAATACTAATGTAGATTATTTCCCAGAGGGAAATGATGTCGTTGAAGTGTAACTTAAATTAAACATGAGGGGAGAAGCTGTCACGTGGCAGGTGTTAACTCTCTTAGTTTCCATCTGTTCAGTCTCCCCGTGACACGCAGCATCACTGGCTGCAGAGGACTGCTGTCACATTCCTCCTCCACCACACGGTGGGAGTATACGACTACATATTTATCTAAGAGAGGAAAATAAATGTTTATGGCGACTGAGACACACTGACTCCAGAATGACGTGATGAACTGTAAATGAAATGCAAAATTAAAACGGTTAAAAGTGTAAATCAAACACATCCACATAAATATGCAGATCAAGAAGCATGTGAGAGGCGGGTTGGATATATAGTTATTATATAACTTTTTTATATTATATATTATATAGTCTAATTTGCATATTCGAAAAATAAAGCTCAATAATAGTTATTTGTCTAATAATTTGCTGGGAGGTTTAGTGGATGTTCCACGATGACCCAATTGTATACTCAAGTGTTTCTACAAACAAAAAGTGTATTTTTTAAGTCTTTTTTGTTTGTACCCTGGATGTGGGCAAAGTTGTACAGGAAATCTTTCAGGTTCCCTCTTAGCCAATCGCAGCTGGGAGAGGTCTCCAGAGCAGGATGACGCACATATAGAAAATAAATGGCTGCATCAGGGAGTTTAGTCCTGTTATACTGCACATGAGCCACCTATAGCCAAGCGTTCGCTCCCGTGGTTTCCTTTTTGCACACTGGAGGGAGATATTGACCGCAGTACAATCAGGACATCCTATTCTCATGTTGCTAAACATCCCCAGGAGCCATAAAGAGACTTGTAGGGCTCCTCACCAGCCCTTCAAAGAGCAGTCTCACATTTTAATCTTAACTGTACTTATTTGTTTACACTTGTCTAATTTCAGTATCGTCGCTGACAGATTGAGTTTTTGAGCTACAAGACAAAAGACAGAATCACGTTGGTGCCAAGACTGCAGACATGTGAGGAATATTAATCTAAATGTAAATATTCAAGTCTTCAACACAATACAGCTTTTATCCATCACCATTTGATTGCAAATATTCTTTCACAGGAAAAAACTTTACTGAAGCAAATCAAATGATAATCCTCCAGTTGTTGATGCATTTATGTTTCTGCATCAATAATTCTGCAGAGGCAGACTGGGCTGGTGTTAACCAGGTATTTCTTCCTCCAGGTAGATTTGTAAAAGGGTGTCAGCTGATTGATGTTATGTCTAATCTTTACGGTGAGAATGCTGGTTCTTGGCTTGAGCTCTGTCCTAACGTGCAGTGCTGAGTTCCTGAGCGGTTTTTGGTCATGAGATGAGCAGGAGATGAGGAAGAGATGAGGAATGCAGGGAATGTTAATGAACCCTGATGAAGCACGTCATCCTCAAACAGCTCTGGTGATGTCATGCTCCAGTTCAAGCGTTTAACATGTTCTCCAAGCTACCGCGTTACCCACATTCATCAAATCACCTCCTTCAGCTCTCTTCAGATCACAGTTTTTGGTTGTGTGCATTTTATTTTTTTAAATTATAATCCACAAGCACACTTTTGGAGCAGCAGGACATGTAGCAACATACACACACACAGACACTTAAATAACAGTTTGTAAGAAGACAAGTTCATAAATTATCCAGGAAAGTCTTTTAGCTGCAAAGACGAGCAGAGGATCTCACATTTGTCAAGAAATGTTTGAGGAAATCTTTGAAATATTTTAGTCAATCAAATGCTGAAAGGGGGAAGAATATTTCTCCAGATAAACTGCATAAATCAAATCAAAGAGTTGAAATAATCTAGAGGAATTTCTGTTTGAAGGATCTCTGATCGCTCAAGAAGCTGATAAAACCACGTGGACAGAAGGAATACAAAGGTTTATTCAGCTAAAACTTTGCAGAAGCTTTTTCTCAAACTTTTCCAGAGGTAAAAAAAAAAGGTAAAGAAAAAGGCTTTTCGAGCTGGGAAAGCCTTTTTGTTCCTTGAACTGGAAAAACGACATCTTTCCCAGGCACGCCCATGCATTTTTAAACGGGACAATGCAAGACCACAACCGGAACACTTGGGAGAGAAAGATGAGGGTACCGGTTCTGGACCCGAGTGCTGACCTGCTCCACATAGATGCAGCAATGACGACATCATACTGTTGCACACCTTCCATGTAGGACATCCCTGCAGGAGTAAAAAAAACAAAAAAAATGCCTTAAATGTTTCTTTAAAATGCACAAGAAATGACCGTTTATGGACTAAAAATCTAGTTTTGAATAATTCTGTCCAAGCTTGCCCTTCCTACTCGGTTTCGGCGAACAGCTCCCATCATTTCTTAATAATAAATCATAGTTTCAGGTTAGTTCTGACTATGTTTCATCCACAGTTTACTTGGATTAGCCAGAACCACAAGTATCAACAAGCCCACTGATCTTTCTGGGTGTCATTGTTCATGTCACGGTTACATAAATATGACTCAGTAAAGTTGCATATTTTCTTCAAGTATTTTTTATGTACAGCACTGTCTCAGAAAATTAGAATATTGTGATAAAGTTCTTTATTTTCTGTAATGCAATTAAAAAAACTAAAATGTCACACATTCTGGATTCATTACAAATCAACTGAAATATTACAAGCCTTTTATTATTTTAATATTGCTGATTATGGCTTACAGTTTAAGATTAAGATTCCCAGAATATTCTAATTTTTTTAGATAGGATATTTGAGTTTTCTTAAGCTGTAAGCCATGATCAGCAATATTAAAATAATAAAAGGCTTGCAATATTTCAGTTGATTTGTAATGAATCCAGAATGTATGACATTTTTGTTTTTGTAATTGCATTACAGAAAATCACAATATTCTAATTTTCTGAGACAGTCCTGTACATTACCTATTTATTAGGCTATGATAGGTTTTTAGTATAGCGGGATCAACAGGAAGCTTAACCTATGACTCACTAATCAAAACTGCATAGATTCAATTCAATTCAGTTTTATTTATATGGCGTCTATGTCAATAGTAGTTGTCTCTAGGTGCTTTCCAGAGACCCGGAGCTTGACCCCTGAGCAATTAATAACAACTGAAGACAACTAAACTATTGAGCGAGTGATTTGGTTGTTTGGTTTCGTACATTGTACATTACACATCTTAACACACACGTAGTATCGTTGCGTCACTCTTCACTGCAACATTAATGATTATCTAGTGTCATATCAGTGTTGAGAAACACAACTCTGTCTTTTTATCTGCTCATTTCAATTGTCACGTGGAAGTAATTGTACAGCAGACGCAACGTTCTCTCAGCTAACTTCCTCTTCTCTGGTGCTTTTTTATGTCGCTGATAAAATGTGAAATTGTAATATCAGAGCATAATCTGTCCTGTGATGTTTTTGAAGCATTCAGTGTCTTGTGTACATTTCCTGCAAACTGTCTTTACATTTTGTATTTGAACAATTTGTAGATAATCATTTCCTTTATCATTATTAGGTACATTTACATATTCTTTCTTTAGTTTAAAAAAAATGTTTTGGTTTGTATGAATCTTTTTTCCTTTTTTGATTAGAAAGATGCTACAAAGGTCCCAGAAATTCATGTAATAAATACGATACATCTGGTATTATAGGGTTAACGTCGATATAGAGTCAGTTTGAACCTCCCTATCTCTGTTGATATTTTAATCAACATTCATGTTTAGCTTTTATGCATGTAACAGTATAATGAGTACATCTATAACATAAATGTAGACTGCACATTTTCTGGAGTAAAATGTCATTGACAGCACGGTGGCTTAGTGGTTAGCACTGTTGCCTCACAGCAAGAAGGTTCCCGGTTCGACTCCCTTTCTGTGTGGAGTTTGCATGTTCTCCCCGTGCTTCCGTGGGTTTCCTCCGGGTACTCCTGCTTCCTCCCACAGTCCAAACACATGCATAGTAGGTTAATTGGTGATTCTAAATTGCCCGTAGGTGTGAGTGTGTCTGGTTGTCTGTATATATGTGGCCCTGTGATGGACTGGTGACCTGTCCAGGGTGTAACCCCTGCCTCTCACCTGAAATGAGCTGGGATAGGCTCCAGCAGACCCCCGTGACCCTGCAAGGGATAAAGCGGGTAAGATAATGGATGGATGGATGGATGGATGGATGGATGGATGGATGGATGGATGGATGGATGGATGGAAAATGTCATTGACACTTATATACCTTCATTAAGTTGGATATTATTGAACTCCTGCGACCGTGACTTTCTCTGACAGAACATTTTCAAATTTGAGCTGTTTTGTGCTTTTGAAGGATGCTGTACATTTAAAACATCTGCTGTTGTATTTCATGATATTAAAAAGCATCAAATCAGAAGCGAGATAGAATTCCAGCATCAAATAAGGAAAAAGAAAGTTTAATTTCAATGGAGAGTTATGCAGGAAGGAAGTTTCCCATCTTGTTATGACAGCTCAGTAAACGGTGGAATTACTCTTATTTATATATATATATATATATATATATATATATATATATATATATATATATATATATATATATATATATATATATATATATATATATATATAAGCAGCAGGTAAAAGTGTTTCACTTTAAATTTTACTTTTGAAAAAGTATTACCAAAAGTTCCTTGTATGACGTATTTTTGTTCCCTGTTTCTACAAAAATTGCTTTGAGTTGAATACTAATGTATTAATTCCCAGAGGGAAATGATGTCGTTGAAGTGTAACTTAAATTAAACATGAGGGGAGAAGCTATCACGTGGCAGGTGTTTAACTCTTAGTTTCCATCTGTTCAGTCTCCCCGTGACACGCAGCATCACTGGCTGCAGAGGACTCTTGTCACATTCCTCCTCCACCACACGGTGGGAGTATACAACTACATATTTATCTAAGAGAGGAAAATAAATGTTTATGGCGACTGACACACACTGACTCCAGAATGACGTGATGAACTGTCAATGAAATGCAAGATTAAAACGGTTAAAAGTGTAAATCAAACACATCCACATAAATATGCAGATCAAGAAGCATGTGAGAGGCGGGTTGGATATATAGTTATTTGTCTAATAATTTGCTGGGAGGTTTAGTGGATGTTCCACGATGACCCAATTGTATACTCAAGTGTTTCTACAAACAAAAAGTGTATTTTTTAAGTCTTTTTTGTTTGTACCCTGGATGTGGGCAAAGTTGTACATGAAATCTTTCAGGTTCCCTCTTAGCCAATCGCAGCTGGGAGAGGTCTCCAGAGCAGGATGACGCACATATAGAAAATAAATGGCTGCATCAGGGAGTTTAGTCCTGTTATACTGCACATGAGCCACCTATAGCCAAGCCTTCGCTCCCGTGGTTTCCTTTTTGCACACTGGAGGGAGATATTGACCGCAGTACAATCAGTACATCCTATTCTCATGTTGCTAAACATCCCCAGGAGCCATAAAGAGACTTGTAGGGCTCCTCACCAGCCCTTCAAAGAGCAGTCTCACATTTTAATCTTAACTGTACTTATTTGTTTACACTTGTCTAATTTCAGTATCGTCGCTGACAGATTGAGTTTTTGAGCTACAAGACAAAAGACAGAATCACGTTGGTGCCAAGACTGCAGACATGTGATGAATATTAATCTAAATGTAAATATTCACAAGTCTTCAACACAATACAGCTTTTATCCATCACCATTTGATTGCAAATATTCTTTCACAGGAAAAAACTTTACTGAAGCAAATCAAATGATAATCCTCCAGTTGTTGATGCATTTATGTTTCTGCATCAATAATTCTGCAGATGCAGACTGGGCTGGTGTTAACCAGGTATTACTTCCTCCAGGT